>NC_043701.1:136829188-137034138 GCF_006229205.1 Suricata suricatta | reverse complement strand
GAGAGACCTAATGGAGAACCAGGGGGAACGGAGGAGGGAGAGAGAGTTGGGGAGAGAGAGGGATGCAGAACTTGAGAGACTATTGAATGCTGAGAATGAACTGAGGGTTGGGGGGGAGGGGGGAGGGGGGAAGACAGGTGGTGGTGATGGTGGAGGGCACTTGAGGGGAAGAGCACTGGGTGTTGTATGGAAAACAATTCGACAATAAAATATTATGGAAAAAAAAAAGAAAACAAGCTACTCTAGGTTTGGACAAGCATTCAGGAAGGTTTACAGAATCCTGACTATTGGGAAATGTGAGAATTTGACTTCTCTGTGCAGAAAACAGCACAAAGCTTCCCTAAAACTTTTTCTTCCTCATATAATTATGCTTTAAATTGTTAATAGCTATAATTATGGAAGATGGCATTGTTGTGCTTATAATTTTTCCTATTCCCATTGGTATTTGTTGATGATAAATGACTTTATTAAAAAATAATGATAATTACCTTGTTTGGTTGTATATCAATATAGTTTCAGTTTTTCTTTATTGCCACTTATGGAATTTTATGAATTGCCAACATTTAGTTCTTTTATTGGTTTATTTTCTCTTGATGGTATAAACAGGGGTGGAATTAACAATAATTTTATTCATTTCCTGACCCCCTCCCAACATGCCCTAGCTCCGTTAAAAAACCAATGTAGTGCACTGTTCACCCATAGCTACAGGAAGTTATTATTTTACTACTATGTAATTTTAACAATACCCCCAAATTCTCCTCTCTGGACCACTGCCTCACCAACTGGTAGAAAGTGAAAGGCTCTTCCCCTATATTGCACCCCACAGATTCAGCATCAAGAGCTCAAAACGAAACCCCTTTTGCCAGGACCAAGGTTTAAAATCTAAGTAAACTACAATGAGATCATAAAGGCAAACAGATGGCCTCAGTCTTCCCCAAAAGAAAACCCATTTGGTTTACTAAACATCCCTAAGAACCAGAGTGGCAGAAGCCACCTTCCCCACAGACAATGTCACAGTTGCTGGGTAGGTCCCTTCCAAAACAATCTCCTCTCGGACCTGGTCTGAGTTCTCTGTGGAGGCCTTCAGCCTTCAGAAAGCTAAGACGACTACACACCCCTTTGTTTACCTGTGATCCTCCACTGGGGGACAGCCCAGTTCATACTCTGCAAAACATAAAGCCAATCAAATCAATGACCCAAATATAAGTAGTCCATGACTCTTTGCAAACGGTGCATTTGTAAGTGTTTTCATAAGGAAGTCACTCACGTGTGAGCCCTTAGTACCAAGAAGAGAAGCAGTACTGTGTTCACCTGCCTGTGTCAGCAGAGAGAGAAGTACAAGCAAGAGAACATCACGTTTGGAATGTCCATCCAACCCCAGGCCATGTTTTTAACCTCTTTACACCTCTCCTTTCTGCAAAAATGATTTCAGCAACACCTGCAACGCAGAGCTGCTGCAAGCATTAAATAAGTTAAACATGGGGCACATCTGTATTCTCTAACGTATATTAGCTCTTTTCTTCTAGCCCAGTGGTTCTCAGCAGAGGAAATTTTCATCCCGCCCCCACAGGAGACATTTAGCAGTATCTGGAGGCATGTTTTGTGATTACAACCTGGGCAGGGCCACACTATCGGCACCTAAAGGGCAGAGACCAGAGATGTTGTTACCCACCCTACAACACACAGGACAGCTCCCACAAGAATTAGCCAGCCTGAAATGTTAATAGTGCCAAGATTGAGAAATGTTGGTCTAGTGTAAAAGATTTATTTCATTATGGCTGTTCATTTTCCACGTGAGTTTCTTTAAATGAGCAAAGATTTACTGAAAATTTAGCATGTGCAAAGCTCTGTGCTAGGTACATCATTAACCATCTTATAGATTTGGTCGCCTCTTCATTTTCCCAAAGCAACTCGCCCATCCTCAAATACTGTCCAACCCTCAGAGCATCAAGTTTTGGATTCCCTTTTCCTCTTACTACTGCTCTCAGCGGCCCTGAAGTCAGACATGCTGTGTGTCAGAGCAAAGGCCTGTATTAATCAACAATTCCAAATATAGCAACAGCAGTTTGAAAATCAAAGAATGGGCCTTAGGGACATCAATATTTGCATGTTCATAATAAATACTTAACTACACATCTGTGCAATGTTCAAACAGTTGGGGGAGAAAAAGAACATTTACGTTGATTTTTGTCAACTTTTACAACTCAGGCATCTTGTGTGCTAAAGAAATGTAAAACTGAAGAGTCATAAAAATAATTTTAAACATATTTATAATATGTGCTTATGAATTGGAGACATATTTGATTTATTCTGAGGTTTTCCTTACCAATTAGCCTATGCCTGCCCCTTGGGTCAGTGGAATAATTTCCAATCTATATATTAAACATCCACTCCTTTCCTATCTGATACTCACCTCTACTACTCAGAATGGCCCTGGCTTTAATATTCAAGGCTTGGTTTCATGTTTTTATCTTTCTTTCTCTCTTTTTGTTGGGTATTTGTACGAGCTCACCTCCCTATGTGCAGAAGCTCATAGCTGCAATGTATTGTGGGTTAATAATTTGCCAGGCTCTGCTGTTGGTGCTTTGTAGTGACAGTCTCATTTCACTGTCACAGAACCCGTATAGAGGCAAATAGTATCACCCCATTTTACAGGGGGGGAAATGGAGGCCTACAAAGGTTAAGTAACTTGGCCAAGTCACACAAAGCGAGGAATTGTTGAGGGCTCACACCCTGTGTGTCTGGTTCCAAAATCCTTATTCTTTTCCACTACACTATATTAGAAGGAAAGAGACCATCTGGTGAGTTCTGTCTGTAAAGTGGTAAGCAATGGGCACATCCTTTGGCTCACGAAATCCACTTCAAAGAAACTGTTGCCCACAAACACTAGCTTATGTGCAGAGATATATATGTAAAAAGATGTTTACTGTTGCATAATTGGAAAAGCAGAAAAGAGTACATAGCCTCAATGAGGAAAGTAGACCCATCCTATGGAAAGGGGGAGAGCCATACCAAGTAGGGAGAATGTGGCAAAGAGGGACTTGCTTACCCACTATTCTTCCTTTGTAACAAAACTCTGATTTGATCCTGGGTGACAATTCACCCAGTTCAAGTACTGCTTCGCCCATCCTGCCATTCAGCAGGTTTCTTGCTGCTCAATGTTTACTCACAGTTACACCAATTTCTTTGGTTTACATTCTTCTGCTCTGGCCAACTTCAAGCTACCAAGTCGAGGTTACCTGGCTCACAAAAAGTTCCTGAGCATTTAACAATTGGTTCTCATGACCAAGGATGAGCCAATTCCGGCCTATGACTGGTTACCAATGACCAATAAGATGTATACAAATTTGTCCCTCCTTTAAAGTGGGACAGACAGCAAGCATGTGCTCTTCCTGTTGTCCTCTCCTTCTTCCTCCTTTGTGCTGTAAATCTGGATGATAGGACTGGAACTCCAACACCTACTTTGAGCCAGGAAGCAACTTAGAAAATGATGTTACCGCAGCAAGACAGAAGGTGCAGAAAGAAAGGAGAAAACTCATCCCTGTTGACACTGTGAGCTAACAAGGGCTTTGGCCCACATACCTCTGGGTTTCTCTCATTGGAAAGAAAATAAAACTCCTATTTTAAGCCACTGTTATTTTGATTTTCTGTTACATGCTACCCAACTAAGACAGAAAGCTTCAGACTTTGCTTTCCTATCTATATTCCTTATATATTTTGTAATAAAAAATGTTGTATTCCATTATTATTGTCAAATTTTTAAAAAGCCCAGAAAATGTTAATGACTCAAGTGGTTGGACCCTTAATAAATATTTCGAAGTTGCCAATTCTTACAACAGTATCCATGGATCACGGGGGGTGGAAAAAAGGAGACCAGGGGAAAGCACAGTCCTGGCACATAAATCAACAATGTGGGCATGTCCTGGAAATGAAAAAGATAGACTGGAGTCCAACCAAGCTCGCAAATTGCCAAAAAAGATTTCTGGCCAAATAAGATTCAAAGGCCTCCTGAGATAAGCCTTGGGTGAAACACAGAACAGGTGATGGGGAAAGCACAGGATGTACTGCCAGGCTCTTGTCTCCAATCCAGGAAACTCCCATGAAGCCTGCCCAAAGGAGAGTGAAAGCAGCAAGAGTCTCTCTCCTGGCTTCAAACAGCGGGGACCCCACAGTTAAGGTGTCTTGCTTATGGGGATTTCAGAGACTGGAACAAGGACTAGAAGACAGAATATCCAACCAAATATGGGATGGAGCACCAAAACATAGGAGCCACTCGAGTGTCTGGGCCCACAGGTACTGGCCCAGAGAGGGCTACAGAGGGCAATCTGGTGGTTAGGACACTTCCTGGGGGAGAGCACAAATGAATCTAGTAGGATCTCCACGGTCACAATCCTCAGGTGGTCACAGAGATTACACTGACAGTGACACAGTATAAAATCAATCATTGTATGATTTTTCTGCCTTGTCTTACACTAAATAACTGCCAAGTCCACTTAGGATGCATCTTTGTAGACCATATCAAGTCACTTGGCTCTACATACATCCTGTGTGCCCAAGAGCAGGGTGTGCGCGGGAGAAGAGGTGCTGAGCGTAGGTCCCTACTGAATATACTGCAATCTCAAAGAAAAATGAGATGTGAGCTCTACATAGATAAAAATATCAGAGAACCTCTATCATGTTCAAGTACTGGGTGCACATACAAACATTATTGACTAAGAATTCAGAGAAGAAAAAGCAAAAAGGAAAGGAAGTATCACACAGAGAATACAGGTGAGGAAGGTAGAGGTTTGCAGCCAGCCTCTAAAGGATATCCTTTCAGCCAGAAAAAAAATTAGAAGGTATTACATACCAGAAAATGTCTAACAATGCGTGCCAAAAGAATACATTTCCAATGAATAATAAGAGGAGTAAACAGAAGTGGGGAGGAGGAAAGGCATTCAGGGAAAGAGTAAAAGTGGCAACTATGCATTCTCTCATTCATAAATTCAGAAAAATTAATTAAATGTATACTAATTAGGTGCATGAGCACTTGTCCAAAGTCCCTGAATGTCCTTTTGTACAAGAGGGAGCTCCTGGAGGCTAAGCAATTGATAATTCGTATGTACTAGAATTGGTGAAAATCCACATTTTTCATACTGTCAAAAATGGGAAGACATTGTAAGAAGCAGCCACCCAGATATTTCTAAGCCTCATCATCTCAACAACTGAAAAAAAAAAAAAGGTAATAACCAACTCAAGAGTAATAAGGCTGCCCCATGTGCTAAGATATCCCGTTTCCAGCATTTTACTATCAGTGAAGTTGAGTCCCCTTAGTGCCCATAAATGTCCTAACCGTCCCAACGTCTGCTGTGCTTATGTATATAGAATGCATACCCAGTAAATATTTATTCACGAATCCTGCTCCCTGTCTGCAAAGGTCCAAGCAGGGTCAGGGCCAGGGTTGGGGAGTTGTCTAAGGTGCCAGAGAATCATAACCTAAGGCTAAGTGCATGACATATGTCCTCTGGGAGGTAGTGGCAGATTTTTCACAATAGTTGATGAAGCGGAGTGCAGGGGTCAAAGATGCTTATAGCAAGAAACACGTAATAGGTATTGGTATTTAAAACAGAAAGCAGCACTGGCTTTAAGTTAATGTTTCATATCCAATAAAGAAGACTAAATACCTATTGTTTTGATAGATTGCTATAAATGAAACATTAGAGGGGCCCTTAACCACCTTGTTTCACATCTTCATTACATGACATTCATCTTGAGCAGAGTATCATACAGAATGGAAATATGGCCGATTCCCATTAAGTAGCCAGTTAGAAAACATAGGCTATGCTTGTCTAATAAGGGCAGAATCAGAAAGGAGTCGAACAGGACAATTTCACCACTCCGGCAGTCCTTTAGCACTGCAAGCCAGAGCAGCAGAGAATGTTTTCTAGGAATTTTCAAGGTAGTCATTGTGCCCCTGAAGGAGATATAGAATAAATAAATGGTATCTTCCTAATGGCAACACAGTGACCATGCCCAGTGCTTAATGTAACATTATCAGGGAGTTAAGCCTAGAGGGGCCTCAATCCTCCACTCTTGGCCCAGCAGAGAACGCGAAGACCTTTGCTGCCTCCAGACCCCTTGGTGGACTTTACAGTGTCACCAATGTTGATGAACATATCTCTGAATCATCTAGTAGCAACTTCTCTCGTTATATGAAAAGAGACCAAAAACTCAAAATAAATTCAGAAGATAGGAAAGGAAAAGAACACAAAGCCCAAATACACCATAATATACCTGAGGGGGAAAATGCAAATCTCTAGGAATGGAGTAACTCAAATGTCCAACCAACAGAGATACTCTTCTGGCAATACCTGCTCATTTATTTGGGTGCGTGCTACACACACCACAGCGGCCCCCGCATGTCAATGCCTTGTGCCCACTAGGAGACTGATGTGGATTTTTATCATTAAGGAAGGCACCTGGAGAACCTGCATAAGCAGAGAGTAGTCCTTCAACCTTTGCATTCAATACAGCAAGTAAAGACTTTTTACCACAAGACCCTACAAAACCTATTTCTCAACAAGTTAGATAGTTAATCAATAATTTTTAAAAATTAAGCCAGGGGAAAAAAAATCCTCTTCTAGTTCTGTCCATAAGACCATTTCAATCCGATTTCATTCCTACAGTGAAGAAAGGGTAGCGCAGAGCAAGACTACTGGTCAGCCAGTCCCACACCACCTACGGTCCAGCCACACAATATATGGATGTTTCTATAATCACGCTGGCTCTCAATTCCTCCTAAACGAAGCAAGTACTTCACCCCAGTATACCATTATCATGGACTTGTACATCTAAATATATTTGTTCCTTTGATACCTTTGACCCGCTTGAATTTCAGCAATATCCACCTTCTCAACCAACTATTCATGGATATAAGAAAAAAGGTGGTGGTGATGGGGGAGGGCACTTATGGGGAAGAGCACTGGGTGTTGTATGGAAAACAATCTGACAATAAAATATTATGGAAAAAAAAAGTAACCATAGTTAACAGATACAAACCATGTCCTTTTTTACGCATTTTTTATTATATATTAAATCAGTCATCCGAACACTGTGAGGTAGGTACTATTACTGTCCACGTCTTATAGGTGAGGAAACTGAGACTTAGGGAGACAATTACTATCCTGCCTACAGTCACACAGCAGTTCCATGGAAGACCTGGGATTGGAACCCAGCAGTCTAGCTCTATCAGCCTTGCTTTTCAATCTCAAGCTATTGCATAGGTTTTACTCATCTACTCCCAAGTTGAATTATATGAGTCTAAATAAATAAATCAGAGAGTAATAGTAAGAAAAAGAATTCTCAGCACTCTTGACTGCATTTCTCCTCCATTCCTTCCACCTCATTCCGTAACTCCCAGTATGCCGCAATTAGGCATTTCTTCTGCCCCTTGAAACATGTTCTTGATATAAAAGAGCCCTAAGAAATCCCAGCAAGCACAAGAGTGACCAAAAACAGGCAGTTGATTGTTACCATGAGGGTGTGTCATTGGGTTCTAGGTTTTGAATGTTTTGTTCAATTAGAAGGAAAAAGAAGGTTAACATCTACTGAATGCTTCCTTACCATGTGTCATATAATATGCTAATATGCTTGGTGCTTTCACCCACACTGTTCTCTTTAATACCAAAAGGGAACCCTCCTATGTAATGAATGGACTCTCCTTTTTAAAGACCAAAAAAAAAAAAAAAAAAAAAAAAAAAAAACCAGACTCAGAAAGATTCAGTCTCATGGTCAAGGAGACTCACCTAGGAGTCAAGGCATGGGGATTTCAGCCAAAACCTGATCTGAAGCTGAGGCTATTTCTGTGACAGCATGCTGGGTAGGAGATCCTCTATCCTTTAAAAACCAGAAACCATTCTTGATTTTTTTTTTTCCTCTGAGCAGTGAGTCTTTACAGATTTACTGGTTGTTAAATGCTACTGACTCTAGCTAATTCCCAAATTAACTAGATTCCTTTTGGAGCTTGTAAAATGTGCTACACACTCAACTTCCGAATTTAGCATGCAAGATGATGACCACAGCAGGAAGGATGCTGCAACTTTCTTGTCAGGACAATGCACGCCTAAAAGCCTCTTTTTAATTTCTACCTTCTTTTATGAGGACAACGTTAAGGAGGACACACCTAGGATACTGCATATTAATTTCAACACAACTAATACCCAAAATGTCCCACCAATTTACTCTTCACTGACAATGTTAAAAGAAAATGATTTATGCAGATCAATCATCTCGCTCATCAAGTCCTACCCTGACAGCCAGCCTTCATCATTGCTATTTAAAAGGCACTGCTGACAGAAAAGACCGACTCTTTGATTAAGGGCCCTGTCTGGCTAACCTTTTATTTGAAGAATGATTGCCGCTGAGTGACAAATACTTTTCCATTCATTTCAAGGCAAAGATATTGACATTCAAATTCTTGATGGCTACACTGAGCAGATGCCACTGTTAGCAAGAGGCTGGGGAGCAACAGCAGGTACGCCTCGGCTCGGGGCAAAGGGGAGGAAAGAATAAAACTGAAACACAGGCACAGGCGCTGGGCTGAGCGTTCTCTACAAGCGAAAGCAATGGGTCTCTCAGCCAGATCCTCTTCCCTCACTACTTATCAAAGAACATCTGTTTGTAGTTTTGCCCCAGTTTCTTCTTAAAAGTGCCGTTGCACTACCTTGACCCTACTTGGAACTACACAGGCAGGGAAGACTGAGAGCCAAAAAAGGAGCTCCAGAGCCTGCAGTTTCCAGCCCTAGAATGAACCATCCCCCCCCTCCCCCATCCTGAGCTTCAGGAGGCCAGCAGACCTCACACCAAAAGTACTGGCCTTCTTCCGTCCTCACAGGGCCTTAAATGACTAAATACAAATTGGGAGAAGCGTCTGAAAGATCACCTACAAAAAAAAAATAATAATAACAACAACAAAATAACAAAATAACAACAACAACAATAAAAAGCCAGGAACAATTTTATCACATTTGCCAAGGAGAAAGAAGAGTAAAAAATAAAAGAGGCAGGGATTGGCAGAAACAGAGTGACCATAAGAGACAGAAATTGAGCTTTAAAAAGAAAAGGCAATTTTTCTAACCCCTTATGAGGTAGATTTCCACCTTGGTTAGCACCACATAAATACCTATAATGCAAACATATTCTCACAGCAGGATTACTCTGATTTTTATTTCTTAAATGCAAAATATTACCTTAAAGAGAAGTGGGAAAATTATGGATTAAGGTAAGCTATTTGTGACTAGAGCCATCACAAAGCCTCAGGATTTATCATTTGGGGAACAAAATAAAATACCTCAGCAGGTCATCAGTGATTCCTTTTAAAACATGCTGAGATGCAATGTGTGGGTCTCACAAGGGACAGGGTATCAAAACAACTCCAGCTCTGATCCTCTGACAAATTCCCACAGTGGGAGAGGTGGGGGGCGAGGGCACAGCCGGGGCAGAACCTTCCCCTAAGTTGTCCAAGGGCCCAACAGGTGACCCAAGCATCAGAATAGAAGAGACAAAGAGAGATAGGGGCTTCAGAGAGACCGAAAAACTGGGCCATCTCTGCAGGTTGTTAGTTGAGAGATCTGGAGAAGTCACCTTCCCTCCCCCATCCTCTGTTCTCCCATCCGCAGGGTGGGGATGGTACTGACCACACTGCACAATTATTCGTGGATATTAAAAAATATGCACTTAACAAAGCCACTTTCCTTTACCTAAACTCATTTTCTTCTCCTTTCTTTTCTTCTCATCTTTACTCACTAGCTTGTATTCAAGACTACTCCATAACCCAAGACTTAACAGTTACAAGACTAAGCTGTAACTCCTAACGCAGACACTTAGTATCCGTACAATTGCAGATGCTTTGAGTAAGTTACATGTTGAACCTAAATTTCCTCAGCTTTAAATGAAAGCGGTCATAATACTCCTACTTCCCTTACTGTGTTACAGTGAGAACAAATAAGAAAATGTGAATGTTAAGACGTCATACATTTTAAATCAATACAGAAATGTTGGCCACTGCTACTGTTGCTCTCCAAAAATGGGATACTCGGCCCATTTTTATCTTTTTTCCTTATTTATTTCTCCCATTTATATTTCTCATGGCAAATAAGAAGTCATAACCAGTTAATTAATCAATAATCATAATATCCTCCCAATTCCACAGAACTATTAATGGTTACTTCTACAGCTGTGTGGAAGAAGTGCCAGGTAGAACTCATGTTTCTCCCATAATAAAAATTTATTGCAGATTATTAGGAGCCAGACATTAAGACAGGGAGGTGAAAGAAAACTGCGAAATTCGGTCAAGTGGGGCAAACAGACAAAGAAGCCATTTCAGTATTGCTGTACAATATAAAGTAAGTATAAAGGGAGGGTGTGACCACCTGCAGAGTCGGAGATTTCACCTGGAGGATATGAGAACTGGTCCATGAAGGGTGAGCAAGTCCTCACCAGGCAGAACAGGAATAAGAAAATCATTCGTGGCAAGAGAAGGCCAGGTACAAAGGTATGGAGGCCAGAGAGACATCACATGCTCTGGCAGGGACAAGGGCAAGTTCAAGACATTCTATAGATTTCAGACTTACTCTTGTAAGCAATGGGGAGTTTGAGCTTGAAACTGCTGTGATCTGGTTCGTGGTTTAGAAACATGACCCTGATCAAAGACCAGACACACAAACACTCACTGGGCACCTACTCTGCAAGAAACTGGAGACAGAGATGAAAAGGACTCTCCTGACACTCCCTCTGGGAGGGGAGCTGCATGTGCTGACTGGCTTTCAAGCACTATCTGAGCATCTGCCTAACTAAGGGGCTATGAGCCGCCACCCCTCCCCCCTACCACCCAGCACCAGGACTTGAGGCTTCAGAACCTGCCCTTCAAACCCAATTTGCTGGTATGGGTCCCTGCTTTTCTACTTGACCCTACTGTTTAATTTCTATGAACTCTGGTGTGACTGTGGATTCCCAACCTAAGTGTTCAGAGCTGTGTCCTCTGGCTTTCTGTCTTCCTTCCCTAATGCTAGCCTACGGCTGTCCTGCTCTGACTTGCGGCAACCGTGTGTAAACTGCCTGGCTCCTGCAACTGTCTCTACAAGTGGGTAGGTCTCTATTCTGTTCTTGTCCCCTGCTCCCTGTGTGCACTCCCAGTATAACTGTGGCAAAGGTGATGTTTTACATTCACCAAACCTTGTTTCCCTGTGCTCTCCCCAGGCACACAGACATTTGACAATCTCCCTTGCAGTTAGTTTGGATTCTAGTCAATAACACGAAAAAAGAGATGCAAGCCACTCGTAGGCCTGGTCATTAAAAACATGCTACTGTAGACCTTCTGTATTAGCTTCGCAGGGGACTGTAACAATTACCACAAATTTGGTGGTTTAAAACAACAGAAATTTATTCTCTCACCCTGATGAAGACCAGAAATCCAAAATCAACATGTCAGCAAGGGCACATTGTACCAAGGCTCTAAGGGAGAGCCCCTTTCCATGCCTCTTCCAACTCCTGGTAACTCCTGGTGTCCATGGCTTATGGCTGCATCACCCCAAACTCTGCCTCTGTCTCTACAAAGTCTTCTTCCCTCTGTGTGTCTGTGTCCAAATCTCACTGTTCTTTCTTTTATAAAGACATCAGTTCGGGGACTTAGCTCTCAGTCTAAATCCAGTATGATTTAGACTCCAACCCAAGGTCCATAAGTGATTATATCTGCAGAAACCCCATTTCCAAATAAGATCACATTGACATTCCAGGTGTTAATTTGAGAGGATCACTATTCAACCCACTCCTCCTCCCATGCAATCCTGGTGGCCTCGTGATCCAGGTGGGGCAGTCACCAAATGGCAGAACTAGATCCTTGAATGACCATGAATGAACAGAGCTCCCCCAACACAAACCCTCACCCCACACAGAAGGTGAGCATAATATAAAACTTCATGGTGTTAAGCCACTGAGATGTCAGGGTTAATTTGTCACAACAGCAGAGCCCAGCCCAGCTTGGCTGCTACTGCAAGCCTCGTGTCCTGGCTCTGCAGTCCCAACACTATTTATGGGCTCAGGGCTAACGCAGTGTTTTCATTTCAGTTCCCTTTTTGCTCAAAAGCCCTTTTAGGCTACTCTTGCTGAATGTCCCAGGAATTTCTCCCAGAGCTTTGCTTGGCCTGGATATGGCTGTTTGGGAGGTTTCCTGTTTTCCCTGGGTAGTGTCATGAGGCTTTCGCTGATAACATCGCTGTTTTTCTCGAATGGTCTCCGAGGAGAATGCGGTAGCCGGTAGGAATTAGCTCTTACTTTTACTGGGGTAGAAGAGAGGGAGGAAGGGGCTGAACATGAATGTTTTCCAGCTTAATTTATCCAAAAGGGAACCAAGAAAAACAGTAGCTTGTGTCCTTTTCTTACAGACGTGGAAAGAGCACCAGGTTTTAGAGGCATGCTGACCTAGGTTAAAAATTCCCAATGTTGCAAATTCAACAGTTATAATGCTTTGTATGTTACTTTTTTTCATGTTTATTTAGAGAGAGAGAGACAGAGCGCAAGCAGGGTAGGGACAGAGAGAGACTCAATCTGCACTGTTGGTATAGAGATGGACATGAAGCTTGAACTCAAAAATCGTGAGATCATGACCTGAGCCAAAGCCAATAGTGGGACGCTTAACCAAGTGAGCCACCAGGTGCCCCGGTTACTTTTTATCTCAAAGCCCTAGTTCTCTTATTGTTTAAGGGAAAAAAAGAGAGAGAGAGAGAGAGAAGTAAACATCACCTTTGCTACCGGGTAACTATGAAGATTAGATGATACTAGATATGTGATTAGTTCAGTGCTCTGATTATAGTAGCTACTAGATAAATGTTAACTTCCTTTGTTCCCATGAATAGAACAATTTATTCCCACTTAGATCTGCTTCCCACCGGAGGCGAGGGTGTGGCTAAGTCTGTGTGAAACCATGGTCTTCACCACTGGCCTCACTGCCCCCCATGCATTTCCTACTTATCATTCCTCCAGTTCAATCCTGGAACTACCTTACAAGATAGTAAATAAACGAATCTCTTTAACCAGCTGAGTTTTGCTCTTAAACATTTCATGAGTGTTCATTTTGATACTCCAATTAGATTGAAAGCTCTTGGAGGCCGGGACGACGTCTTCTCCTGTGTCTGTAAACCTCACCGCCATCAGTACGATGCCAACTGCCCATGGCGGCCTGCTCCTCACTGACTACAGAGAATATGCAGAATGGAAAGTTCCCAGGACTAAGACACAATCTGGCCTCCAATAATGTGGATGTTCACCCATTAGTGAGCTAGTATTAAAGTCAGCTGGTATACTCACAGAGCAGAGGGAAGGAAGAACCTCAAAAACTTAAGAAATAGAGCAAAAACCAAAAGGAGCCATCATCATTCTGAATTTGGTGGATTGTCCATACGTGAATCAACCAGTGGTCTGCTTATCACCCCCTTCCCAGCTAAATGAGCAAAACTTATCACTAGTGATAAATTATACATTATACATTGTATAGCACATGTTGTATATGTATGTGTGCTATATATAAATTTTGCAATACATATTTACAGCACCTGCTTTGTACTGGACACTGCTCTAAGTAAGTACCTGCTTTACCTACATATTAATTCATTTAGTCTTCACAACTCTACAGCACAGATATTATTGTTATTACCATGTTACAAGGAGGAAACAAACCTGGAGGAGTTAATTCGCCCAAGGTGCAGAACTACTGTAGCAAGGCCAGGAGATAGACTCTGGCAGCCCCATTCCAGAGGCCAAGTCCTCAGCACTAGGCAATACTACTTTTCAAAGGGGAGGACGTAGGGGTGGCAGGAAATGAGTGCCCACTCAAAATGGTACCTAAAAGAAGGGGCTTACAAATTAAATTCTGAAGAGACAGCCCTTCAAAAAAAAAAAAAAAAGAAGCAGTTGCAGGAGCAGAGAGTGGATTTGGTAGCTATAGATGCGAAGGGACCGCCATAGATGAGGGATGGGGACAACTCACCTTGACAGTAATAGGATCCAGATGGAAGCAATCCCCCAAATGAATACTTTTGGTTTGAGGTAGGATGAACTCTATCATTAAGGTCCTGATTAGCAGCACCATTGGAGGGCCCAGGAACACAATGGGCAGACCGAACATGAAGTATACAGAAGGAGCCGGGAAGTGGGGCTCCTGGGTGGTGATCTCATGGTTCGTGAGTTCGAGCCCCGTGTCTGGCTTTGCACTGACAGCTCAGAGCCTGGAGCCTGCTCCAGAGTCTGTGTCTCCCTCTCTCTCTGTTCCTCCCCCACTTGCACTCTGTGTCTCTCAAAACTAAATAAATGTTAAAAAATAAATAAATAAATAAGATCTGGGGAGAGGTTCCAGAAAGCTTGATGGGTCTGTTTTGGGTTTTGCAACTTTAATGTACAAACTGCTAGGGGCAAAAGACAGCCAGTTTTTCCACCAGCCCTGTGAAGCTCTGTAACCCATACCCTACATTTGTTTACCATTACTGAATAAATCATTTCAGTTTCCAACAGCTCTGACCCTCCTCCACCATAAACAGAGTAAACCAGGTCTCCCCACTCCAGGTTGTCATTAAAAACAGAGGCGGCATTGGTGTTCTCTCCCAGGCTCTGCAGGCCTCCTGGGCAATGTCCCCTCCTCCCTCCTTAAGCGTAGTGGAATGAGCAATATTTGACGGGTGATTCTTTCATCTCTGCAGCTTTGAAAACCTCAAACGTCGTATCGGATCTACAACAAAGAACAGGGACTTCAGGGGTTGACAGCACGGCCATAATTAAAGACGACCATCAATAAGCTGCCATGTTAAACAATGCCACGTTATAGCTGCTCCAAAACCAACTGTTTACCTTTCAGACATTTCTATGGAAGGGTTTAAACAGGTGCAGTTTGAATTGTTTTCATAAAGATAGGCAAACAAGAGATAGGAACTTTTCTTCTAAGACAGAGTGTGACGTACAGCACACTATTCCCTTGCTAACAGTGTCTGACAGATTTAGTTAGGGGAAATAATCTCTGATAACTGATAAGGATATGAATCCAAAAATAGCAATGAAAATATTACAGGGACACTGCCAAAGATGAAATGGGAAGCAATCCAAGAACTTCCATTGTAAGTTCCTTCTGGCCCATGGACCTCAGTTTATCCCTTTGTAAAATATGAAGGTTGCACTTTAAGCTTGTGTTGGCAAGCAGAACCCTTTCCTTAACCCAAGCTGAAGAGAAAGGAAAATTCAAGAATGTTTTGGGGGTAAATCAGAGTTCCTCTTGCCCCACCATGCCCTCAGAAGCTTGGAAAAACACTGGGTCGAAGCATCACTGAGTTCTTTCTAGAACCAAATTCCATGATTCTTAAGAAAAAAAAAACATTTTCAAGTGTAGAGCACTTGGTCCATCATTCTCCAAGATATTTTTTTCACTGTTCAGCATCTAAGTAACACTGACTGTGAACCTGACTTGATGAATTGTTAAGGAAGGTTTAAGTAACTTCTCTCCTCCTGGTGTCTTGGGTAGGGCTGACTATATCAGTAGCAAAGGGACAGAAGTGGCATTAAAATAAATTATAAGAGTATGATTTAAAAAGTGAGCTCCTGGGGAGCCTGGGTGGTTCAATCAGTTAAGCATCTAACTTCGGCTCAGGTCATGATCTCATGATCCATGAGTTAGAGCCCTGTGTCAGGCTCTGTGCTAACAGCTCAGAGCCTGGAGATTGCTTTGGATTCTGTGACTCCCTCTCTCTGCCCCTCCCCCATTCACACACTGTCTCTCTCAAAAAATATATAAACGTTAAAAACAATTTTTTAAAGTGAGCGCTGGAGCTGGGTACCCATAGCTGGCTCACTGTCCCAGTTCCCAGATGGTCTGTGGTGAAAAGAAGAAATGTGCTTCCCCTATGCTTTTCTTCTCCCTTGTAATTTACACCAGCTTCCTGAGGCCTGGGTTTGTCATGCTTCCAATTCTACCTACAAGTTGGAGACCTCTGGAGGTCTCTGGCACGCCTGAAATTTCATCTATTCAACGATAGCCAAGAACTGTGTCTGTCTTGAATGATGCATAAAAACTGAGTGAACCGAAGGGCTGTTCTGTGCAGTCACCAAGAGATCCTTTCAGATCACCTGAAGCAGAGACCACTCAATGGGATTTAGGAGGTTTCTCCATGTATAAGGGCTACTTACCACTTCATGTGAGTAACTCACACTCAGTAGAGGGACCCCTAGGCGAAGATCACACTAGCTGTGCCTCAGGCCCCACATGCGACATCATGATGAGTGGGAAACTTTCTCATACCTGAGGAAATGACACTGTTAGAATAAGTCTAAAATGTTGTGGCTCATTTCTTTGCAAAATGAAGATCATAAAGTTTATAACAAGATGAAACTGTCTTGGTACCAGTTTGGGACAAATCAAAAGAATTAGAAAACCTGAATCTGACCTTCTTGCATGAAAATAATTTGGAGAATCCTTGACAGAATAAATCTGATCTCCTTCCGAGTCCCACCTCCTAATGAGGGCCCCAAAAAGTCTCCAAAGAGGAAAACCGAACCAAAAGTGTCTCACTTCCATGAAGGGGGAGTTGATGTCCAACTAGTTCCAACTGAGTAGGACAGAGCCAATGAAAGTAAATAAAATCACACTTCCTGAACTGAGGCTGAGCCACACAACCCTCCCTGATCCCTTCCATCACCTGCTGAAGTCATTCTTGAGAGCCCTCTTTCCTTCAACCTGGATAATTCCATTTTGAAAACAACGGCCCTTTAAGACTTCCAACCCAGCTTAGGCTCTAAAAAGTCAAATAGCCAGTAAGTCTGAGCTGGAGAAAACATCTCTCAAGAATGTGGGAAAACTGCCTTGGGTGGTTTGTGTTTAGTGGTAGTATCTTCTCCTTCAACTTGTCAGATTGTCTTGCTGTTTTCACAATGAAACCAGATATACATGAAGCAAAAAAAGAAAAAGTGTTCAAGATAGTCTCCTGATCCCTGGTTTATTTTTTGAATTGAGAAGCCACACAGTTTCCAAGCATAGCTACATTATGGTAATATGCTTTGTCATAAGTGGACTATATCCATCTGCTTGTCTATGAAAACAGTCTGCTCCTCATCTTTCAAAACTTGGCCCGGATACAGAACTTAACTTAAAATATCTAACAATATGTCATATCCCCCATAAGATACATGACAGCTATTTTGAAGATACACAATATTATTAATTGTTTTTTTTAATGTAATTGAGCTGTTATGAACCTTAAAAGTATAAAAATGACACTTAGTCATCAACAGTTCTTAAAACATTATAAACACAGAAGAAATACTAGCAAGTCTAACAGTACTCATAATTTCAAAATTATATCCTTTGAAGCCAAAATGACATTAAGAGAAACAAACAATGTAAAAGCTTAAAAATAAAAGGGCCATGCTTAAAAATATTAAACTCACTTTCTGATAAAATTAAGTGTGAGCTTCAATTATTTTTTGTGTTGGCGGAACTGTCCGTGTGCTGTCTCCTTAAACTATCTAATGGGCTACGGCAGGAGTATATGGAAAGGATCTGGAAGGTAGAAACAACTCGGGCCAGAGGAACGACCACAGTTACTTCGGTTCACTCCAAGTCGCTTAGAATTTACCAAGCGCCTACTATGAGTTCATACTATACTGTGTATCATGGAGGATAAAAAAAGAAGATACAACCTAAGCCTTAAAGAAGCTCACAAACTATTTTTAAAATTTTAAATGACAAAACTTTCTTTGATTAAATACCCAAATGCACGGTCCTCTAAGTAAGTAAGGTATGGGGCTACACAAGGAAGAGTGGGGGTGGCTGAGGAACCTCCATGCAGGAGCTGAAATTTTAGCTGGATCTTAAAGACGGAATCCTATTTAGAAGGATATAAAGAAAGCCAGAGGCTTTAGAGTAGGAAAAGCAGCTTCCATAATGACCTATAAGTGGAAACAACTATAACTTGCTGGAAAAAGGGTAGGCTGCAAGGAGTGACCAGCCAAATGCCTGCCCCGCATGTTACCCACCACGGGGGACATGCACAACATCCACCTGATTCCTCTTCCCTATGGTTTCTCACGGCCTGTGTCACTGGAGTCTCACCTGCCTGGGAATCCGAGGGCCCCTAGTGCCCCTCTCTCATCAGGCTTGCTCCACTGAACTCACACAGTAGGGATCCCATTTGGTTCATTATAATAAGAATCATACACTTCCCTCCCCTGGCTCCAAGGAAGGGGCTCATTCTCAGAACCAACCAAACTGGCTAAACCTCAAAGTGGTCACTCTCCTCATCTATTTAAGGCATTACAACCTTGCTACTGTGGCTTCTCTGCACCATCTTGAAAGCAGTTCTCAGCCAGGAGCACCTTGCCCCGTAAGAAACATTTGGGGGTATCTTGAGACATTTTTCACTTTGTTACAAAGAGAAGAGGATGTGTTACTGCTACCTAGTGGGTGGAGGCCAGAGATGCTGCTGAACATTCTACAAAACATGGGATAGGCCCCCATAACAAAGAATTTACTAGCCCAACATGTCAATCGTGAAAAGATTGACATTCAGTGAATATCAACATTTACAACATTCTCTGAGCAAATGTATTTTAACAATGATGGAGAACTTTATCTTTTCTTTTTCTTAAACCTTAAACCTCAGCCCATATTCCAAGGTGTTTTCTAGGGAAGTTGCCTGACCCATATAGCTTTGAGGAGTTTTGCCTCCCCTCATTTCCACCCCATAAGAAGAGTGCACCGAAGGGAGCATATGTCCTGGCAATGAAGTATGGGAAGACATTGAAAGCCACCACATTTTGGATCCTTTGTGCTCTCCAAATCTAGACACACGTTACACATATTTAAATTTTTATAGGAAATGCATTATATAAATATTTGCTATTTGAGTACTTTCAGTTTTGAGTTTGCATAGAGAAAAAAGTCCTCATACCTTGCGAAGATTCACCAGTGAACTGACCATTTTTAAAACTGGTTCCCAAATATCCCTTCCAAGCAGTGTGCATCCCAATGCATGTTACCAACAGTTAATTTAAGCCTGATGGTTAAATGTTATATAAGCCCCCAGTGCAAATCAACTGAAAACTGCCACAGAAACTTCTGCAAAAGATATGGGGTTTCAGGAACTCAACTCAAGTGATGTTGAATAAATGCTCAAATTATACTCAAAACAACTTATTTTGTATCCTTAGACTGCCTGAAAAGGACAAAAAGCAGAGAAAGACACAAAAGGAATATTATGAGATTCAATTCAATAATCAAAGGATAAAGAAAGGTTCATATGAAATTGATCAAGTCCCAATTTTGCAAAAACGAACTCTTATAATTGTACAATAAAAGCAAACATAAAGTAAAAGATATTTGATGCCAGAATATAATTCTGCCCAAAAAATTATGGGAAAAATTAAAATAACATTTTTTGTTCTAAGAATTAGACCATAGTAGCAATTATACCTGAAAATGTTTCCAATACAAAATATGTATGTAATTTTGAGTTTCAGCTTTCATGATTAATTCCCAAATTTCTTTCCTCCGCAGGTACTATTACATTTTGCTTCCCATTTAAGTTGATTGACCTGAAGTGATCCTTTTCTCTTTATACCATGGGTCTCTCCCTAAAGATCTGGACCCCCTGAATCAAAGGCAAAAATACAGGACAGGCTATATCCCTTTCCCATCCCCAACTCAGTGTCGAACTTGCCTTTCCCACAGCTGGCGATACTTCCTCAATGTACCAAACATCCTCCCCACCTCAGTGTGAAAACCACAAATAACTTCCAAAAAGTACAGACTAGAAAGCATTAAAAAAAAAAAAAAAAGTCTCAAAGCTGAAACAAAAGGCCCTTCAAAACCCATACCCAAATCCCACTGCTCTTAGAATAAAACTCTACCTCCTAACCAGGGCCGCCAGTATCTAAGTAATCTGGCTACTGCCTGTTTCTTCATCTTAAACCTCTTGAAAGTCTCTTCAGCATTTATAACTAACTAGCCACATGGATCTCAGTGGCCTTCAAACTTGCCAAGCCTCTGCACACCTCGTGGCCTTTGCACATGCTATCCCCTCTCTGCAATGTTCTTCCTGTTCTTTCCTTTCCAATCCGTAAGTCTCAGCATAAATGTTCCTTCTTGAGATGACCTTTCTTAGCATCCTATCTGAAGTTCCTTCAATACTTTACATTACTTAGATGTTGAAAATTTTTGTTAAATGGATGAAAAGATGGATGGATGGCTCGACAGACCGGACAGATAGATGGATGGATGGAGTTGATTTGTGTGGCAAAGTCAGTCAATATCTGCTGTCAATAGCCATTATTCCCTAAGGCCATTTTCCAAGCAATTGTTTCTCTCCCTTGGATCATTTGAGATTGAATCAGGGAATCCAGAGCTAGGAGGAAAGAGCCTGATTAAGGTCACTGCACCAACCCCCAGGGAGAATTCCCTATCATCCATTTTCTCGTGCTTTGTGTCAAGTCTTGCTTTCAGCTTCTCCAGTGGCAAGGCTTTCCTTATGTCCCCACAGACATGTCTACACACTCTCCCCATTGTGAAATTTGTCCTGATTTTCCCAGCCTAAATTCCTCTCTGCTTAACTTCACCCCATTACTCACAGCTATCTCCCTCTGGACTACAGCAAATGACAACTCTGTGGAACTTTTTCTCTCCTCCTTGCTTCCCATAATTTCCCAGTTCCACACCCTATCCTGGAGGGAAGAGCATGGCATGAGATTCAGGCAAGAAGAGTTTACACAAATGTTCTGAATTAAAACTTGGTCACCAGCAGCCTCATCTCACCCACCCATCTCTCTCATCCATCATTTTCCCTTTCCCCTTCCTCCCTCCCCAGCCTCCACAAGGCCAGTCTGGTTTTATTTCCCCATTCTATGATTCTTTCAAAATATAGTCCTATGCTTGACTCTAAGCAGCAAGTTTCTGTGATGCCACACAAGAGACTGGTGATGGTAGCTTCTGGGGGATGGAGAGTTGTGGGCGAGAAGGCTCATTTTTAGTTGATACCTTTGTGTGTTCTTTGCCTTTTTAACTAGGTGCATTCACAACTATTTTTTAAATGGTGGTAAAACACACAGAAGATAAAATTTACCTTCTTAACCATTTTTAAGCATTCAGTTCAGTGGTATTAAGTACATTCACATTGTTATGAAACCATCACCACTATCAATACACCTTTTTCCATTGAAAAAATTTTTAATTTTTTTATACATTTATTTATTTTTTGAGAGATAGAGTGAGACAAAGCATGAGCAGGGAGGGTCAGAGAGAGAAGGAGACACAGAATCTGAAGCAAGCTCCAGGCTCTGAGCAAGCTGTCAGCACAGAGCCTGACGCGGGGCTCAAACCCACCAACCATGAGATCATGACCTAAGCTGAAGTCAGACACTTAACCAACTGAGCCACTCAGGTGCCCTGAAACATTTTTAATTACATGTTTAAAAGTACAGTTCTTGATCAAGTACCTATACAAGACCCAAAGGCTAGAACAGAAAGGAGGATGCTATGTCTGGCATAGCTATAGAAAACAAGTATCACTGTCACTTAGCCACTTTTGACATGTTAAAAACTTAAAAATACAGGGTGGCAGATAACTAAAAATAAGGGGAGAAAAGGAACAAAATACAAAAAATTTAAAAATACGGCTCTACCCCTCTACACATACTTATAATAATGATGGACCAAAATAAGTATGTGCGTTTTCAGTCAAGTATAGAGAACAGACATCTTAACAAAACAGAATTATGGCTATCACAGCAGTTTGTGAAAAAAATTATTAGCTTTATTACTACAAAAGTAGTTTGAATAGGAGTCTTCCAGCTGTTAAATCTGATCATCAGAACACTGCCAATTTTCTCTGCCACATAGTCTTTTCATGCAGTGGGGAACTTGATGCAATTAAGGGATTTTCTCACTTAATAATTCTCAGATTTGGAAGGTTTTTCGTGTAAGTAACAAACCAAGTAGTGGTATCATACTCAGCTCCTTTTATATAATGTTATAACTTGCTGGAAGTGGCAAAGACTGCCACATATGAGGACGGTGATTTTGTGTCTCTAGGAGCTATACTCAAAGTTAAATTTCCCCAATCTGACACCATGAAGGCTGAAGCAAACCTCTGATCGCAATTTCTGCAATCAAAACTCCCTCAAATCCTATATGTTTGATAGGACATGCACAGTGAGCCTGCCCCTGGTGGGTTCCAGCTTCCATTAAGTCTGATTTCTCTTTAGAGTAGGTATTCTTTCCACACTGATATCTCAGTTCTGAACTACAGGTGCTAGCTGGTTCAAGAAAGGCTGGATGGCTGAAAAAGACAAGGTCTAGGAGATTACTGGTGTTTAGTAATTGAAGAAAAAAATCCTCTCTAAAATGATGTTAGTTTGCAACTCAACACACATTTGTACTGTACTATGACACAATTGCTTTTTACACACAAAATAAAAAATCCCTAAGAGCCACCTGGCTATCAGAGTTGAGTACTCTGGTCTAAGAGGAGTCTTTTCTAGGTTGAGTGAGCTTACTTTAATATAACAGAAGCTGGGACTAAAAAATTTGACTTAAGCTCAAGACTCTGAAAATGGAATGTGAAAAGAAGTGAAAAATCATAGCAAGAAATAAAGAATAAAATACTGGATTAGAATCTGGTATATTTACCTCCAAATCCCAACATGTTCACTAAGTGGGTATCTTTTTTTTTTCTTAATGTTTATTTGTTTGAGAGATAGAGAGGGAGAGGGAGAGAGAAAGAGGGAGGGAGGGGATCCCAAACAGCCCCATGCTCACTTGGGGCTCAATCTCACCACAGTGAGATCATGACCTGAGCCAAAACCAAGATTCAGACACTTAACCATCTTTCACCCCTTTCAACAAATGCTTAAGGATGTCTTTTCTTAAGTAAGGTGCGACCTGATAGTCCCCTTACCTATAAAATGGCATATTATCCATCCAACGTGCAGGATTCTTATAGTAATAAAGATAAGCCACAGCAGATAAAGTATTAAGGATATTTTACAATAATTTGTCCCTTTTCTGTCCTTTAGAGACAGAAAAAATATCAAGAAACCTAAAACAAGAAACGTAGGATGTACATCAATGGGGTAAAATGGGCTGGCCAATACTGATGCCAATCCAGCTTCCAGATGCCAGCAACAGGACCATGAAGTGCTACATTAGATTCCTATTGCTGCCAAAGCAAACTTGGTGGCTCAAAGAACAGAATGCCAATGGTTCTGGAGGAACATGGAAAATCTGAAATCAGTATCACTGAGTCAAAATCAAGAGGTCACCTGGGCTCTACTCTCATCACATGCTCTAGAGGGACTATCTGTAGCATGCCTCCTCCAGCCTCTGACAACTTAACACTCCTTGGCCTGTGGCCACATCACTCCAACCTCCAAGGCCAGAATCTTCATATCTGCTCTGTCTTCACATTGCCTTCTTCTCTGTGTGTGGGTCAAATCCTCCCTTGCTCCTTCATAAGGATACATGGGATTGCAGTTAGGACCTACCCAAATAACCCAAGGTAATCTCTCCATCTCTAGGACCTGAATTTAATCACACCTACAAAGAGTGCCATACAAAGTAACATCTACGCGTTCTAGAAATTAAGACAAGACATCTTTTAGGGGACATTTTAAGGACTACCAGAGGTACCAAAGACACACAGTACAAACAGATTAGTAAAATAAGCTAACTAAACAACTTCTTAAAATTTCAAATTATCCCTGCGTTTGGCCTAATTTATGCTGGGGTATAAGAGAATGATATCCACCTTTCTGGAAACAGCATTAAATGGAAATAAATTTGGTTTCAGGAAAAAACCATAAAGAGAACCTAGCAGAACACCCTGGCAGGTGTGCTAGAGCCACGACAAGGCAAGGGAAAAGCATTTTGAATCTCCAGGAGCAGCTTGGAAACATGAAGCAGAAAAACTTGCCCAACACCTTGCACCTGAGCTGAGAGCCGTCCCTTGTACAGCCCACATGGGAAACAAGAAAGCCCGTCTACCAAATGTCATTCTGCCAGGTCATTCCTTCACCCCTTTCAACAAATGCTTAAGGATCACATGTACTGGGCACCGCATGCTTCCTTTTGGAAGGAAGAGGCACACTAGTGGGTTAAGTCAATTCAAGGTAGCAACTATAGGCCTATATAGAACCTACTATTGTCAGATGCTTTGGTGGACATGAAAAAATCTATTCTTGCACTGAACTCCCTTTGCAAAAGTGAATGATATTTCCAAGAAAGTGGCCTGTATCCTCAGAGGTGGACACTCGACCATCCAAATAATCTATCCTGCTGAAGGTTGGTGTAGAAGCTCAGAGCACTCAGATGGGCTCAGATGAGCCCCATCATGGGGGAACACTTTTTAGAATATGGTGTAGTACCTGGAGTCACCATGCTCTACTCCCTCCTCACCTTGTCAACCTCACGTAATGGATTCTGAGAGCTCCTCCTGTCTATCTGATTACATACTCCATGCTTCCCACAGGAGGGTTGCATGATTAAGTGGCATTCAATCTTCTATGCTGGGTGATGTCAGGCTCAGCAGCATCACCACACAGAGTGGGCACCCCGGCAGCTGGAGGGGGAGCAATTCCCAGCAAGTGAAGAATGGGGATGCAGGGGCGGAAGAGGAGAGGGGAAAGCGGCTCCTTTTCATTCTGCACGTGAGCTTCTCTGGGTCCCATAAATTCTTCTGCCCTGTATATTTCACTCAGCTGTCTAAATGAGGTTTGCTCATATAGCCACCACTGTGCAGAATCAATCATGCCCTTCTGCACAGAATGTTAATTGTGCGCCTCTCAAAAAAAAAAAAAAAAAAGAAGAAGAAGAAAAAAAAGAATTGGAGCACACTGCAGAGAGACCTTAGAAAAGATTCAAAACCATTTTTTTTTAAATTCACAATACTTTTTAAATTGGCACATGAAGTCGAGTCACAACCCAAGCATGCTCCAGCTGCAATCCAGGTGCCTTTCCCAAGGCTGGGGAGAGAAATATTAAGCAACATCTTTGCACGTCCATCAATTGTTCTGCACAACACTTGCACAGTCAGCTGCTGAGCTGCCCAAATAAAGAGGCTCTGAGCACTCCAAACAAGTAGTGTCCTCAGTTAACTCCATGCAAAATAGCCCATTCAAATTAACCTGGGCTACAGATTTTGGTTTGCCCGTGACAGGGATTGACTCATCTCAGAGGTAGAAATGGAAAAGAAAACAACTAAGCAACTAGCATAAAGTATTCTCCTCCCTCCCTTTCCTTATACCCAAAAGCAATAAACACATGGGCTAGCTATTATGAAAGTAAATTAAGTAGATAAGTGACAGCTGAAAAAGTCTCTATCAAGTCATCATCTAAGTGCCTGGGACCCAATAGACATGTCTGTTTCAGCTAATCCTCTATTTTTTATTCTACAGAGGTCACATTATTAAACCACAGATCATGAGATCCTATGTTTAAAGAGCGCAGAGATGCTGTGAAAACACACACACACACACACACACACACCTCTTCACGGAGGGCAGAGCTGAGTCTACAGCAAGAGCATTCAAGGAGCCCATTGTTTCCTAACAGACCGGATGGACACCGTGACAGCCACACTGCCTCCCACCACCAATTTTGGGAACATGTGAAAAATACGGTATGCTGCTGGCTGGTATGTGGTCCGAGATGACTCATAAATCTTCCTTTATCTCCTTCGTGGTGTTAGCAGAAAAGGATGAGTTGCTTTTTTCCATCTCATTCTCCCGTCGATCTGTCTGTTAGCCGTGCCCTTGAGCAAAGATTACTGATGCCCTGCCTTTGATATATGACACGTCACCCACAGCAGCTTTTCATCACGTGAATTAACCTGGAAAAATGCAAACCCACCTGCCAGTCGCTTCCAAACTTTGCACAATTCCTTTGTGTACTTCCTCTCTAACGTGCATCAGGCAGGAAGGTAGCAAGGGCAAGCAAAAAAATGTGGAAAATTAAGAGAATCTAAACCAGGGGCTCTGTGAAATAACTCACTTGCTGGAACAGGCTGTTATTGCATAAAGATTGGGGGGGGGTGCACATGGTTAAATGAAGAACCCTAGCTAAGCCACAGTTCAGACTGCTTTGCACCTGAGCTGGATAATGCCATTTTCCTCCAGCCATTTACTCTGTGGCTGGAATAATGACAAGAGTCTTGGCAGACGCTGATGACATGGTTACAGAAACTATTTGGTGATTTCCAATCAATAATGTAGACAGGCTGGGGAGGAGTGCGAAGCAAGAAGGAGCAGATAGGAGAAAGGGAGAGGGAGAAATCAAGAGGCCAAGGCAGGGAGGAGAGAAAGCTGAAGAGGAGGGAAAGCAAGCAAGAAATGAATCCGAATTGTTCTGCCAGCCCCTCCCACAACCAGAATGATTGGCAATCTACTCCTGAAGCCTCCTGCTTATAATGAAAGAGTAAATGAACACAGCAGGATGGATACCTTGAAGGAACTCAGTCTACAGGTTCAAACAGAAAGCAGTCAGGAAACCATTAGTGGTACTCTTGTATTGCTCGGCTAGAGAGAGCTGAGGTTCAGAGAGAACCCTTGACCCATCCAAGGTCATAAAGATAAGCAAAATGGGAATAAAGTCGGAAACCAAGTTTCCAAAGCCCAAGGCTCTATCCAACACAACACATTAATCCCAAACCAGCTTAGACCTGACCCCACCACACAGCAGCCCAAACCCGCCCCTCTAAAATAAACCAAACCAAACCAAAACAAAACAAAAACCCTGGTCATACAGACTTGAAATTGTATAAAACTCATAGCATGGGGAAATAAAGATTCTGAAGCTGGAACAAAGGTAGACTCCGCGTCTCTTGTTCACCCAAGTAGCAAACGTTTTCCTCACACTCATCCTTGATTCTGATAATAAAGCAGTTATTCTTTTCAAGGTGACATCCACTGTGGATGAATAGATGAAGGCCTGTGATGAGAGATCTTCCTGTAATATCTTCTTAAAAAAACAACTAAAATCCAAAGAACCCAAACTATCAATCATCATTTTTTGCCCATATTCTAATTTTAAGGGGAAGTTACAAAGACTGAGTTTGTTTGTTTTTTTAAGGACGTTATAAAAAATCTATCTTTGGATGTTCCTGGGCTCAGGATACATGCAGTCCAATCTTCCACACCTACATTTCTATTTCTGGCCAGCATGAGCAGATTTTCTGAAATGGCTCTGAAATTTTTCATTGTCAAGGAAAGATTAAATTTTATTATCCACTATACTTCCTAAGGAAACAAAGGACATCACTGGATCTTAGAAAGAAGATTTTATTCACAAATAAAACTTGAAATCAAAGTGGTGTGTCTAGGCATCAGTTAGTTAGAAAATTAAATTACCCAAGACACCCTGTTTCCGGAGTATTCTGGCAAAATTTGAGAAAAAGCAATGAGAACGGGATAATGTATGCACACCCATTGACTGATTAAAACAAAAGCCATCTCACTTTCCTCAGGGAGTCTGTTCCTTTCCTGAAAGGAAGAAATGAAGCTTCCCTTCCTGCTGGTCAAACTAACATTTGCCCATAAAATGATGCCTACCTGGCAAAGAGAGTGATAGGGAATAGATCAACATGTGGTACTGAAGTTTCTGATCAATCTGATTATGAGTGTAACCAAAGACAGTAATCAACAAAATAACATTTACTGAGGGCTTACTATGAGTTAGGTATTCTAAGTTCTTTATCTGTATTATATCATTTAATGTCCCCAACAACCCTATAAGGCAGGTTGCTCTACTTCACAGATAAGAAAACTGTATCTTAGGTAAGTAAGTTAAGTACCTTGTGAAAGCTTTGCAGCTGATAAATGGGGGACCCAAGATTGAAACCTGGGAGACCCATCTCGAAAGCCCAGAGTATTTTACAAGGTGAATGTGAGCCCTGGTTTCTGTACCAGCACCCGGCTCACGTGCCTGGGCACTGCATGTCTCTGTATACAGGAAAAACACAACATGGTTATGAAACCGGCCCAGTGTCAAAAACTAACAACGACTAAACCCTCACATTGCCTTACTCACCTACCACTCTCTGGGAGATAAAACCTTGAGAGCCTTCAAAAAGGTATGTCAAAACTTCCAGGGATTAATTTACTTCCTTTTAAAGCTACGATCTTTAATATATCTTCTTCTCAGATACTCCTCCATTTTTCTTACTGTGATAGAATATACATACCATAAGACTTACTGCTGCCACCATTTTTTTTTTACTTTTTTAATGTTTATTTACTTTTGCCAGAGGGGTGGGGGGATATGAATGGGGGGAGGGCAGAGAGAGAAGGAAACAGAGAATCCAAAGCAGGCTCCAGTTTCCAAGTTGTCAGCACAAAGCCTGACGCGGGGCTGGAACTTACAAACCATGAGATCATGACCTGAGCTGAAGTCAGAAGTTTAACCAACTGAGCCACCCAGGTGCCCCCCACCATTTTTACAAGTATAGTTCAGTGGGATTAAATATATTCACTCTGCAGTGACCACCACTATCCATTCTCAGAACTTTCTCATCCTCCTAGACAGAACCTCTGTTTCTGCTGAACACTAACCACCCATTCCTCCTCCCCACAAGACTTGGTAACTGCCTTTCTACTTTCTGCCTTTATGCATTTGACTCTTCCAGATACTTCATGTAAGTGGAATCATACAAGATTTGTCCTTTCATGTCTGGCTTCTTCCACTTAATATAATGTGCTCAAGGTTTGTCCATATTGAAACCAAATATTAGAATTTCATTTCTATGTAAGGCTGGACAATATTCCATTGTGCGTACATACCATATTTTGTTTATCCATTCATTGGCCGATGGGCCTTTTGGGTATTGTAAATAAAGTTTCTATGTACATACATACATAAGTATCTGTCCATTTCTGTTTTCACTTCAGTATATACTTAACAATAGAACTGCTATATCATATGGTAATTCTATGTTCACCTTTTTGAGGACTTCTCCTTTGACTTCTGAAAACTGAGTATTTCTATATAGAAGATGAGTTCCCTATGGCCAGGAGCCTTATCCTAGGTACTGTTGGACCCTAGGGCCCAGAATAGTAAGATTTCTCACAGAATTCTCAACAGATGTGTTTATAAATGCATAAATCAATCAAATCAAGTTCTAATTGTCTGAAATGAGGGCAAGACAGTACCCACTTAGGGAATTCCCCTCCCCGTGGAACCGACAATGTGACTCTAAACACTTCTTTTCCACACCCTGACTTTTTTTCTATTGCAAATACACACCCAAGCACATGCATGCCGAAGAATATCAGAATTCAAAGGCAAGCATCAAAAGGGTTGAAAAGAAATCACTAGAGCATTATCTGTTTCACTGATGGATCCGAGGTCTTTATCCACCACCCTCATCCTTCTATACCCCTCCATGAGGAGTGAGGAGTGAGCAAATCAAAAAAGATTTCTTTAAACTTTGTCCTTGCTGAGCCTTCTATTATAAAATATGGGGACGGGGCCAGGGGAGGGTTTGATTCCACCACTATCTGAATATCAATACTTCTTTTAGTTCATTAATACATCAAGAAGGTATTTTTCAACACATTAAATTCAATTTCAAAAAAGAATGAGCTGACACAGTCAAAATACATATACACAAAATACACACCAAAATCCATAGTGGGCCTCCTCAGCCGGCCTTTCCAGCCACTCTCACTCCCCATCTTGGGGGTGCAGGTATCCATTACTCGACTAATTGGCAGGCCTGACTTACGAAGGGGAAACTCCAGCCAGCCGTCTGGGCATTTCATGACTTAAGTGTGCACTCTGACTCGAACGATATTAATGGCGCTCCAAATTTTAACTATTGATGGCTTTCAGTAGGAATTTACATTTCTGTCCTCCTGGGGTCCACACATCACTAAATTCTCACCTGTGGTGAAGACAGCCACAAAGGGGAATTGGTTTCAAAGACAGAAAGCAGGGATAATATATGTACTGCACCTTCCCACCAGCAAATACACATAATTGTCTTTTCCCCCTTTTTCTACATTAAATTTTCAACCCTTTACTACATCTTTTAATGAAAGCAGTGACTGAAAAATATAAACATGGATACATAATTCCCAATGAATTGGTCTAAGTGTAACTTGTAAAAACTGGATTAATGGTACAAAGCATGTACTTTATAAAAATAGCCTGTAGAAAAAAGCATTAAGCAATTACAACTCCAACTCTGAAGGCTCCAATATTATAGGGTAATATTTCCTTAATGTTAGACTTCATTAACCCTAAGATAATCTCTCATAAATTTTGCTGATTTTTAAAGAGAAAAAAATAAATTATGTTTATTAAACTACTGAATATGTTTATGAAAACAAGACATAATCTAGTGCCATAAACTTCTTGTCTTTATCTGAGTGATCAAGGAGCTCATAAATAAAATATCACATAACAAAGTGAGTGTTAAAATTCATTACTGTAATAGCTATGTTCATGATCTATTTCATTAACACTCCTCCTCTCCTTGGATAAATGGGCTTCTTAGCCTACGAGAGGAAAGCCATTTACAAGACAAAATACTAAGCCGCTTTTTCTCATTTTCCCTTATCTCTTCTATTCCTAACTTTCTAAATTAATTCTTCTCTTAAATCTTATTGTTCCTTCCAGTGTAACTCACAGCACATTAGAGAGAGTACAGAGAAATAGAAGCAAAGAAATGGGTCTATAGAGTATAAGTTAATTAGGGATCTAAGTGACTAGTGATGAGATTTGATGACATGGAGCCCCAAAGTGAATTTAGAAGCTTATCTTCTTAAAATATTTGAGAATAAAATACAAATAATAGAACTGCAAAAAATATTCAGTATATCAAACAATCTACATTGGCTTAATAACGGAACTCCCTTTCCTGTTTAACTATATATTGCAACACCACTGTTTCCACATTCAGAATTTTCTAACCTTTATCTTTAGCGATTTTACAGGTAATTTTATTTTTATAGATGTGTGTGCACATAAATATAAAGGTGAGTGCTTTCCTAGGAGTTACCACAAACAGACAGATGTGTGTGTATATATATGGGCCTCTACACCCACAGGTGAAATGTACTGACTCAAATCACCAAGCGGGCCTCCTAGCTAAGGAAAATAAGGGCAAAGCAACGAGGGCTCTCTGGCCTTCCTGAACAATTTCTTTAATCTTCATTCAGCAGAGTCCTAGGATGCAGCATCTTCTACCCAGATAATAAGCGGAGGATGCTGTTTATGATAATGGCAGAAATTAAAACAGAATTTTACAACCGCTGAGCTGAAAGGAGGCAAAAATCCCCACACGAATATTAAACAGCGTAAATAAAGAATCCACTTGTTTTTATTCCCAACTACATACCAATTTATCTGCCACTGATTCAGTGTAAAGACCACAGTCAGGCCTCTACATGGATGGAAATAATGAAAGTAATCATTGAACTCAACAAGCATTTATGAAGCATTTTCCCCAGGGAGCCCTGTGGGGCAGATGAAGAAGTACACAGTGCCCTCAAGAAGCTTCTGTTTTGTGGATATCACCTGATAGCTAACTCATCACCATATGAGACAGACAGGAGTCAATGCTGTGCCAGAATGGTAACACAGTTAAGGGAGTGGACGGTGCTGACCAGGTTCCAGCCTGGGGTCTAGAGAGGAGAGGACACTGAGCTGGATCTGCAGGAAACAATGAAGATTTCAATTGTCTGAGATCCCAGGTAGAAGGTATTCCATGGACAAGATTCCTCAGAGCAGGCAGGACACCGGACATGAGAAGTTATGTTCCAACTTGACAATCCTATCAAGCATAGGAAGGAGCCCCATCGTGCCCTTCAAGAGGGGCTGGGAGCACTGACACACGGGAGCAGACAGTGAGCCCCTAGGAGCAGCACTCCTGACGCCCTCACCCTGTTTATTCCGAAAATTATGATGTGTGGTTCTCTAAGTCCCTCTTCCCTGGCTCATGGCCCACACAGGAGCGCAATAAGAATATTCTCTGCAAAAAGAGATCCGCAAACCTAGGTCTGAGTAAAGTACCTGGCTTTAAATAAAACCAGCCGATGATTACTGTGTGCTTACCATGTCTCAGGCACTTCTCTAAGCACTGTGTACAGCACATTAACCCATTTAATCCTCAACCCAGCTCTAGTATTGCTTCCACTGTACACACAAAAATGGAAGTTAAAGAGGTTATAAGTGACTTACCCAAGTTCACAAAGCTAAAGAGCAGTAAGGCTGGGGGGTAAATGACAAGTGTGCTGACACTAGAACCCCCACTCCTAACAATCATGTGTGGCAGAGGCTGCTGTGTGCTCATCAAAATCCATTTCCTCTACCTCCCGGACATACAGCTAGATCGTCTGTCCCAGCCTCCTTGTAGTCAGGTGGAATGATATGACTGAGTTCTAGCTAATGGAAGTGGGAAGGGGCATACGGCACCTCCAAGCCTGGCCCGCCAAAACCTCCCTGTAGAGTCCTCCATATTCTCGGTCTTCCCCTGTGTGCTGATGAGCAGAAAAGCGTCCAGAGAATTCTAAGGCCCCTAGGAATGGAGAAGATGATGTAGGAAGTAGGGGAGACGGAGTAATAGTATGGGTTCCTGAGTGACTGCATCTCCATCCCAAATGCCAGTTGGATTTTATGGGTGTGTAAAGAAATAAACTTCAATTGTGTTATGACCCAGATATTTGGTTATGGCAGTTAGCCAACATGACACAAATCGCCTCCTGAATCATCACCCTCTAAATGGTTACAAACAAGGTTTCAGATTCATCCCCCAAAATGTGGCAGTCTAAGGGGTGCCAGATTTGCTCAGTTGATTGAGAAACTGATGCTTGATGTCAGCTCAGATCATGATCCCAGGGTCATGGGATTGAGCCCCCATCCGGTTTAGCACTGAGGGTGGAGCCTGCTTGGGATTCTCTCTTTTGCTCCCTCTGTGCTCCCCCTCCCCCCGTCCCCCCCAGGTCATGCTTGCTCTTAAAAAAAAAATGACAGTCTAGCAAAGTGATGAAGAAAATAGAATGGGTCAAGCCAGAATTGGAATCCAGGCCCTCCAATTTACTAGCCAAATTATCTTAGACAAGTTACTGAACACTTCTTTGCTTCAGAGTTCCACATAGAATACCTACCCCTATATAGGATTGTTGTGAGGATTAAGGGGAAACATGCATATAAAGGACCTAGAAGAGTAATGGCACATAGAAAGCACCCACTAATACTATTCTCATTGTTAAGCCTTCCACAAGATGAACATCAGTATCAGTTAGGATTATGTTTAGTTGCAGAGAACAAAAAACCCAACACTAAAATATCAATGACCTAAACAAGACAGATGTTTACTTCTCCGATCCATAGATGAAGTCCAAAAGTAGGCAGTCCAGAGCTCATAGGCGGGCTCCAAGAAGTCATCAGGGATACAAGCTCCTTCCAACTCCAGGCCCTGCCATTTCTAGAATGTGGCTCTGGTCCTCATTGCCCAAAATAAATGCTGGCATTCCAGTCATCACAACCAGCTCCATCCAGTAGAATGGGAGGCAACAAGCAAATAAAAACCCTCTCCTTAAGAAAATGTTCTGAATCAAAGTCACATACAATGCTTTCATTTAGCCACATGGTCATACCTAGCTGCCAGATGTAAAAGCGGAGGAGGCGCAAATATGCACAGTTAAAAACTGGAAATTCTATAAAAGGATGATAAAAATGGATATGGGAGGCAACCAGAAATTCTGCCCCAGCACAAGTGTCAGTAAAAGAAAGCAAGCTACACACTTCACCCCAAGATCTGATAAACTTTCAGGACAAGAATTCCTTTAAAAAGTGAATACCTAGTACATACCATGTGTTTTCCACTCTTGCCTTTCCACTATCTATTTTACACACACAACGGGCAGAATGATATGCTAAAAATGTAAGTCATGCCCCCACTTAAAACTCTCCAAAGGCTTCCCCCTGCAAATCAAGTTAAGGAGTATGGATTTCGTGTGTAACACAAGGTCCCACCTGGTCTGGCCCTGTGCACCTCCCTGACCCCGCTGCATGCCGTGGCTGGATGCTCCCCACAGCAGAGCCTGGTTTTGCTGGTCCTCTGCTTGCATCGTGAACATGCCAGCTTGCACCTGCCTGGGGCTTCGTTCTGAATCTCGCCTCTCCCTAATCTTCCAGACTGGCTGCTTCTGGTCACTCAGATCTCAGCCGTAACACCACCTGATCAGACTCTTCTCTGACCCTCCCCCACTCACACCCTACCTCACACACAGCACATCACCCTACTTTAGCTCTCAGCAAGAATACACCAAGATCTGATATTTTTCTTGCTTATACATCTGTCTCTTTCCTTATTAGAATGCATGTTCCCGTGGGGTGCCTGGGTGGTTCAGTCGGTTAAGCCTCCGACTTTGGCTCAGGTCAGATCTCATGTTCGTGGGTTCGAGCCCCGCGTCAGGCTCTGTGCTGACAGCTCAGAGCCTGGAGCCTGCTTCCGGTTCTTTGTCTCCTTCTCTCTCGGCCCCTCCCCACTCATGCTCTGTCTCTTTCTGTATCCAAAATAAAAACATTAAAAAATTTTTTTAAAAAGAATTCATGTTTCTGTTAGAGAAATGTCCATCTTATTCACCATTCAAAAAACTCCCCCAACCCCACCCACTACAACTAATTGCCCTCTAAGTTGGCACTCATTCATCGTACAAATATTTACTGTACACCTGCTATGTGCCGGGCAAAACAACATGGTGATATGATACTGGCCCAGCCAAAGCCCATTTTTACTACATAAGTTGACCATACAGACACTGACATTGCTTTTTCAGTGATGTTTGTTTAATTGTAAACTCTTCTTTCCAGAGACTCTGGGCACAATAAAATGTTACAGTAATCCAGGAAAGCAGCATACTGTATCTGTAACCATATATGAAGGGAGGGAGTAGTGGTTGTTTCTATCACATCCTAAGACCCCAAAATGAACAGCAGCTAGAAATTTAATAAGGTTTTCCATGAGGTTCAATAACATATGCTTGCCCTGGACATAATCCACTTTATTTTTTTTTTATACTGAAAGGATAGATTTGTACCCAAAGACATCCTTGCAGGAAAGCCAAGGAGTACAGCTGAAGGAGACATCATACAGCAACTATCTATGGCTCCCACGGACTCTGGACTTCACCTGCACAGTCACCCAAACATGCAAAAGATCCACAGAAGTGGTGATGGAGAGAGAGAGAAGGAGAAAGGGGTGCAGGGGAGGGGAAAAAAGGCATGCTAAGTGGAGGAGGGGAAACAGGAGAAAGGGGGAAAGAAGGAAAACAAATCAAAGAAAGAACATCTATTAAAAATGCTGAGTTGAAAATGTTTCAGATGGCCTCTGACACCTAATAAGTCATCTGTCTTTCTCAATACAGAAAAGTCATTACTTACTAGTGAACTAATACCAGCAACTGTGACAAGTAAAAACAACAAAGCCCATAAAAATATAAAAGTTCACCCCTTGCAGTTAGGCAAAAAAAAAAAAAAGAAGGTATTCAATTTTTCAGATGAAAAACATTTGAACTGACTGAATTTATTGTAATGCAACTTGTATTATATGTTGGGAAAATGAAAAGGGAAAAAATAGCCACTGCTCAGCCCGTCTTCAACTTTTCCTTGGAAAACCAAACACAATACGTTTTTTGAGAGCATGAACTCTTCATAAAATATCATAAAATATCAACATGGCATTCTGGCTACAAGCCATCCATTCTCCTAACAGAGGCATGAATTAACAGAACGTCTGCCCTGCCCACCAGGACCCTATAAAACCACCTCCTCAGAGGGTATGACCTGTGCTTAAACGGCAGCATGAGGAATACAGGTCAGATAAAGGAAGAACTTGAGAGCCTTTGGGCTAACCATAAGCATGGGAGGAGTCGTCTTCCCCAGGAAAGGCTGCAAGCAGTGGAGTTCACAAGCAGACCCAGCAAGATGCCAGCCCAGGATGTCATCAAGAGCAAAAGGAGCTCTGCCTTCCCACAGCCATAAATGTCATGACAATCCTAGGACTCATCTGTGATTCCTGTCCTTCATTCCAGCAGCCAACCCGCCAACGGAACTGGTGTTACACTGAAAATACAACCCGAATCTCTCCACTTCCTTGCATCTTTACTGACTACTCCCTAGGTCGTTACCACCACATCTATCTTCAAACGCTACCACAACAACCTTCTCACTGGACCCCCGCTTCTATTCTTGCTGGCCCAATTTCCAACCATCAGCCAGTGGTTTTCAAAAACAGAAATCACATTCCACCATCCCACTTCTCAAAACCCGTCACTGGTTTGAGTAGTTTCCCATCACACTTTGAATCAAATCCAAACTCCTTGCTAAGTCAAATCTCCACTGTTGGCTCTGGCTTCATTCTCCTCTATGGCATTCTGCTCCGACATTCCTAGCCAGCCCCACCAGTCTCCTTTCTCTCCCTTGAACTTGCCTGGGGCTTGGCACCTGCTATTCCTTCTGCCTGGACACACCTCTCCTGAACTTCTCACAGCTGTATGTCCACCATTCCACTCTCTCATCAAGAGATGTCTTTTGGGGGGCACCTGGGTGGCTCAGCAGGTTACGTGTCCAACTTCAACTCTGGTCATGATCTCACAGTTGATGAGTTGGAGCACCACCTGGGGCTCTCTCCTACCAGCATGGAGTACACTTTGGATCCTCTGTCCCCCACTCTCTGCCCCTCCTCAGCTTGTGGGCTCTCTTTTTCTCTCAAAAATAAGCAAACATTAAAAACTTAAAATAAAGAGCTGCCTTTTGGAACTAGAATTTCCTGGCCAGTTTATCAAAATTGGGCGTCTTTCTCCAAGTTACTCTCTATTCCATCACCTGTTTCTAAGGACCATAGGAAATTGTCTTGCATGAAACTTTACTGATTTACCATCCTCCTCCCCAACTGGACTATAAGTTCCCCAAGTGTAATGTCTTCATCAGCCTTGTCCACTGCTACATTTTCAACTAGTCAAACAAGTGCCTGGCATATAGAAGGTGGTCAGTAAATGTCTGTCGAGTGAATGGATAAATGGCATGAAAGGTTATAAAGATGAAAGGGTCTCTTGAGATTCTCCAACTCATAATTCCACCTATTTTATATATAGAAAAACAGAGGCACAGAAAAGTCAACCCACCTCCAGTCCCAGTTAACACACAACATGGTACTCATATCCTCTGCCATATATGCCATTTCCTCTTCTACCCAGGGCTAGAGGTCTGAACCAGGTACCATCCCAGACCACTCCTCACAGGCAAAGAACAACATAAACCTTGAGGCGGAATACTGCACTATAAGAAGTTTTGCAGAGGTAAGGCAGATGCAGATACATGGCAGCTGAGAATGGCTACCCATGAGACAATTCAGACTAGACCTATTCTCAGAACTGTAGAAGCAAACGGATCCAAGGCAAACTACAGAAGTGACAAACTCTTAACCAAAAAGCTCATCAGAAAAAAGAAGCACATTGTTATAACATGATATTTTCTAACATGATCCTGGAGAGTCAACACTAACATACTGCTTACAGAGAGATAGGAGAACACACTCAAGATAAGGTCTCTCATCCTAGCTCTGTTTCTGACTCACCCTGGCCCAGTTACTTCACCCCCCTGGGCCTCATTTAGGATTAAATCAGCTTGGTGCAGACTTGGAGTCATTTGCTTACAAATCATGTCTTTACCATACTCAAGTATACTGCATACATTATTTACTCACTATTTTAACTTCAACAAGTTTACTCTTAGAAGACATTTTATATCATCTCCAAAATAAAAGTATCACTTGCTAATGACCCACAGAACATACATACCCACACATAACCAGAAAACAAAATCCTATTATTAAATTTTACCTAACTTCTCTTTGTTGAGTACTGGAAAGTCTGAGCCTGATACTTGATCTCTGTTTCTTAAAAAAGCATTTATCAAGTATTAGGAAGGTAGGAAAGAGAGACCAACACCAAACTGGTCCTTTTTCCTAGATGTCATCCAAAGGATTGAAAGAGAATTGAAAAGGGAATAACACTCTCGTTGTATGAATCTGTGCTGGCCAACGCCTTTTCTGTTTACCATCTCAAACCACCTTGCATACCTACGCACACATATGCCACTTGGGAAATACTGATTTCAACACAAAATCCTGAAGTCCTCCACTAATATTCTACCACACTATGACTGAGGATCAGTACATGTGACCCTTCTGAGGAGAGAAGCAATGGATTTAATAATGCTGATAGAACTCAGAGAGTTTCCTAGGTATAAATGAGAAACAAAGATCATTGTGAAGGTTGGGGTGAGGAGGATAATGGCGATGATAATTACCACAGTGATAGCAACTAACATTTATTTGGTGCTTACTATGAGCAAGGGGTCATGCTAAGTAATTTAATCTCCACATCTTTTCTTTGAGGTAGGTAAAATTATTTTTAACAGTTTTATTAAGATACAAGGGATACATATTTTTTTTAAAAAACTCACATGTTGAATGCATATAAGATGATGAGTTTGGATATATTCATATACCCATGATACAATCACCACAATAAAGATAACATATACATTACTTACAAAAGTTTCCTTTTTTCCTGAGATGAGTACAATTATATTCCTATTTTACACATGAAGAAACTTAAACTTAGCTAAGAAAACAAAATGTTTATTATTCTGATGTAAGGCAGCTGAGGTTATTTAAATGTTTGCCAAACTTTTTTGTCCATGACTCACAATAAAAACATAGTAGGTTAAATCAAATTCCCGGTGTTTGCCTTTCCTATAGAAATGGCTATTTCATATGTTTAACCTAATCAATTTTATGTTGAGACTCAATATACAAAATAAATACACACATGTATATATGCATAGATCTATCTATATGTGTATATGTATATCCACACATAAATGTATATATCTGATACAAAAGTTATGTAAACCACTATTTATCCTTATGTTCCATAATTAAATCTTTTAATGGTTTTATTTTATTTTAGAAGATAGCAGTTACATTACTGTTATAAAAATTGAACTCTGATATTTTCTACTCTATTCTATTTTTAATAATGTTGGTTACAACCCACTAAATTGATCTTACATATCGCTAATGGGTTGAAACTCCCAGCCTAAAAAATACTGTATCAAAGGAACTTTCCTCACAATCAAGAAAATCAGAGTCACCTTACCCTAGATGATGGCTAGCATTGCATGCCACCCCCTCAAATTATAAAGAAATGAGAGGCCCTGGGCCTGGCCCTCCATGTTTGTTGAATAAACAGAATTTCTATAATTGGATTCCAAGAGTCACTACCTTGTTAAATAATGTATCGTAAGTTTTTTAAAGTTGTGTAAAGGAAATATAAGGAAAAGCAACTTTGATGTCTTTTTCCTTAAGTTACTTAACAGCAGTAAAAGCCTCTTATTTAAATATTTAAGTATGAAGATAATAGCAAATGATAGTTTGAAAAACTGAAGACAGTTTTCCTGTGCACAAAGGATTCAGACCTTATAAAAAATAAAAGTAGGGCATGAAGTGGGATTGCTAATTTTTTTCTCTCAAATCTTAAGCATACCAATATCATTTGACTAAATGGCATTCATATTTTACTTTGGGGGAAATTAGATATTAGATAATTTATAAAACTCCATCTTTCTTTAATGTTTATTTATCTTGAGAGAGAGAGAGAGAGAGAATCCCAAGCAGGCTCCACACCGTCAGCATGGAACCCAACAAGGGGGTTGGATCCCACAAACCTCAAGATCATGACCTGAGCCAAATCTGAGGTCAGATGTTTAACTGACTGAGCCACCCAGGTGCCCCTGTAAAAGTCCATCTTAATAACAATTCAGTGTAGTCAGCACTAGATTGGGACCCCGCAGACCTGTGAGCCTGGGAAAGCTACCCGACTTCTTAGGTATGGGTCGGACCCTGAAGCTGCCTCTACATCTAAAATTTTAGGACCGCAAGATCATAATGTATCTGGTGGTGATTTTCAGAATCATTGTAATGAAAGGATATGGCACCCCAAGGTCACCCACAGGGTGAAAGCTCCCAGTCCGGCCCCAAACTCAGAGCAAGCCAAGGGCTGTCACCACCACGGCAATTCACACAATCCCGGTGAATCTCCAGAGAAGCCGCTCACTGGGGTTATCTCTTCTCAAGTCTGGCCCATGTCACAGTTTATACGCTGTAGTTTTATGTATCATATTACTTTTTTGTGTGTTAACCATATACCTATTTTGGTGTTTCTTTCTTGAGTGTTTTCAAGGTAGAGGCAAAATTTATTTGAATAACACCATAATTAAATCTCTTAGCAGCTGCATTTTACTTTAGAAAATAGGAATTATATTGAACTTCTTTACTGAATTGTCATTTTTATCTTAACTGTGGCTTAACCTCATAATCTATTTATTTTTTTCTGAACCTACTTTAGAGCTAATAAAAGATATGAAAAATTAAATTACATAATAAAGCATATAGCAAGTGTATCTATCATGAGATTTTCAGATTGAAAAACTAGCATTAAGTAATTTACACCAATGAAAAGGTGAGGGTGGGTTTTACTCATATTTTTAAAAACATTAAATAAAAAGAAGAGACCTTTTACAATGGAATAATAAATCAGACTACTCTAATTCCTGTGTATACCTTTAAAACCAAGATTAAATCATAATGTTATACCTACTTTTTAATCACAGTAGAAAGAATCAATCCTACAAGACCTACTGGTAAGGTCCCCACTAAAAGGTTTATAAAATAACTACTCCCACATCCCTCTTATCTCAAATGCAAAGCATTTAGTTTCCAAGTTTAAAAAAAAAAATACTTCATCTTCATTTTCCTTTAGGGTATGTCCTAAATGTTTTATTTTCCATATGAAGACCATGTCGAAATTTAACCTTCCAAAACCACGGTGCCCATGCCCCACTAAATATCCTCACAAATATTTTGAAAATAATTTTTATGATGAAGTACATGCATTCAGGTAATTCTCCTTGTCTGTTAGGAATCATTAAACAATACCTTAGCTCTGGCATCATCACAATCTCCAGCAAATATTTCTTAGACTCGGCAAAGACAGAAACCCTTGCTGCAGGTCAGGAGAAGCTACAAAAGCGTACGCGTATGCATCCCTGATTGACATTTGGATTTTCCTGAATCCTGAACTCAAGCTCTGATCTTAGCCAAGACAGCAGATAACTCTGTCTTCATAGCTGTGTGGCCAAAAAAAAAATATTTAAGTAATTTTACCATTCACCCCTTAAGTGAAGTCAACAAAGGCCATCAAACTAGTCACAAGGACGATTCAGCGGTTTGGGATTTTGTCGTTTTGGTTTGCTTAAACCAAACACCTCTTCCAGTCTGAAACTAAATCACTCATTTAATGACCTCAACTAACTTCTGTTAATCACTCACTCTGTATAAAACATGGTGAGGCATTAGGTACAATGAAAGACACAAAAAGCATTAAACAATGCCCCTATTCCCAAGGGAAGAATTGTTAATCTAGCCGATGGTGAGACACTGATATGAGGTGCCAGTGGTGCTGGGGTGGTTCAGTCCATGAAGCGTCCTACTTCGGCTAAGGTCGTGGTCTCACAGTTAGTGAGTTCAGACCCACATCAGGCTCTGTGCTGATGGTGAGGAGCCGTTTTAGGGTTCTCTGTCTGTCTCTCTGTCTGTCTGCCTGCCTGCCTCTCTCTCTCTCTCTCTCTCTGACCCCTTCTCTCTTTGCCCCTCCCCCACTCGCTCACTGCCTCTCAAAATAAATAAATAAACTTAAAAAAAGAGAGAAAGAAAAGAAGCCAAATTTACTAACTCTATAGTGCAGAAACCTGGCAAATAACTGCCTTAAGTGATGGAAGTTAACCAAACCAGTGTGGTATTTTTATCAAAGCCCGTAAGTCCAACATAATCATAAGACAGCAAATCAGGCAAACCCAAGTTGAGAGACCTACAAAACACCTGAGTAAAACACATGAAAACTGTCAAGGTCATGAAAAACAAGGAAAGGCTGAGTTGTCACAGACAGAGGAGACCACTGACATATGACAACTAAATGCAGTGTGGTACCTGGACTGGAGGCTTGCACCATAAAAGGACATTAATGTAAAAAATGATGGGATCCAAATGAAGTCTGTAGTTTTAGTTAGTAATGTTCCAATGCCACTTTCTTAAATTTGACAAAAATACAATGGTGATGCAAAATCATAACAATAAAAGAAACTGAAACTTGGTTGGGGTATAGAAAAACTGCACTGTGCCTTCCTTCAACTTTTCTGTAAATCTCAAAATATTTCAAAATAAAATTTGTTTTAAAAAGCCAATACTGGGGGCGCCTGGGTGGCTCAGGTGGTTAAGCATCGACTTCGGCTCAGGTCATGATCTCACAGTGCATGGGTTCGAGGCCTGCGTCAGGCTCTGTGCTGACCGCTAGCTCAGAGCCTGGAGCCTGTCTTCAGATCCTGTGACTCCCCTCTCTCTGACCCTCCCCTTCTCATGCTGTCTCTCTCTCCCTCTCCCTCTCTCCTTCTCTCAAAAATAAAAACATTTTTAAAAATGGGGCGCCTGGGTGGCTCAGTCAGTTAAGCATCTGACTTCGGCTCAGGTCACGATTCTGCAGTTTGTGAGTTCGAGTCCCACATCAGACTCTGTACTGACAGCTCAGAGCCTGGAACCTACTTCGAATTCTGTGTTTCCCTCTCTCTCTCTCTGCCCCTCCACTGCTCATGTTCTTTCTCTCTCAAAAAATAAACACATGTTAAATGAATTTTAATAAAAAATAAAAACCCAATACAAACATGTATACATATAGTATATGTATATATATGTAAACATATATGTATACATATAGTGAGAAGGGAAGTGAATGAAGAAGTCATTAAGCGGTACAGAGGTTTTCTAAAGACTGCCTGTAGGATGAACATGATAGAGTTGCCATTATTTGACCTTTCTGACTTACAAAACAGCATTTTCATAGGATTCCACCTAATCAAGGGCTGTGGGCTGGGAAAAACCTCCTGAGGAAACAGAGCTTTCTTATTCTGGACATTGAAGAGACTGAAAGGAGAAGGGGACGGTGTGAGCTCAAGTGGGAACGCGCACGATGTGGCCCAAGCCAGGGGGAAACCCACCTGTGTGTTGAGGCTGGGAAGTGACAAAAAGAGGACACTGAGCCGGGGCCTAAATTTTAATACATGAAAAAACAGCCTGGCCTCCCTGTGACCAGAAATGTCCTCTGGAAAGGACTGCAGCCCCTCGTAACACTGACTTGTGAGCGCTTCCTACCGCATCGAGGGCCTCGTTTTCTAGCCCAGAGTCAAAGTCCAGCACAGTGAAAAGATCACTACAACACAAAGTGCCAGCTGAAGTCCTAATTCTGGCTCTGCCAACTTACGGGGTAAGATGCCCTCAATAATCCCTTTACTCAGGCTCAGATCCCCACCCCAGCTAGGTGCGGGGGAGGAGGAGTCGCTCTGTAAGGCCTCCTTCCGCTCTAAAATACTAGCTCCAACATGGAATGAAATATGTTTCCTGGCTCTCGGAAGCAACATGTGGTTCACTCAGATAGACAGAACGATGCAAGATCCGTGAAAGCAAAAACACTAAGAATAAAAGGTCTGTGTTTTTATACACAAGAGTCTATTCTTTTATGATACATGTCTAGGCCCCTCTAAATATTTAAACAACAATACTATACCAGTATGAAAACTCTCTAAATCAGGCTCTGTGGTTAAGGAGGATATATGAACAGATGTGATCTTATTAAGGCCCTAATGTAACTCACAAACAATTTGTCATATCTGACGGGTATTGTTAAATTATGTCCACCTGCCAGAGGCAACCAGAGAAATTACCATCCACCTTTACTCAACTCCGACTCAAAATTCCCTAAAAAGCTCCTGTAGATGTGTCTAGGATATGTATTTTTTAAAGCAGTAACCTAATTGTCACCAGCACATAACAGCCAATGTGTCACAATTCCTTTTCATGTATATTTTACTATGGGTCCAACTGTTTCAACACCCTAGTGGTTCAACTTTAATGTAGCTCAGGAAACCCCCTAAGTAATATCACAAAATGCTTAACATCTGTGAAACTTGGACCCAAAAATGTTCCAATTTTTCCTTTGGTTTGGGAGGGGAAACGGGGCGTCCGGGGGTGGGGAGGGCTGTGCCGGCCAGGGTTTTCATTAACAATCACGCTGGAGCTCTTGGTTGTTCTTTATCACCTCAAAGGCAGGAAGACGGTTTCAGGTTTACCTCACTAAATGGGCAGAATGATTTCAGGCCACAAGCACCAGGCTTTTCTTCTCCTCCGTTGTAAATGAACCCATTTCCTTTCCTTTCTCTAAATATTTGCCTCCTCTCCCCTTCTTGCATTACAATATTTTAATTAAGTGAAACAATGAGAAGAGGGAGAGAGGAGAAAAATGAAGTGTGAAGCATGTGGCCCATTTCCCAAGCTATTTCAAAACTTCGCAGAGCTCTCTGGCCTCCAGTGGTGTTTGAAATATTCTTTATCCCACTAAGGAAAGGATGAAAAATTGATCTCCTCCAAACTTCAAATACTGCATATTTCCACAACTGCAGACTGCAGGAAAGAAAGGCAGGCTCAGGAGTTACCAGACCAAACAGGAAGCGGTTCTCAGAGGACCCAGGGCTCATCCCAGGCAAGTCCACCGGCAGAGTGAGCACACAGAGCCGCTCAGAGAATAAACACGCCTCCACTTCTGAGAGAAATCAAAGCAAAGCTCAGAAAAACCGAACATGGAGTCAAACCTCAGTAATTCGGATTAACTAAGGGGAAGGTCAGGCTGGATCAGGACACAGCTTTGAGAGTAAAGGGTATTTTTTGCAAAATCCGACAGCGTTCATTTCCATGTTCACCCCATCCCGTCCATCCGGCTTCATCTTCTTAGCAGCCTCCTCCAAGCCCCTATCTCCCTGTGCCGAACCAGCACACTGTTCACTAGCCTCCATGCAGACCATCGACTTCCCTAGGCTCCCCACCCTTGCCTGAAACACACCATCCCCCACTGTCTACTTGGTAAACTTCTCAATCACCCAGACCCCACCTCAGATGTCACCTCCTCAACAGAATGGACAGCATGGATCCCACAGCACTACGTGCTACCTAGAACACAGTAAAGTGGTTCTCACCCCAGCTGAGCCCTATTAAAATCATCCAGCAAACTTTTCAATAAAACCCTAAACCGTGCACCCCGTCTCTAGCAATTGTGATTGCTAGGTCTGAGGTACTGCCTGAGCACTAGTGTCATTTTCAAAGCTCCCCAGGTGACTGTCAGGTGCAGTCCTGCAAGTTGGAAACCTTCCATACAGACCTCATCACACATTTTAGAACGAGTTACCCACACCCCAAGAGCAGAGAACCCCTAAAAAGCCTGTTGTCAGCAGCAATGGAGAACATGAATCCTTGAAGAGGCTTCTCGAAGAATAAACAACTTCATTGGATTTCAAAATCTTTGTCCCCATAGGGCTCACCATCGGCACACATTTATTTTCCACAGTGTGCTTCCCATCTGCCTCCACCAGGGGTAATGCCCCAACTCAAAAGTGGGGAAGCCCCACTACTCCAGCTCCACTTGGCTTCCCATTACTTCCCCAACACAGTAGGCACTTTGCCACCTTCATGTCCTCGCCCATCTTCTCCATCTGGTCCAACCCTATGCCTGTCCAAGGCCTGAAAATCATTTCCTCTCTTGAAGCCTTCTTCTGCCCACTTCAACTCCCAGAGATTTACTTTCCCACACAGCGCCACTTAATTTAGCACCTGTCCTCAAGTGCCTTGATTGGTCAACGGTCTCCTGGTATGTCAACGAAAAGCTGTGTTGTGGAGAGATTAAGGGACATGTATCTTACAGGAATTTTCACTTCCTACTCATAATGGAAGGCTAGATGTACAGCAGGCACTTCCTGTTTATCTGCTGCGAGAGCCCCCCTAACGTTGGTTGTGGGACAACAAAAGAAAAGTAAGGACTAAGAGTAGCACTCCTCTGGAGAATCCATGCCGTAAACATCACACCAAATGCTCCCGTGACGGACAGACTCCCACCGTGGCCCTCCCAACCTGTCCTCGGTGGTGCTGCTTCTATTACCTCACATCACGTGGCAAAAAGGATTCTGCAGATATACCTAAGGTTACTAACCAATTGGCTTTAAGACACAGAGAATTATCTGGCTGAGCCATGTCTAATCATGTGAGCTCTTTTACAAAAGCAGGGAGGTTTCTCTGACTGGGAGCAGAAAGGTAAGTCTGAGGGATTCCACGTCTAAGGGTGAGTCAGCAGGACAGACAGAACCCACTGTCCGCTTGAAGATGGGGGAGCCACAAGAAAAGGGTCTGACAACATCTTCCAGAAGCTAGAGGTGGAACCTAGAAAATAACCAGCAAGAAAACAGGGATCAGTCCTGCAAGGGTAAGCTCAGTTCTGCCAACACCCCAAAGAAGCTTAGAAGTGGATTCTTCCCAGACCCTCGATAGGACCATGCACCTCGACTGACGTCAGCCCTTATAACTAAGGCCCTCAACAGAGAACCCAGGCGAGCCTGCCCTGATTTACCAACCTACAGACAATTAAGCGGGTTCTGTTTCAACCCCTAAGTGGATGGTGATTTGTTACCGAGCAGTCTCCAACCTCCTCCCTCAACCTAGTCAAACACAGAATGTCCCTCTTACAGATAAACATCTATTAACATGCTTGTTCTGATGCATACAGTCTCCACATATATATTAATGCCAGGCTTCCGAAAGAGCAAAAACTACTACACCAAGGCAAGATACCATTACTATGCCTCTCAAGATCCACCTTCTCTTGAGAAAGGTGGCAAAATGTCATAATGGTCTCCATTTTAAGTACTATTAATGAGAGTCATTCATGAATGACTAGACATTGAATAACAAGCTGTCAGCTGTTTAAAGGCTATGTACTTAACAGAGTTTGTCACTGACCAACAGAACTTTGGATTCTTAGCTGAAAGTCAGTGAGCCTGATGTCTGAAGAGTACACAAGCAAGCACGGGATAAATACCCCTTCTCTCTCTGTAGGGATAAGGGAACCTGTGCACTCATGCCGATTTCTTAAGAAGCTAGTAATCCTGCTTCTGGGTCCCCACCTCGCCTGCTGAGAGGCAGTAGGCAGGTGGTTACAGATGAGCTTTTGGGGAGACATTCTCTATATCCACTCTCCTGGCGTCTCCCTAGGCCCATGCATCACATGGCCTTCCCTAAAGGCCGAGTGAAGTCAGCCTCAACCACCTGCCCCAGGGCTCAGAAAGGATGAAGAGCCACGACCACCCAGTTCCACCGGCCTCCCGTGCTTATGCATGATGCCACCGGCACACACGTGCTTTCCCAGCAGCCATTCCTGAAGTCACCTGCCGGGCCGCCGCCCCTCAGCAGAGGCCTCCCGTCTGTCTGCGTCAGCATTTGTCTGAACATCGCACCTCCATCATCTACAGGAGAAATTGATGTTGACAGCATGGCAAAGAAATGTAACTACAGCCTATTCTAAAAGCACGCGTTTATTTTATTTTATTTCAGAAATGTATGCATTATGTATGGCTGTACATAAGCGTTTTTATAGAGCCTCTTAAATGATTTACCATGAGGTATGTGTTGATTATAATCTCTGCTTATTTAAGGGAGCCTTGTTTACCCCCATAGTAGTTAATACATTGAGACATGTTTCAACTAACAGTGACACCAGTAAACAAAAGTTACTGATCTACCTCGTGAGTTATAAAACTTGTAACATGTTGTAAACAGTTCTGTCATTTTATTTAGCATATTGCATTGTGTGAGCTGCCTTATTTATCTAGTGGTAAATCTTTATGTATCAAAAATGCTACAGAAGGCACAACAGATAAATTACAGACAGACACTAACATCTGACTAGTTAATCAAACAAATAGGACATGTAACAAAGAGAAAAGCTATAAATATTGACAACAAGCTGCTTCAGTCACAAAAACATTCAATACTTCAGTTCTCAAGTGTGAGTTTTATATCAGTCCCCTGGAAACAGTTTGTATCCTCCAATAAATTTTTACAGTTGATTCACCTGCCTGATACCCCTCAGCCATTTCCTTCAGAAGCTGTCAAAGCCGCCAACGATAATATATGGCCCGACCAACAAGAACAGCTGTAGCCATTCTCTCTGCAGGTTCTTGCACCCTGTTCTGCATAAAATAATACATCAAGATTAATTGATTTCCCGTCAGTCTCACAGAACAGAAAATTAATTTTCATGTAGCTATTTTCCCCAGCATATGAATTTTGTACATGGCAAGTAATTTAAGTTTTTAATTATTCATGAGCAGGAGGGGGTGGGGAGAAACATGATAAAGTAAGCTTGCAAAAACCCCAAGGCCAATCCCTGGGCCTGGGTTTGTGCTGAGGCAACAATACATTCGCTAATGCCCATATAAATAATATATGTATTAACATACATCTTAGTACAACACCAATTTCTCTCACTCTGACCCAAGACTACCAGGTCACCCTGCGGTACTTTGTCAAAGTCGCTGCGCTGGTTACATGTGACATGCTGTGGGGAAACACAGAACATGTCAGCCATATTGAATTGACCTCTGCCTGGCTCTCGGCGGTGGCCACACAGCCCAGGCATGATAGGAGGTAATTTAATGGTCAGTGTGTGAGTGGGACCAAGCAAAAGTTGCTAATCAGCCAGGTGCTACCTCAGCAAGTCTTCCATTTGCAGGTGCCACTGACTTGTGAACAAGAAAAATGTAACCAGAAAATATAAAGAAAGCATTTGACTCACTCAGGCCTCATCTTTCACAGACTCTCAGCAGACCGGCACGAGAAAAACTGTATCCTCAGAAAGGGAAAAACCACAGCGTGAGCACCTCTGGCAATCAAGTGTATTTGCTAAAACGCCGACTAAAATGCTCCCACAGTACCTCCTTAAAAATTTCATTGACATACTTCATACAAACTGCAAGACAGGCAAATGTGCGGAGCCCGCCTCAAGTCACGGAGCTCGATTTAACCCCGTTGGGACCAAACCTAAGGCGTCTCACACAGCACTCTCTGGCACAGAGGAAATTGGCCACTTGAGTCAAGGATTTGTGGTCACCGATTATTTCCTGATGCCTTCTTTTGCCCTGAATACTAAGCTTTAGGGTGAAATTAAAAGATTGCTATCAACAATTGATCTTCCCCCAGTTAAACAAGATCCCACCAGTATCAGGAAGAAGAGAGGATCTCATCAAATCACCTCCTATAGGACAAGAGGAGTCCAAAAGCAAGACAAGAATAAAAGGGCCTCTCTCAACCCAGTGAGTCGCAGAGAAAGAACATGATCAGGGTATTTCTCAGAGGAAAACTTGCCTTGGGTAACGGGAGTAAAAAGCTGTCTGGGTGTGAGGCGCCTGGGTGGTTCCGTTGGTTAAGCATCTGACTTCGACTTAGGGCATGATCTTACAGTTCACGTGTTCGAGCCCTGTGTTGGGTTCTGTGCTAACAGCTCAGAGCCTGCAGCCTGCTTTGGATTCTGCGTCTCCCTCTCTCTCCACCCCTCTCTGCTCACACTGTCTGTCTCTCTCTCAAAAATTAATAAATGTTAAACGAAATTAAAAAAAAAGAAGCTTCCTTTGGGGCATGCCCAGGCTCCCCGCTCCCTCCAACTGAAAAGGTCAAAAATTAAAATGGAAGGAACTCAATAAATGTTAAAAAAAAAAAAATTAAAGAGGGGGGCACCTGGGTGCCTCAGTGGGTTAAGCATCCAACTTCACCTCAGGTCATGATCTCATGGTTCGTGGGTTTGAGTCCCACATCAGGCTCTGTGCTAGCAGCTCAGAGCCTGGATCCTGCTTCAGATTTTCTGTCTCCCTCTCTCTCTGCCCCTGCCCCTGCTCACACTCCGTCTCTCTGTGGCTCTCAAAAGTGAATAAGTATTTTTAAAAAATTTTTAATGAAAGAAACTTAAAGTCAAAACAAAAAAATAATTTTTTTTATCAGAGGGGGTGGGCAGGGGTGGAATTATGGGTGGATGTAGGGGACACTTGGTTGGGGGAAGTGGTTGAGTTTCATGAATTTGATGAAATATTAATAAAGACACAAAAATGGACATTTCTATAAACATCCTTTTTCAAAAGCTTATAGAAACGGACAGATGCTCTAACCCAAACCAGAAAAATCAAGAAATTCCATCTCTGCTTAAAGTAGCCATGCCTCACACTGGAGGCTAGAGAAAAAAATGTGCGTCCAGTATTTCCATCATGAAACCTGTTTCCCAGTGAATAAAACCTGTAAGAACTCACCTCACCCAGGAATCTGGCACCCATGCAGGAGGAGAGCACAGGTTGCTTTAATACTATTTCAGTACAGAGCTTCAGGATTCTGTTTCTATTACCCTGATGGATCCAAACCAAGGGGTAACATGACACATCATGTCAAGCAGCTAATTATTAGCAGTGAGGACCAGCTAGTCAACTTAGGCTCAGTTAAAAGTCAAAGGAGGAAAGGCATTCTCCATTGTTTCATGTGGCGTATTTGTGAAGGGAAGGTCAATGAGGCTTGCTTAAGACTTTGTACCTCTGGGTTTAAAAACAAAACAAAAACAGAATGAGGAAATTACATCCAGGACTGAGACCCCGACAACAAAGGCCTCGCTCAGCTGCTGCCAGACAAACCCAGCTCATGTGCTGCACCAGGGTCTAGGGCCAAGTAACATGTTCGGGCCCTCCTGACCTCCTTGAGATGCCCATGGCCACATTCCCGGGACGGTCTCCCAACACTCCTGCCCCGCCATGTGGGGGTGAAACCACAAGGCCCACGGGATGCCAGGGAAATTCTCAGCTAATTATTTCTCACTAGTGAACATATTTGACACATCTCTCACTCTGCTACGAGTTCTGCCATACTAACAGATTTAAAAGGTTGGACAAAGCCAAGCAGCAAAGAAGAGCTTTATCCTTTCAGGATGCTGTGGGTTTGGTTTGCCTTTAGTGATGGAGCTTCAGGAAGGCAGCTGAGGGAGCTGATCCAATGAAACACCTCTGGTCCTCAGGTGTGTGCATGCGCACTGAGGCAAGGAGAAAACACCGGGTTTGAGGAAAATGTTAAGCGTTCAGAATGGCTCCAAATTCCGCATTAGCCATGCTCCCCTGCACAGCCCCGCTCCCCCGCATGCCCAAGAGCGCGGCAGCTGCCATCTGCACAGTAACAAAGGTGCATTTCAGACTGTACCTGTGTTTGTAGATTTTCTTCATCTGATGGGGAAGAGGAGCTTTGCTTTATCTCATTTTGAAAATAATCCTATTGAGAACATAAATGAACTCATTATGCACCCCGTAAAAAAATATATATGTGTTGGCAATTCTGTAACTAAAAACGTAAAAAACTTCTTGAAGTCGATGCTGCTAGTGGCATAGCTTAAAGGTCTTTGTTTCTGTAAATTCAATTGAGTGTTTCTATTTCCAAGTCTGGCAAGAGGTTCTAATTATTGTTAGAAGCCTAATTAGCATTTAGTATTACATTACAACAACTGCAGCAAAATTGTACCCATTCTCCAATAAACAGTATTCACAGTATGCAATCAAGCCGCTGTACCGAGCAATGAGAATTAATAGCACCGCACGACAATGGTAAATCCTCCATCTCCCGCTGTGTGTGTTTAATAATTTTTCACTCCTTCCAGATTGTTCCCATCAAGCACAATTCCCAAGGTCCTAATCAACCACCCTCCCCATCAATACTACACAGAGATCTGAGCACTGAAAATTATCTGCAATTTCAAAAAGTGCTTTGTTGCATTATTAGGCCACTGACCTAAGAGGTAATGGGTAAATAGTTTCTGAAAAATGTCCAAAGCACAACATAAATTAAAGCTTATAGTCTTGCCTGCTGTTCTCACCATAGCTATAACTGCGAACTATTACAGTTTTTACACAATATTCCTAACTATAATTTTACACCATAATATTGGTGCAAAGCGCCAAATGTTCCACTTTCACGTGCCTTCATTTACTAAACAAGGAGAGTTTGGGGAGGAAGCCCATGTATTGGGCCCTTTAGAATCACTCTTGGCCACCTTCCTCCCACTGCCTTTCCCCTTTGCCTACCCTTCACATACAAAAAAATTTAAAAAAGGTTCATAATTAATGTGTCAGCATTTTACAGTGGACAGAGGTAAGAGACGTTTAACAACAGCGTGTGTCGGGCTTTCTGCACCTCACACACACATGGGTAAGCCCAAGAAATTAGGATAAGATGCTTCCGAATGGACTTGGGAATGGACTAGGTAATCTGAGCTGAGGGAGTAGTTTATAGTGCCTTCTACTGCTTGGTGACAAGTGCGACAGTGCCACACAAGCCCAAGAAAGGAGGAGAAACACTTTGTTTCAACAGTCTGAAAAGTGTACTTTGGGCTAATAGGAAGAGAAGTTTTTGACCAAGGAAAACAGACTGTGGAGCCTCAAGTCATAACATCAGGCACGAGCAAGCCTTCCAGTGTGGCTAACCCAGAGGCAGCACACAGCACATCACAGCAATCCCCACTGAGAAGACACATCAGTACTCATCTAGAAGTTTGGACTGGGTATTGTTGTTGCTGATTATTTGTTTGTTTTGCACAGAGGCAGAGAAAAGGGATTTCTGACAGCTCAACCCAACATAACCAAGTAAACATCTGAGGGCCTTTTCTGAGCAAAATTACATGCTAGATCACCCTGTGGTTGGCCACACTCTACCAACAAAATATTTTTATTTTACCACTACACATCACACCCATCAAAACAAAAGACTTTCACAACATTGGTAGACTAATGCCATCAATTTCTCAAGACTCATGCCTTACTGAATAATATACTAAGTCTGCTCCAATATCATTATAATACTCTACTCCTCAGTCATACAGTCATTTATGAATCCATTCTACAAATATTTACTCAGTGCCCACTACTGTTCCAGGTACTTATAATACATTGTTGAAAAAAGCATAAAGATTTTGGAGCTTATATTCCAGCATGAGGTAGGCAGATCATCCCCAATTACCCTAATAGATAAGTAAATTATGTCATATATTGGGAGGCACTAAGTGATAACAGGCAGTACTAGGGGAAAAAAAAAAGAGCAGTGTAAGATCAGGAGCTTCCCTGAGGAGCGTGCAGTATTGAATCAGGTGGCCAGGGTAGGCCTCTACAAGAAAGTGATACTTAGCTAAGACTTGAAGAAAAGTGCTCGACACAGGTCTTAAACCTCTTGAATCTCTTGTAATGCCAGGTTCTCCCTCCGTCCTATTTTCTGATACCACAGCCTGTTAGGTAGGCTTGTAGATACTGAGTAGACAGGCTGCCCTGCTGGAAGGTAAGTGCCACAGCAGAAAAATCTCTTTCTTGTTCATTCACCTTGGTGTCCCCAATACCCAGCACAGTGTCTGGCAAAGAGTAGATACTCAACGAACACCCACTGAGTAAATGAACACATAAGTGAGTTGGTAGTAACACTTTTATTATCAGAAGCTCAGGTAATACCCTAAATGTTGGTATCATTAAGGCCTCATGAGTAACAAATTCTTTTTTCCCTAGCTGTACACAGATATAACTGGCATGACATTGTATACATTGAAAGTGTACAATATGATTTGACATATGTATATATTGTGAAATGATTGCCACAATAAGCTTAATACATCTATCAACTCACACAGTTGGAATTTATGTGTGTAAGAACTTTTAAAATCTATTCTTTTAGCAACTTTCGAATGCAGTATATTGTTAGCTATAGTCACCATGCTGTGCATTACATCCCCAGAATTTACTCATCTCATAAATGGAAGTTTATATCTTTTGCAGCTTTTACCATTCCTACCACCCATCCCTGGCAAACCACCAATACTATGTGGGTGCTGAGTTTGGTTTTTTAGATTCTACTGTGAAATCATTTAGTATTTCTTTTTCCATGTCTGACTTACTCACTCGAGGTCCATCCGTGTCATCACCAATGGTAAGATTACCTTCTTTTTATATGGCTGAATAGTATTCATTAATAGATCAAGCTATAGTTAGATCTGTACAGGTAGATAGAAGAAGATAATCTGACATTTTCCATATCCATTCACCTTTATGGACACAAGATTGTTTGCATTCTTGGCTGTTGTAATGTTTCAATGAATATATGGGTGCAGATTTTGAGAGAGTGATTCCATTTCCTTTAGATATATACTCAGAGGTGGAATTTCTAGAACATATATTAGTTCTTTTTTTAAATTTTGGAGGAAGATGTACTTTTTTCCACAGTGGCTGCATCAATTTACATTTCCACTGACAGTTATACACGGGTTACCTTTTCACCACATCCTCCCCAGCACTTGTTATCTCTTGTCTTTTCAAGAGCCATTCTAACACGTGTGAGGGGACATCCCAGTGTAGTTTTGATCTGTATTTCCCTGGTGATGAGTGATGTTGAGCACTTTGTCATGGACCTCTTGACCATTTGCATATCATCTTTGGGAAAATGTCTATTCAGGTCCTTTGCTCATTTTTCAAATGGATTATTTGGGGGGGGGGGTTGGCTCCTGAATTGTAGGAATTCATTATATATTTTTATATCAATCCCTTACCAGATATTTGGCTTACAAATATTTTCTCCCATTCCCTAGGTTGCTTTTTCATTTTGCTGATCATTTTCTTTTGCTGTCCAAAAGAGGAAAACAGATTTGTAGTTTGGTATAGTCCCATTTGTTGGGTTTTGCTTTTGTTATCTGAGCTTGTGGTATCATATCCAGGAAATCGTTGCCAAGACCAATGTAAAGAACTTTTCCTTAAGTTTTCTTCTATGAGTTTCATAGTTTCAGATCTTACATATAGGTCCTCAGTCCATTTCAAGTCAAATTTTGATCCAGTTTTCCCAACACCATTTACTAAAGAGACTGTATTTTCCTCATTGAGTATTTGGGATCCCTTGTCAAATATCAGCTGACCACATATTCATGGGTTTATATCTGGGCTCTGCACTCTGTTCTACTGGTCTGTGTGCTTATTTTTATTCCAGTACCATACTGTTTTGATTACTATTGCTTTATCAGGAAGTGTGATGCCTCCAGCTTTGATGATCTTTTTCAGGATTCCTTTGGCTATTCAGTCTGCTGTGGTTCCATATGAATTTTAGGATTATTTCTATTTTTGTGAAAATGTCTTTGAAATTTTTATAGAAATTGCACAGAATCTATAGATGACTGTCAACAGTATGGACATTTTTAAAAATACTTATTATTCCTATCTATGAACACAGGATATCTTTTTATTGGTGTCTTTTCTTTCATCAGGGTCTTTCAGTTCTTTGTGTACAGATCTTTTACATCTTTGGTTAAATTTATTCCTAATCATTTTATTGGGTTTGATGCTATTCCAAATAGGTTTTCTTTATTTCCTTTTCAGACAGTTTATCGTTAATGTAACAAACACAACTGATTTTAATATGTTGATTTTATAGTCTGCAACTTTACTGGATTTGTTTAGTACATTATTCAATGTTTTAGTAAAGTCTTCAGGATTTTCTATATATGATGTCATCTGCAATCAGATGACCACTTTAATTCTTCCTTTCTGATTAAGATGCCTTTTATTTCTTTTTCTCACTTGATTGCTCCAGCTAGGATTTCCATTCCTATGTTGAATAGGAATGGTGACAGTGTGTACCCTTGTCTTGCTCCTGATCTCAGAGGAAGTTTTCAACATTTCACTGTTGATTATGGTATTAGCTGTGGGCTTGTCCTAGAGTCTTTTTTTTTCATTTATTTATTTTTTGAGAGATAGAGTGAGACAGAGCATGAGCGGGGAGGGTCAGAGAGAGAAGGAGACACAGGATATGAAGCAGCCTCCAGGCTCTGAGCAAGCTGTCAGCACAGAGCCTGACGTGGGGCTCAAACCCACCAACCATGAGATCACGACCTGAGCCAAAGTCTGACACTTAACCGACTGAGCCACTCAGGAGCCTCTGTCCTAGAGTCTTTATGTTGAGGTACACTCCTTCCATACCCAATTGTTCAGAGCTTTTTCATGAATGGATGTTGAATTTTATCAAATGCTTTTCCTGAAGTAAAATGATTATTCAATTTTTATCTTTCATGCTATTAATGTGATACAACATGGATTAAGTACATTGAACCATCCTTGTATTTCAGGGATGACTTTCACTGGATCATGGCATATTATCCTCTTAATGTGTTGCTGAATTTGATTTGCTGGTATTTTGTTGAGGATTCTAGCATCTATATTCATTAGAGACAGTGGCCTATAGTTTTCTTTCCTTCTAGTGTCCCTAACTGGCTTTGGTATCCATTAATGCTGGTTTCACAAAAAGAGTTTCAGAGTTTTAATTCTTCCATTTTTTGGAAGAGCTTGAAGAAAAATGGGATTAATTCTTCTTTAAACATTTAAATTTGCCAGTGATACCAACTGCTTAATTTTTTACCACTTATTCAATTTCCTTTCTTATATTTTGGTCTACTCAGACTTTTCATTTCTTCAGGATGCAGTCTTGGTGAGTTATATAGTTCCAGGAATTTATCCATTTCTTCTGGGTTGTACAGTTTGGTTGATGTATAATTGCTCATCACTGTCTTTTATGTTCTTTTGTATTTCCATGCCATCAGCTGTAATGTCTTTTTTCATCAATAATTTTATTGATGTGGATCATCTCTTTTTCTTAGTCTAAAGTTTTGCCCATTTTGTTTATCTTTTCAAAGAACCAATTCTTTTTTTTAATAGTTTATTTTCAAATTGGTGTCCATATAACACCCAGTGCTCTTCCCCACAAGTGCCCTCCTCCATTACCACCACCTCCTGTCCCCCTCCCCCTCCCTCTTCAACCCTCAGTTCATTTTCAGTATTCAATAGTCTCTAAGGTTTTGAGTCTCTCTCTCTCCCCAACTCTCTTTCCCCCTTCCCTTCCCTGGTCCTCCATTAGGTTTCTCCTGTTCTCCTATTAGGCCTATGAGTGCAAACATATGGTATCTGTCCTTCTCCGCCTGACTTATTTCAGTTATGTTAATCTTTACTATTTCATTTATTTCTCCTCTAATCCATCTTTTCTTTCCTTTTGCTAACTTTAGCCTTAGCCTACCTATTTTTAGCTGCTTGAATTTAATGTTGTTTACATGATGGGGCACCTGGGTGGCTCAGTCAGTTAAGGTTCCGACTGCAGCTGAGGTCATGATCTTGTGATTTGTCAGTTCAAGCCCCTTGTCAGGCTCTCTGCTGACACCCTGGAGCCTGCTTCAAATTCTGTCTCCTCTTTCTGCCCCTCCCCCACTCAGGCTCTGTCTCTCAAAAATAAACAAACATCAAAAAATTAAAATCGTTTACTTGAGACACTTCTTTCTTTAGGTAGGCATTTATCACTATGAACTTCCCTATCAGAACTACTTTTACCGCATCCCATAAATTTTTTGCTATGTTGTGTTTCCATTTTCATTTTCTATTTTGTCTCAAGATTTTTTTTTTTTATTTCTCTTTTGATTTCTTCTTTGATCCACTGGTTGTTCAGGTTTCCAGCTTCCCTCCTGTTAGTGATTTCTAGCTCCATACTATTGTGGTCAAAAAATATACTGACTATAGGGTTTTTTTTGTCCTGAATTTGTTGAGACTTGCTTTCTGGCCTAACATACATGATCTGCCCTAGAAAATATTCCATGTGCACTTGAGGAAAATGTGTATTCTGCTGCTGTTGAATGCTATGTTATATATGTGTGTGTGTGTGTGTGTATGTGTTGTTATATATGTGTGTGTATATATATTTATATACTATTTATTAGTATATATTAATTATTATTTATATATGTGTGTGTATATAAATGTATATATAATATATAAATACACACACACATATATATACATAAGTCCATTTCGTCTAAAGTGTCACTCAACTATGCTGTTTCCTTACTGATTCTTTGAATGATCTGTCCATTGTTGAGTAGGGTATTCAAGTCTAAAACTATTATATAGCACTATTTATTATTTCTGTCAGTGTTTGCTTTATATTTTTAGTTGTGTCAGTGTTTGGTGAATCAGTATTTATATTGTTATATCTTCTTGATGAACTAAACCCTTCATTATTATACAATAACCTTCTTTGTCTCTTTTGATCATGGCCATCTGAAAATTTACTCTAATTATCGCTACCCCTACTTTTGCTTGAAGGTTGCCATTTGCCTGAAGTAACTTTTCCCTCCCTTCACTCTCAGTCTAAGTGTACATATACCTAAAGTGAGAGCCTGGTAAGCAGTATGTTGTTAAATCTTGTTTTTCTACCCACTTAGTCACTCTATGAGTTTTAAAGACTCTAATCCATTTAAAGTAATTATTAATAAAAAAAAAAAAGACTTACTGCTGCCATTTTGTTCGTTGTTTTCTGACTATTTTATAGAGACTTTGTCCCTTGCTTCCTCTCTTTCTGCTTTCCTCTGTGATTTGATGACTGGTGGTAGTATGCTGTGTTTCCATCGTAATCTTGTCTATCTACTACAGGCTTTTCCTTTGTGATTACCATAGTTCTATATAAAGTATCTTATATTTATTTATAAGTGTAACAAATTCTCTGTTTTGAAAGGAAAAGGAAGATCTTCTAGTCTCAACACCGGGGAAACTGAGACCTAGAGCAGAAATGAGATTTTCAGGACTAGAGTCCAGCTCTCCTGTGACTTTTCATCCTTCATTAGAGACCAAAGAACCTAGCAAAGGATTTCAGAAGTTGACAGTTCCGCTTCATCCCTCCAAGTTGGTCCTGGTGGTTGTTCCTTCTGTCCCCATGTGTATAATCTCGTTCTTTCTCAATAACCATTAGGTATTTTCCCCGATTGGCTCAGCCCTATTATTTTAAGTTGTTTTTTTATTACTCCCCCAAGTTCTTCTCATCCATGCAAACCAAAGATAACATTTGACACACGTAGCAGAGTGGGAGACGACAGACTACACCAGCCCTGGCAGTCGGATGAACAATGAGCCATCTATCTCAGGTTCCCCAACTAACTTGTAAATCCAGAAACCATCTCCCTTGTGTATCCTAGACACAACAAAGAGGTGGGTGAGGCCCAGGCAAAGGTAAGGGATTTGAGAAGTAAAGGATTTGAGAAGTTTCCCTCTTAAAAAAAATATCACTCCCTCTATCTCCTAGTAAAGTAGAATACTAACAATGAAAGTCCATTTCTGCACCTCCCTTATTTCTCATGATTGATCTCCTACCTTGGAACAAATCCAATGGTATATCGTGAGCTCTGGTTATTCCGAGCATCCTTATCTTGTCCCACCCTAATCTGACCCTACTTAAAGTTACAGGATGTTAGAAGAGGAAGAGCCTAAATGTCCATCAACTGCTGAATGGATCAGGGAGATGCAGTTTATATGTACAATGGAATACTACATGGCAATGAGGAAGAATGAAATCTGGCCAATTATAGCAATGTGGATGGAATTCGAGGATGTTATGCTAAGCGAAATAAGTCAGGCAGAGAAGGACAGAATCTGTATGTTTTCACTGTAAGTGGAACAGGAGAAACCTTACAGAGGACCATGGGGGGAGGGAAAGGGGGAAAATAGTTGGGGAGAAGGATGGAGACAAACCATGAGAGACTCTTGAATACTGAGAACAAACTAAGGGCTGATGGAGGCGGGGGAGGGGGAAGGAGGTGATGGTCATGGAGGAGGGCACTTGTGGGGATGAGCACTGGGTGTTATACAGAAACCAACTTGACAACAAACAAAAAAAAAAAAAAAAAAGAGGACTCTGTTTCATAAGTAAAAACTGATTCCTTCTCACTACTAACTCCCGAAGAAGAAAGAATTTCCCTTTCCTTTCATTTTCTTTCTAGCAAAGGCAACCCAGAAGAACTAAATTTTAAGATAAAAAACTAACACATGGCCCTTCACTCTGCCTCAATCACAGGCCACATTATCATCTCAATAAAACATCCCATTAATTTTTGTTCACCCTATATGAGCAAACAGTCAAACTGCGGCACTCAAACAGAAAAGCCAGGAGAGCTTGCTCATGAAGTTAGGGCAAGGAGATGAAAGAAAATGTTATATATATAGGATGGGAACAGCTTACCTGATGCTGACAGATAAGCATGACAAATAAGACAATGACAAATGTGAATCATATATACACCTTCCCAGTTCTCATTCAAACAAGAGAAAATTACACAATCTGGCCGGCCTTTCTAACATGATAAAACATGAGAATCAATTCATAATAACTGTAATAACAACAACAGTAATGGCAGCTACCATTTATTAAGGCCTTACCATTGTGCTAGGTGCCTTCCATACATGTTCTCCTTAGAGTTAGGAATTGGGCAGTGGCCTGAGCGTGGCTGCCCTAATTCATGTGGGCACAGGCAATACATCCAAGTGTATCCCAAGTGTTCACGTTAATCCATTCCTGTGAGGCTCTTATGCACATTTAGATTTGAGACCACTGGATTATTATGATGATGATTTATTTAAAAATTTTTAATGTTTATTTTTGAGAGAGAGACAGAGCACAAGTTGGGGAGTGGTGGAGAGAGAGGGAGGCAGAGATCCAAACAGGCTCCAGGCTCTGAGCTGTCAGCACAGAGCCCAAGGTGGGGCTTGAGCCTGGGAATGGTAACATTGTGACTTGAGCCAAAGTTGTACACTTCACTGACTGAGCCATTCAGGCACCCCATATTATGATTTATTTAAATTTATGTTAGTTAGCATACAGTGTAGTCCTGGCTTCAGGAGTGGAACCCAGTGATTCACCTCTTACATATGATACCCACTACTAATCCCAAAAAAGCCCTCCTTAATGCCCATCACCCATCTAACCAATGCTCCCACACACCTCCCCTCCAGCAGCCCTCAGTTTGTTCTCTGTATTTGTCTCATAGTTCACCTCTTTCTCTGTTTTTATCTTATTATTCCTTCCCTTCTTCTCTGTTAATCTGTTGAGTTTCTCAAATTCCACATAGAGGTGAAATCATAGGATACCTTTCTCTGACGTATTTCACTTAGCATACCACCATTGGATTATTGTAAACACTGGTCCAATTCTAAGGTGCTATTTGTGCCTGTAATTCAGGAAGCATGAGCCTGTCCTTAAGTTGGAATCCACGAAATACTAATTTTCCAGTGCATTTATTTATTAACAACAGTACCACTCTGACACCACAGCTAGAGGAGATCTCTTCCTTTTTCCGGCTGTGTCCCTCCACATAGGATATGAAGTCCTTAGGACTCAGAAGCATGCCAGAGTGCACCCTCCACCTTTTATGATCCACTTTTGGTATCTAGAACCCTTAAAGGTCTCTTCCCAAAAAACCTAGAGCCCACTTCCAGGGACTGAAAATCCCTGGTTTATCCTACAAAAATAAACCAGTGTGCCCAACTTGAATTTGCAAGATGACTGTTTATGACACGTTGAGGATAGACATGCAGCGTGGACATGCAGGCCATCCTGACTCATGTGCAAGACACTATGGAACAAGACACAACCAGGGGTAGAAAACCAAGGTGGATGGGCCAAGGACTCAGGTCAGAATTTCTCCACACTACTATGTTCCCACTTACACCCCCAAGGAGGTGAAGAATTCTACACTGAAATCTGGAATTTCAGGACATTAATAAAAGTGTATTTGGCATGGTAGGAAGATACCATATTTTATTTATCACATTCAGTTTGATTCGTTTATTTGGTATGTGGGCTTCTATTTGTACTCTTGCCCCAAATCTATAAATGTTAGGGGTAAGCCTCATCATTGCCCCAGTGTCTCTCCTTATGGTTTAGTATTCGATATCAATTAATGCTTCCTTTTCATACATAGGTAAGCCCCCCTTTAAGCAAACCAAATAGTTGAGTACCCTGATTTACACCAAAGACACATTTGAGAGTAAGTGTTCCATTCACTAAAGGATTCCATTATTCAGCAAACTCCCCTGAAGCATTTGGTTGAGCCAACTGATAAAAATTTATTATATATACACACAAAATCTAACAAATTTATTTTTTCATGTGTAAAGTAAGGGTGTTAGGAAAAAAAACACTTAAATGAAGTCCCCTTTACTGTTATTTGACTTCACAGTTAATGCTTAAGTCACTCTAGAAAAACTAGAGAAAGCAGAAAAACCAAAGGAAAGGTGTAAAAATCAGTTCCTATAGTACTTGGCAAGATGAGCATTGTTAGCATGTAACAGCACATTTACTTCAGATTTTTTCAGTATCATTATGTGTCTTTGAAAATATAGAGATCTAGATGGTTAATTTTCTAAGAATTATGTCATACCATGACTACAAACAATTTTTCATTACCACCCATGTGCCAGGTGTGGTAAGTTAAAGGTTAATAAAGAGTTGGGTTCTGCCCTATTAGATAGAGCTTGCGTTGTAACTGAAGAGACCAACATATAAACCAATAATTACATTACAGTATGAAAGATGCTTTACCAGAAATCTATATAAAAGACTATAAAGGACTCTACAGAGCCCAGAGATGGAATGACTCTTTCTGCCTGGAAAATGAGTTCTTTTTGATAGCACCGATATTCACAGTCTGAGCTTCCTATTCTTATCCAATAAATATTTATTGAACACTTACTATGGACCATGCACCATTTTAAGTACTGGGTATTCAGTGATGAACACAACAACATTCTACCCTCACAAAGCTTACACAGACTAACAAATGTACAAGTAAATAGATCAAGCACTGTCATACCTTCCCCTTGACTGATATAGAGTGGGTGCTCAATAAATGGTTGTTGACTGGCTCAAGGAATAAAGGTAAATGATGAGCACACCTCTTTGTACTTCCATTTCAAAGGCAGCCACTGTCCTTGAAGTTAGCATAGCAGACAGTTGTGAAGTTTCAAAACACAACCTGGTATGCCTTCTCTGTTTCACTTAAAAATACGAATCCAATAGGCTTAATCCAAAATCTCTCGCTCTGAATTGGGTTACCATGTGTTGTATTTGATTTGTATTTCCATCAGTATCAACCCAAGCATCCTTAGACACCAGCAATGTACATGATTTATAGCAAGTCAGTCAAGGCAAAGCCTATAGCTTCCCTTCACATTTTGACGTTATCAGATTACTTCAGAAGCTGGCAGCAGCTACCATAAGTAACAAGCTGTCAGTGTAAATAAATCACTCTCTCAAAAAATAACTGCTAAAAAGTGTAGATTAGTATGAGCAGAGGTGGGCTTAGACTTTTTTTTCACTTTCCCCATCCCACCAAGACCCCTAAACATTTAAATTTTATATGGAAAAAAGAATTCATTTTATGTCTTTCTTAAAGACAGAAAATCTCTCTTAAGATCTCTTTAAGAAATTCACATCTTAAAAGTAAAGTTTGCAGCTCTTGTGTATAAATCATAAGACAATCAATTTGCCATCACTTAGAGAAGCCCAGGTTACGGGGAACAACTAGCAAGTTCTGCGAAGAGCAACCTGCGCCAAGCCAATTTAATTTCCTCCTAGGATGGAGTGATGAGCTGCGGAGATAGGAGGGAAGCAATGCATGTAACCCTCCTCAACCTCAGCAGGACTCTCTGGTCCCACATGGTGCACTTGTGGAAAGGCTAGAAAACCTAACCTCGGTAGTCCTTAGAGGGCTCTAGCACCTCACCCCCAGTTGGCATGGCTAATGTTTGCACTGCCTGGGGTGGCGGGGACACGTCATCACCATCCTAAAGGGGTGAACAGTGGGGCCATGGCTGTTGATGGGTCCATGTTAGACGGAGCAGGACACAGCTGTCCTTGCAGACACTAAATAGGACAGGTGCACAGTAATGAGGGAGGCATAAACAAAGTTATGCCCATGAGACAAATTCTAGAAAGGTCCTCAAACAAGATAAATCTTAGTGTGAATAAGACAAAGACAGTGCTCTATAAAAAATGGGACTGCTTATCATCCCCCAAAGAAAAAGGTCTCCGTCTCTAAATTTCTGTTGCCACCAGTGATGGTGGGGCTCACAGTAGCTTTTGGGCAAAATATGAAAGGAAGTTCAATCAGTATATGCTACAGAGAGATGTCACATAGTATCCACAGAAATTCATGTTATACGTGCACATAAATCCCCTCCCACCATGGTTTGGAATCACTTGGTTTCTTTGCTTGCATCTCTCTCCCCAAGAAACTAAACACTTTTGGTCTCTGTGACCACCTTTAAATTGCTGAAGGTGGTTAAGCAGTTTTAGTAGCTCACACAGGAACTCCACCACTAAAAGTCAGGATAAAATGACCCGACGCCCTCATACCGGCCAAAGGACAGATGAGAAATACCTGAGAGGATGATGAAAGATGAACCTGGAGGCTTCGTGACAAATCTGTCTTCCCGGGGGTACGCCCCGCTCTGCCAGATCTTCATTCTGACTCCAAAGGCCATATGGAGCTACCCAGATTTTCTAGCTGACTAATACATTTTAAATGCATTTACTCATTCATGAACTCATTCGAACATGACTTGATCATGCACTATTTCTGTGCCTGATTCTCTAACTGTCCTTTCAATGGCATTTATTACCTAGTAAGAGAAACAATTACGTGAATTGTTCTAATAATATGTAACCAATGTTGTGATGGCAGAAGAGAGAGGGTTAAGGGAACTGAAAGTACAAGAGTCAGACCTAATGGGGAAATCAGGAAAGACTTCCCAAAGGAAGCAACACTTTAGTTTAGACCCAAAGGGTGATACATTAGTGTAGGCTAGAGGAAACAATAGACACAGAGGCTCAGAGATAAGAAGGTAGGTTGAACTTACACAGTGAGAGGATCTCAGCATGGCTCATGCTCCAAGGACAAGGGGAACATGGGGAGAGGGCCAAGACAACCACTATCACCTTTCACACACACACACATACACACACACACACACACACACAGACTGCTTCTCCACCTATCCCAAAATACACACCTTGCTCCCATGAGCCACCATCTGCCTACACGCCGCCTTTCTCTACACACAGGCTTAATGGCTCCCAGCCCCAGGAACACAGCACACCTGTGTGGATGTTACACCACCCAACACTCTTGCCTAAGGCTCTGTTAAAGACTCACAGTTCCTAGCGTGTTATCCATTCCTCATGCACCCTCTATTACAGCTCCTCCATCCTGACTCACAGGGTGACGTAGCCTTCTTCAGATGTTCACCTTCGCCATTCATTCAAGTTTCTGATTACTCTTTTCTGCCTTTCTTCAGGACATGAACCATGTATTCAAGTTTCTACTATTTCTGTATCACCACCCTACACACACACACACACACACACACACACACACACACACACAGATCATGCACACTGCTTCATGCGCAGAAAGAACTAGGCACATAATAAATGTTCAGTAATATTCAAGAATTTTTGTAATGACCAGTGGTAATTTCTTATGAAAGGTTGTTGGTACAGTCTCAGACTTTTCAGTATTATGGGTTACTGTTATTTGGGATCCTTATCTAGGGTGACTAGAGATGTTACATATTTGGGTGTAAGATTGTGTAGTTTGGGATCATGGGAAAAAGCACAAGCTTTGGAGTCACACCAACACAGCTCTCCAAGTTTCACTGACTGCCGTATCTATGTCTTCTGGCAAGTTATTTAACCTCTCTAAACCTCAGTTTCCTCATCTGTGAAATTGGGATAACATCCTCAGAGGGTTATAATAAAAATTAAGTGAAATAATGTATAAGTCATTGTCTGGCTTATTGTAAACCAAAAATATTCAAAAAAATTGTTCATTTTCCCTTTTCCCTCTTATTAAGGGGGAAAAAAATCAGAGATGGCCTAATGCAAATTTGAGTTAAGTGTTTCCAAAAAAAAAAAAACAGATAACTCCAGGAAACAAACCCTTCTATGATGCAGACTGAAATGTAAGACATATCTTCTGGCAGACAACATTAGCATTTTTAGTGGAGACAGGTATACAACAATAAAATTAAATTAGAAGAGCTTCATACTATCACTAGAAATGTCCTTTTTCAATTCCACAAAATAAAAATAGAAAAGAAATTAACTGAGGGAAACAAACACCCACAGATTATCTTCTTTTGTGATGTAAAATAACTTGCTAAAATCATCTTTGAAGTTCTTTGGCATTGTCACGTTAAAGAACATGCCTGCTGGTTAAAATAAGCATTCGTAAAATGTACACAGGATGGGCAGACAACACATTTTTAGAGAAAAGAAAAGCAATAGAACCATACACATGTCTTACCACAAATAAAGCCTGTGACCTTTCAAAATGAAGGCAAGAATATAACTCTTCCCCAGAATTTCTAATATGATGCCCTAACACTCTTATTTCCCCCAATAGATATTTGGTTTCCAACTTTAAGGCTGTTGAGGTAGCACTCTTCACATTCCCTATTTGTCTTTCGTGGTCAGCTGAGCTCAGCTACCCAAACACACGTACAAATGCTCAGAGGACAGATCTGTCATGCTGACCTTTCATATCTCCCACACTTTTTAACTGATCGAGATTCCATCCCACAGAAACATGCACACAACATTGCCACAGAGGAGAGCAATCAGGTAAAGGATGGCAGAGATAAATATCAGAGAAGCAAGCTAGAACCTGAGTGCAGGGGACATTGTTCACAGACTTATTCAAGGGAGGAAAGCTAGTGGAAAGTCAGTGAGGCAGGCGGTACACAATGCAAAATTAACCAGTGACCTTTACCTGAACATCAAAGGTCAAAGTCATTTGTATGGTAGTACGTACTGGGCACCATGTGCTGGCCTATGAATGAACTAGAACCCTGTATCATCAAATACTGAGAAAACCAACAGAATGAAAATGTCTTCCACATCGGAAAATAACTGGAGCTCTAAATGAAGAAGGACTGTGAGTGTATTATTATCCCCACAACTGACTGCCAACTTGCTGGTAGAGGGAGATACAGATGTCTCAAAAATCCTAGAACACAACAAGCAATTTGCCTCCTACTCCATCGCCGGCTTATCTTATTGGGCTATGTGAGCTTTCATTCTATGAAATCCCACAGTCTTCCAAAGGCGGGCTAGGGAGCTATATTGGTCATATTTAAAACACCCTGGAAACCTCTGTATCATGACGAGTTTTACCCACTATATTTTCCCTCCACATGAGATGAGAGCTTTTCTCCCAGTAGGGGCCTTGGTCATGAGAAATGAGTACTTTTCCCTTTTGCCAGTAAGAAATCTTAAGACCTGGTGTAAAAACCATTCAGGCATAACAAGTTATAGCCCAGCAGGCACACTGATTAGCTAGGTTCTATAACCATAAAGTCAACAATAATCTACCTACATGCCCTTTCTGCAGGTGGTTGACCCACGAATGCTAAGTAAGTCAGCAACAGTTCAGCCGAAATTACATTGGAGAGCATTATGCGTAAACATGAATGCTCCAGTTTGTCCTTAACTATACCACTGGGACTTCAGACCTGCAAAATAATCCATTACCCCCACTCACCAACAACCCCACTGCAACTTTTTTCCTTCTTCATATGAATTTTCCCCACTATAACTGCATTCATGCTTACTGTGTCTCCCTATTAATGTGGCCCTTCCTGCTTTCATTTGTATCTTCTACACACAGGTTATCTTTTATACCAAAGAGAAGGTGACTACTCCTCCACCATAGTACATAAATTTAAGTTGATTTTTCCAGTAATGTTGACTGATCACATTACACAGTTTATACTCGCTTCACAGTGCCCCTGCAGATGAATGACACTCTGGAGACCCAAGTCCCTGGAGCACAGGACCACAGGGCAGGGAAAACATACTTACACACCAACACGCACATGCACTTTTCTTTCCCAGCTTATGAAGGGAAAATATTCTACTAAGACTACTCACTCAATAGCTGTAGTCTAAAAGTCTAGAAATGTTCCCGAAGTTCCCTAAGTTTTGCTAAAATCAAAAAAAATCAAGCAACACCCTTTTACCCAGACAAGGATAGATACAGTCCTTGGGTATGGCTGTTAAAATATCCTGTTGTTGTTTTTAATGACTTGGAATTTAGACCAAGTTAACAGGAACGACCAAAAGGACAGTGCATCTCTTAGACTCTATTAGGAAAAGCTGAATCCGAATCTACCTTTAAGAAAAGCTATTACCTCCTCTGAAAGCAGCAGGTATGAGACCTAATGGCCTGTCATAATGAAGGGTCAAGTCTTTCACGTTGGGACTAATACCATTGTGCGACACAGAGTGATTTAAACAACCCCTACTCAAAAATGGTGCAGGAAGTTTGATGATTCATAAAATCATAAATTATAAATCAATTACTGGAGATAGAGAGATTGATTTATCCCAGGCCCATTCATTCCCAAGGTGTGCAACCCTTTTCCAGGAACCCGTGAGCTAACGGAGACAAGGAAGAGAACGGTCCCTGGGCCACTTCTGCTCTCCCAGCCTTGCTTTTCAAGCCTATTGCTCCCATAAGTCTCATTTCAATCCTGTAGTGCCCACCTCTAGAGATAAGCCACAGGGACAAACTGAAAGAAGACATAAGTGGTGCTGGCTTGGGGAAAAAAGGGCTTAGATTTTCTCAGTTCCAAAAATCCAGGTGGAAATGGGGAAAAAAAATCCTATTAAATATTTAGGACATTGAGCCAGACAGCTTTGCACATCCCCACATGCAGAAACACCTGCATACATAACCAACATTTTTACAATTCATCTGACATGATTTATGAAGAATGGTTTTCTAAAAAGTTCATCAAATACGCTGTGTCCCTAAAGTTCTGTAGTACAGGAGTAGCTTTTTCATTCTTGAAAAAAGTCCACGTGCTTCTTCTATATTTGAGATGATAAAAGTAAAACCATCTGTTGTGGCATAGCCCTGGGTTCCGTTCTGCAGACGGGCATCCACAGACAGGTGCAGTCAGGCAGCACACACTCAGAGGGAAATTTTACCCAAATCATGGAGCTGAGGGAACCTCACACTTATCCACCTTGTAGCTCCATTCCCTGAAACCAGCAGTACAAAAACAGCTGACAGTACCCTACTCCTGAATTTCTCCAGATTAATGGTCCAGTGGCGAGGAACAATACTAAAAACCAATTATCTGAACCTCCGCACAGAGATTCTTAGATGAGAGTATTATGATTCCCAATTTAGAGAAGGGGCAACTGAGGTTCAAAGTGAGAAAGTTCAGAAAAGCAGGCAGGGGACAGGTCTAGGGGTGATTCTGACCACAATCTAGGCCTCCTACCTCTAAGTGTCATGCTTTCTCTACTATATCATGCTGCGGTTAAGTCAATGAAAATATCATTATTTCTCAGGCTGCATAGCTGAAGAGATACATCTCCCCTACCATCCCTCAGATAAATTTTAAAACTAAGAGAATAGCAATGCAAATACTACTATTAGATATTTATTATGTTGCAAAGCTTGAAAACAGTCAAGAAAATGGAAAAGTTACTTTTTTCCTACACAAATTTGTTAATGGGTAGCATAATGGGGAGCCCTGTTTGCTGGCACTCTGTGAAACGTCTACAAATTGCCTCTGCAAAGCATTATAGGTTGTCAGACTAATGTAGTTGAAGATAATTTGGCCTTTCAGTGAATTGAACCTCACAGCACGATTATACTCCACAACCAAGTAGAGTGTCACAATTATTCTTTCATGCTGAATTACTATATAATGTCATGAGTCTACCTGTCATAAGTCCTGTAGCTGGGTTTGAATTTTTTTCTCCTAAATCTATGGTTCATGGCAATATATATATATATATATATATATATATATATATATATATATATTGCTTCTAATGGAAATCTGATTGTTTTTATCAACAATAAATTTCATAGCAAATCAAAGGATATGCTTGGACAAACAATCCGATACTCAAGGTTAAAAAACATACAAATAATAAATTGCTGGTGTGTCATGTTCAATTTTTACTACAGCATTACACTGCAATAACCATAACAGGATCTAAATTGTTGTCAGAACATTAAACAAACCCCCATACTTCACAAAGGCATCCTGTCTGAGTAATTCATACAACGGAAACAACTATCAAATTTTCCACTGTCCCACCGCTACACCATACATCAGTGCAATTTTATGTATTTGGACAATTCGTTGAATAAATTACTTCCATCCTGCCTGCTCTTGCCACTTCTGTTAAGAGTCATATCAGTTTTAATTGTCTTTCTGTCTATATGGAGCCACTGTTTTTCTGGTCTTTTCCTGTGCTGTTTCCTGAGCACCAAAATAAACTACAAACACTCATCAGAGCTGGGCGCCAGGAACACACAACTACAAGAATGGGGTATCCAGTTGGAGACCAAGAGAGCGTCTGCCCTCACCTCCCACACGACAGTTTCTGAACGCATGTTTGGGAGCATAACAGTTCATGGCATGGTGTGGGAACATGGGGTCTTTTCAACATCACAGCTGTAACCAAAAGCTAACGGTACTCACCACCACATATTCTACTGTTTCCACTTGGTTATTTACTTTCTTGGTTCATTACCACATCCAGCCTGACAAAGGAAACAGGCTCAGCCAACAAATGTCCCCAATCACACTTGGAGTGTGATGCAAGATGGAGTCAACACAGCTCATCAGCCAGTTCCTGGCAAACCCCACCCACTGTTTTTCCCTTTGGCTTATTGCTGCGAAGCAAATGACAAGCTCACCTTTCCAGGTTGGATAATGCACAGAGTCTCATGCCGAAAGTATAGTTGTAGAACAAGTAACACCATAATGGGGACAAATAAACATTGTCTATAGAAGGTAGAGTTAATGACTTACCAGTGCATTTCTCAACACCTTCAATAGTGAACTAAATTGACACCAACCTAAAACAATCACATCAATCGAATGCAATTGTTTCCTAAATGCGATCTTCTTAGGCTTGCCGACAGTTCAGTACACCTGTTGGCACAAAGTCCACCTACTGGGTCAGATAATTTAATGGCAAGAGATGAGTGAAAGCTCCCATGGACCCCAAACTAACTGGGGTGCTGTTTTAAAATTATCCCATCACCTATGTCACCAAAGCCAAAAAATAACCACACTGAAATCTCATTATACTGGCTATTTGAAGCCTAATGCTGCCAAATGAACTATTTTATGCTGAGCTACTTTGAACTGGCTCCGAAACAGAGCCACTGTATACTAAACACTGTCCTACAATACAGTGTTGGGTGTGTGACTCCATTTGGCCTGGTTTTGCTTCTCACGAGGGTGAGACAGAAGGAAACCCCATTCAGAGAGGTGACCCTGGACTTGGTACCCCCACATTAACTCAGTAGCCTTGCTGGGTAGAAGAAGTAACTCTTTATTTATAACCCCAAAAGCAATAATAAACACAAAACTATGATTTACTCTGAACCTTCCTATTATTAAAACACTTTGTCTTATAGTTTTATTGATTTACAATCTGTCCTACTTACTTTTTTAGCATCTGAAAACAATCAAGGCACAAAGCTGCAAAATGTTTGGACATTAATTGTTAGGAGACAGCATCTTATTCCAGGCAAGGGGTTTGACGCCTCGACAGCGATGCATTCTGGTACCGGAATGATTTATGGTCTTGTAGCAATAACGATGCACCAGGGCCATTAACATATTGGCAGGCCCTAGGATGGATTAGTGGCATTGATTATTTCATGGGCCACTGATACCCATTTGTTACGAGGAGCTCAAAGATGGCCTCTCCCTAACTGAAATCTTTTTATGAGCAGACAGCATTTTAAGTATTAGGAACCTGGGATTTGGGCCATTTTTTATAATCTTGCTGTCGCCTCACCTTAGTATGCAACCAAAAAAAAATGTCAAAAAATTGAAGTTCATTCTTCACCACCAGCCTTAATTCCTCAACTCGTCATAACCATGTCTTCTTTAAAAATTAATGATTGCCAGCATTTAGCCACTGGTTGTTGCTATGAAGATCTATGCAAAAAGCAAGGATCCCTATAGAGTGTGTGATATATGGAATACTCTTTATTACTACAATAAAACTTACTGACATTTCAATACTTCTGCAAATAGCATTATAGTATCAATCTTCTGAATTAGGTTGAAAATTAAGTTGTAAATTAAAAGAAAGTGTACTTTGGAATACAACATGATATGTCACCTAGAGAAGGACCTTTGTGCATAACTGAGCCGAGCTGGGAACAGAGAGACGAGCCCAGTGCCTCGGCGGTGCTGCTCGCATTCTCAAGATCTAGGTTACACCGCAAGAATTCATCCAGCATCCCTGATACCCCATCTTGAGGGTCATTTTCTTTCATTGTAAAAAGTCGAGGGATTTGACAACAGCCCTTTATGAATACAATGAAACCCCCAGTCTTAATATTTTTTTCTCCCTTGTAACATTTTTATCATATATTTCAAATAGGGCACATAGAAAAACAAATGCCATATGAAACACATGGAAATTGTACATCCATTGTGCTTATAATGTATATATACACATATAAAAATGATTACCTTCCTGGTCTCACCAAATACAAAAATCACTCTCATCCCCACCCACTCTCAGCCTGGTCTTCAAAGGTGCTCAGAGAAGAGAGCCATCCACGGCACTAATTGACAACCCCCATGGCGTGGAGAGCTTTGAAACTATTCAGCTCAGAGGCTAATGTCACATACTGTACATCGCAAACAGCCTCAGATCGGAGCCAACACCAAATGGTGAAGCAAAAGACTACTGACTTTCAAATATGTATTTGTTGAAAAGTGTCTTAAATCATTTTGACCCATCTTCCACAGCATTCTCTGTACCCAGAAGATGTGACTGCAGAGATAAAACAGAGCTGTCCTTTGATGAAAATCCAAACTAACTCCAGCCCATGACCATTTCTTATGTGTCCTTGCCTGTCTCTTTAGACTAGAAGCTCCTTCAAGTAGGTGTCTACTTAGATCCCACCATACCCCCCTCACATCTTTAGAGATCTACGCTTACCAGGCCAGAGTGAATAGTGAGGTTTCATCTCAAGAGGCACCTCTGCTCCCTGGCAGCGGTAGGCTGTGATGAGCAGGCTTCTGAGGCAGAGTTTTGACTCAACAGGAAGAGATGCCATCATCAGCCATGTAAACAGAGAATACAGGGGTGAAAGAGATGGTCCAAATGCTGCTACTCATGCCTCTGAATTCACGGGTCAACATACTTTCCTTAACTAACAACAAGACCATTCAGTTAAGCTGCGTAAATACTAATACTTGGAGAGTATTTCCACACACAGAATGGGCCTAAGAAATCGAAGCATCTTTTCTAAGAGAGTTTTAACACAGACCACAAATCAAAGGTTTTCAGGGGAAAAAAAAAAATCATGAGCTGGCCTACTCCAAGTCTTTTTTTTTTAACTGTTTGTTTGTTTGTTTGTTTGTTTATTTTAATGTTTTTTATTTTTGAGAGACAGAGACAAAGACAGCAGGGGAGGGGCAGAGAGACAGGGAGACACCAAATCGGAAGCAGGCTCCAGGCTCTGAGTTGTCAGCACAGAGCCTGACATGGGGCTCAAACCCATAAACTGTGGGATCATGACCTGAGCCAAAATCAGATACTTAACCAACTGAGCCACTCAGGTGCCCTTCCAAGTCTTCTCTTTCCTAGGTGGAAAAGTCAAGATATGTTATTAAGTCAGTCACACATGGTCCCACAACTAGCAGCAGAGAACAAAACCCCATGTCTCCCACACACATGCTCTCTCCACACTTAACCACAATGCCTCCTTTTTGTGCCATCTTACATGCCGCTTGTTTTTCCTTCCTTCCCGTGTATATAATTTTCATATTTTACTAAGGTTTGATGTACTGCTGCAGACTTTTCAGACTTTGGATTACAGGATAAAACATAAACTCAATAATCTATATTACTGCAAATTTAGGGAAACAATCTCAGAGTATGATGTATGGTAATTCAGGCTTAAGTAGAAAACAACACAAAGAATTTGCCACTTGTGAATTTTAGTGCTTTATTTTAAATAGAGAAGAAAGACATTGTAAATATGTGCTCAAATGCAAAGAGGTTCTTTGGGCTCTAGTCTCTAATTTATGAGGCCTTTATATAAACTACCCAAATTAAAATACACAGGGAAGGGGGCGCCTGGGTGGCTCAGTCGGTTAAGTGGCTGACTCCAGCTCAGGTCATGATCTCACCATTTGTGAGTTCAAGCCCTGCCTCAGGTTCTGTGCTGACAGCTCAGAGCTTGGAGCCTACCTCAGATTCTGTGTCTCCCTCTCTCTTTCTGCCCCTCTCCTACTTGCTTATGCACTCACTCGCAGGCTCTCTTTCTAAAATAAACATTAAAAATTAAAATACACAGGGAAAAGAACCCCGTTAAAACTCTTAAATCAGCTCCTACCATATCCATCTTATAAATCAACTGGTTAAATGAATCTTCCATTTCCCATGGAAATTCTAGTTCTCACTCTTTATAAAGCTGTCCATAAAAGAGCTCATGAGTAGACTGAATAGATCATGGTCTTCCCAAGACAACAAGGAAATAAGACTAAGGAATACCGCCTTCATTACTTCCACCAGAATTCCTAAAAGCTGTGTGCACAACCCCACTTTCTCCTCAACATCCAGAAACAGAATTTCCACAAGCTTCAAACTCCTGCCCTCCAGGTAGAATAATACATGACCACCTGTAAGAAAAGGAGCTCCTTTCCCACATAAAAGTTGGGGGTGGGAGTGCGATTAAATCCTCTCTGGAGGAACACTCCACAACTTGGAAAGAACCCTGGGTCACCACTACAAAAGTTAACAAGTGAAATGCGGGTCTAACGTAATTTGAACAAGCTGAAATGTCAACCTTTTCCTTTTTATTTACTTCCTAGTTAAGATGGAGAGCAGCTGGTTACCTGCTCACATACAACCACCCTGGTGCACCGGCCGAGCCTCCTCCCAAGCTTCTCTTCTCTGGGCAAAGAATGCCAACCCCATAAAGCTCTTCAGATCTATCATTTTGCAAATTATTGTTATCGCTACAGTTCCTCTGGACTTTCGCCAAATTTCCCACATCCTTCGTAAACTCAGTCGTCCAGATGGCATCACAGGGCTGGGTGTTAATTGAAGAACAGCTTAACTGTTTGGACATGTTATGCATCTATTACCCAATTGTCAATCTTGTAATGTTTGCTGTATGACTCTGTCTTTGGGGAAATGAATGCCAAATGAAAATTTACCCTAATCTATTTCTCTCTTTATTCTCTTAGGGCTCTTTCTGATGATTTGTTAACCGGCTTCACTTTATTCTACAAGCTCAAGTCAGTCACATAACCAAAATTAACAACCAAGACCTGGAATAGGAGTAAACGGTTATTGACCGAGATACTTGTCCTCTTTGAAATATTTCGGTCTGCTACAACCATTCATAAACATGACTGCTAACATGTACAGTAACAAAGAGCACACAATAATGGAAAGGATGCTCAACACATATTATTCTCATGTTTCTAAATTCTACTTTTGTCATATGCTTTTACGAAATACCTATTCTATTTTTCTAATAAAACATTATTCATTCACCTAAGGCATCACAAGTTCTGAAAGACACTGAAGTTGAATTTTGTCCTATTTCTGATGGAAAAATCAAATCAGCTCGTGACAAGTGCTTAACAAATTCTATGTCAACTAAGTAAATAGTGCACTGCAGGATTATGGTCACTTCTTCCCGCTCCCCGTACCTATGCCCTCTGCCACATGATTTTGTAGTTTTTACCAGGGGAGTATTTATCCTGAAAGCCACTGATAATTGTCTTGACCACAAGATTTCCCTACACCCACAGAATGTGGACTGAAGGGACAATGGGCCAGTTCTGAGTCTACACCTTAAAGCATCGCATATCACATATTTTTTCTTCTATCCCTCTGTGAACCTCTGAAATCTGAGATCACAAGAGAGCTACACTGGGGAGTCCACTGCTTCCAGACAAAACAGAGACATGGGAAGGAGAGCAGCACAGCCAGTGCACAGATCTACGACACGAAGCAGAGCTTTGTCCACCCGCAGACCTTTGTGTGTGGTAATAACCACACATCACTGTATGCCATTAAGTGCCGGAGTATTTTTTAAGAGCAGCATGGTTATGGCAACTGATACACACCAATGGTGCAAATAAGACTGCAGGGTAAGGCTTGACCACCTTAAGAGAAATCATCCATTAAGACAGGAAAAAAATAATCACAATATTTTGGCAGGGGAGGGGACTTAGTTCATTTAACACATCCTCTAAGAATCCTTCTCTAGCTACAGACCTCATTTTGAGGCAATAAAACTTTAAAAATCTAAAAATTAATTTTTGGTCCAATAAGTAGGACAAACCTTGGCCCTAAATATCTCAACTACTAAAGTTGTACCCGGTGGTCAGAGAACACACGGAGAAAAACTAAATAAGGAATGAAGGTCACTTTCCTAAACCCCATCAGAGGAATTGCTAGCAGGTGCTGATTTCAATGAACACTCTACTCTCTGCTGGTCCTTAAAATGAACATATGTTCTCTGTTTAGAAGGACAGGATGGCAGTATCTGTAGGTTCTGCAGTGAGACTAAACAGCTAACTGAAGTTGTCTAGTCAGCTTAGCCAGATGAGGCATCTCCAGCCACTCATCACACCCCACAGCTCCCGCACAACAGCCTCCTGGCCCATAGGTGTCACAATAAGAGGACAGCAAAGCAGAGCTACCCAGAGAGATCAACTGCAGCAGGGAATTCTCTTCCCAAAGCACCTCCACGTGCCACCAAGGTGGCCTCTGCAGCAGGGCAGTAAGAGCCATGCCATTAAAGGCAAGTTTCCATTTTATGCACTCAAGCCTTCTGTGGCAGGATCCCACGATTCCCCAGGAAAGCTGATTTACCATCCCATCACCTGTTTTTATAGGGCTTGACTCTGCAAATGGAACTGATGGAGACCTCAACCACGAGTCACTGAGTCCTCAGGTATCATTGCAGATTTACAATGCCTACAAAATCTATCTGTCATACTCATGTCTTCTCAATGTCCCCCTGGGGGGGACTCCCTAAGGCTTAAGCTGAGCTTCATTTGCTGCTCCTGCCCCAACCCCCACCACCCTATCCCCGGCCAAAAAAATGATTTTCCTCCTGTGACCCCAGTTTGCCTTACCCCAGAGCTCACCCTCCAGGAAACCCTATAAGGATCTAACGACCGCTAGTGAAGACAAGGCAGTCACACGTAGGAAAGCTCACTTGTGGGGTGGCTGACAAGGTATTATGGGGAGAGGTGGGATGGGAAAAAAGAGAAAAGGAAAAGTGTACTCTGAGGCATGTTGGTGAGACTTTCCACAGCTAATCACACACAAGACTGATTCACTACTCACTCTGCTCCGCTCACTCATTTTTCATATCATGCTTTTCACTGCCCCATCAGCCTGTTCCACCAAGGTCAAATGAAGGGAATGATAGCATGTACACCACACTGAGATTTATTATAAACGGAGTCACTCACCTTTTATGTGGAGCAAATGGGCTCCTGAAATCACCATTTATGAAGATGGACCTGAGCAACAGTCATGTGAGGAGACAGCAGGAGAGGGAGATTCAGTCCAAATGACACTGTGGAACTCCCCTGGTCTCCTTTCCCAAGCACGGGATACAGACTGAGGCCATCCAGTAGCTTGAACTTAAGCATATGCAGGACTTAATGTCAGAGTTGAAGTAATGCCTTTGTCCTTTTTTACATAGAGTTGGAGAGGGTCTTTCAGACAAGGTAACATTTGAACACATCGTTTTTGTCTTCTAATTTTTTAATGTTTATATATTTTCTAGAGAGAGAGAGAGCATGAGTGGGTCAGGGGCAGAGAGAGACAAAGACACAGAATCCAAACCAGGCTCCAGGCTCCAAGCTGTCAATACAGAGCCTGATGCAGGGCTCAAACTCACGAACTGTGAGATCATGACCTGAACCAAATTTGACCCCTTAATTGACTGAGCCCCACATTTGAGCAGATCTTAAATAAAATGAATCAGACAAAGAACACTGTTTCATGATTCTTATACTCTTTAGGATGCTTCAGTTTGCAAGTAACAGAATATGCAACTAAAAGTTAAACAATAAGGCTTTATTATATAACAACAAAAGAAGTTCAAAGATAAGATGCTCTCCAGGGTTAATTCATCAGTTCATGATATCACCAAGAACCCAGATACTTCCATCTTTCTGCTCTGCCACCTTCAATTCCATACCTCCACTCAAGGATGCAAGATGGCTGCTACAGGCATCACAGGTAGATACAATCACACCCAGAAAATGTTCTCTCTCTCTTACAGAGGAAAACTTTCCCAGAAACCTCCACCACATAGCAGACTACACCTCATGACCACTAATCACAAAAGACTGGGGAGGAAATACTTTCCATAATTCCACAACACCAAGGTCACGAAGGTCCTTCTGTGATATGAAGGGTTAATCACATGAATGGAGACCTGAGCACAAGAGAGAACTGAGATGATTATTGGGAAGGCCACCAATACGTCTGCCACAGAATAGGTTCCATATCTACCTCAGGATTTGGTACTCACATTTTCCCTACTTTTCCCAACATCTCCATGGCATCTTTCCTCACGTCTCCAAGGTCTCTGCTCAAATATCAGGTTATGCAAGAGGCCTCCTCTGACCACTCCATCTCAAAGAGCTGTCTGCTTACACTCATCATTCTCTAGTCTCTACTTTAGTCTTCTCCATAGTGCTTACCATCACCATGTGTATGTGTGCATCTATTTGTTTACCATCGGTCTTCCCCCTCTAAAATATAATATGTGCCTCCTTGAGGCACATAACAGACACTCAAATTTTGTGGAATAAAGAAAGAAATGGAATTCACAAGTATGCACCACCCTTAGTCTTAATTCTCTACCATGCCTGCCATGCCAGCAAACAGTTCTTGCTCTTCCCTATTTTCATGCCCCCATCTTTTTTGTTCTATCCCTCTCCTGCAATGATCTCTCCACATTTCCTCTTCTTCTTTAAGTACTGTCTGTAAGAGCCAGCTCAAACTCCACTTTTTTCATGTCTGTCCTAACGACCCAAAAGCCACATGATCTCAAACCACTTTCATTTTGAAAAGCTCATATTATTCTTTTCATAGTGTTTTCCTTGAACCCCAAACTGGAGCTGTAAGTAACAACAGATCTTGACTCGCTCAAGATCTATGCTATTCTTGTAACTGAGCAGAGTCCCAAAATTGTTTCAACCTGCCCAGTAATGGACCAGTAGAACATGTACTAGGATGGACCATCCCCACTTGATAACTAACCAATACTAAAATGTATAGAATATTCTCCAATTCTCAAAAAAATTTTGATATTTGCTACATGACTGGGTATTTGGGAAAAATTAAAGGCAAACAAATACATAAGGGTAATTCTGTGCTAATAAGCACAACTAGAACACTCTGTCAGACCCAAAAACATGGAATAAGGGTTAATTGAATGAGAGAAAGTAGGGATACCAGTAAGGGGAAATTTTTAAAACTCAGGAAGTAGAGAATTGTGAAAGATGTCAGTCACTTCACATTTCTAAGCCTTAATATCCTCATCTCTATGAGAAGAATAGAATTAGACTAGACCAATTATCTAGCATAACTTGCTTTTAAAAAAACAAAAAAAGCTGACATCAAGTCCAAAAAGCGTAATTGCTCTGGTTATAGAAGGTGCTGCTGAAACCCTCACCCTCCAAATCTCTTACTTATCACCAACAATGGTTCCTTCACTACTGGATGGCTTAATCTTTAGGGATGTCTCTTCTAGCACTGAGATAGAATAGTTCTAAAATACATGATCATGATACTAATAGTACTCAGAATACTACAAGATTGCAGTGACTTAAAGAACAATTTATGCTAAGGCCCCAGAAAGAAGTTATTAATGTGGGACAAACACTGGTATTCCAAAGCCATGATAAATCAAGAACCAAAAATATTCATAAACCCAAAATGGATAGATGGATGAATAGATGGGAGTGAAGGAAGAAAGGCAACTTAATTCTCATTAATTGTAAAAAGAATAATCAAATTATCATTAATTGTTAATTAGACCAAAGTTCATCACTATTTTATTTATATAGAAAACAAGGTTAAGTAGCCTAGATGCCCAACATAAGACTGGCAAAGAAATCTGGACCAAATACCCTGGGCCTCCACTAGGCACCAGGCACCATGTTTCAGATGAATTATTGAGGACATGAGAAGATGCTAAAAATATATATTGATACATACAAAAGTTGCCAAAAAAGGGGGCGCCTGGGTGGCTCAGTTGGTTGAGCATCCGGCTTCAGCTCAGGTCATGATCTCACAGTTCGTGGGTTTGAGCCCTGCATCGGGCTCTGTGCTGGCAGATCAGAGCCTGGAGCCTGCTTCTGATTCTGTGTCTCCCTCTCTCTCTGCCCCTCCCCTGCTCATGATCTGTCTCTGTCTCTCAAAATAAATAAATGTTAAAAAAAATTTAAAAAAAACAAAAGTTTCAATAAAAAAAGATTAGGGAATAATCCTAATTTCTAAAATGTAATGTATACATATATATATGCTTTTTTTTTTCTAAAAAGACTGAAATATATTCAACAAAATATTAACAGTGGTAACCTCTGAGGGGTAGAACTACCAATAATTTTTCTTCAGAATTTTCAAATTCTTTTCAAACTTTCTATGGTAAACATATATTCTGATTAAATAAGAAAAGGGTTGAAATAAATTAGAAGTATACAATAAAACAGTGAACATTCTTTTGTTTATTACCTATCCAACTTATAAGTTCAAAAGTCTAAGAGATTTGGAGTGATAAACCAGAACTATCCAGATTGACCCTAAAGGGGAAGGGGAAAGTGGTCATCTCTCTGGACCACCTGTCAGAATCCTCAGCATTGACCTCATCTTACCCAGTTGCAGCAGAATCTCTAAGGAGATGGGCCTTAGACACCGATACTCTGCCTCTGGGAAGCACAGGTGAAACAATTCTTATGAGAGGTGCCAGCTAATTGGCTGTAATGACCATAGAAGCTGTGACAAATAAAGGCAAAAAGAAACCAGTTCTTAATCTGCCTCCACAAGTCAGGGGTCGACAACTTAAGGAAAGTTACCATCCTTTTCCGAAAAGTCTCCAGAGATCACCTTAGAGACCACAGGTTCCCACACTACAAAAATGACCTGAACTCTACATGACCTGTTACACTGATTTGTGTCTCTGAGCCATGTTTGAGCCAGCTTAGGAAACTTAATTTTATCATTTGTCAAAGTTTTCAACCTTTGAAAATTACTCAATACCAGAATTAACGTATGATACAACATCCAAGCGGTTGGCCAGCTCTGAACTCCTATTATCCAGCAATGATGCCAGACATACCCTGGAGGATGGCATGACTTCCAGGCTGCCACAGCCTCGGGTCTGTACAAGGAAGCTGGGTATGAGCACGAGGGCACATCCACTTCTCAACATCAACGGAGTGATCTATGCCATACCTGAAAATACGTCTCCGTGCAATAGACACCTTATTAATTTTATTTTTTTTAACTCTTATTCATCATTTCTAGCAACTCAACCGTCCTTTTCCCAAGACCCAGCTTTAATTGTGAAGGCAGCTGGTGTTGAACCAAGATTTCTTTGAACTGTGTTGCTACTTCAGACGTTTGGTTCTAAGTAGAAACTGAGGAAAGAGGCGTACTATGGAGGTCTGTCACAGGAAAGATATCTGCCTCAAAACCAAGTGTGTGCACAGGAGAACCAGTACCTGTGAGGGGGGAAACTTTTTGTAATATAGAGCAAGAAAAAAATAAAAATAAAAAATAAAATAAAATAAAAAAGCAGAGGCTCTTTGTCTTTCCGGGCCATTTTTTTTTTGAGGGGAAAGGGAGGAAGGGTGGGGAGGGGAAGAAGGAAAAAACAAACTTTATTTTTGGATGGAAAATGAGTAAAGGATGTATTAGACCTATCAACATCAACTCTGAAATACAAAGTTTCGTTCAGTGTATTCCAAAATGAAAAATGAGATTTTCCAAGCTTCCTAAGTTCCTAGGTTCCTTGAAAGTACCAAAAACACAATGGCTCATTTTGGAACCATCACCTCTAAGGCTCGACAGAATTAAATTGGGGGTAAATTACATTTCACTTTCCCAGAAATGGGGCGGGGGGAGCTGTGTATGTTTCTCTTACAGAATTTTAATAACACTAATTCTTATCCAACACTCCTAAGTCAACTACCAATCTCAAAAAATGACTTTCTTTATTCATACAATGAAACAAAATCCTAAATATACATTTGAGTATGGTATTCAATTATAATAATTTGATTTACCTTCTATTGCTTCAAACAATCACTTACTGTTTAAAAAACAAACACCAAACAAACACACACCAAAAAAACACCTCAAATAGCTTTTGGACCATACTCTTCTGAAATAACCGTTCCATAAATAGTAAACCTATTGTAGCATATGCAGTACTATACCTTTCCCTTAGGGGGAAAACAAGATTCACCTTTTTTCTGCCCCAATTATTTTCTTTTTTTTATTTGATTGTACTCATGCTTAACATATATCTTCTCTCTTACATTCGTTCTTTACCTAATATATTGAAGTCTGGGTTAGAGCATACTTTCTACCTTGGAGTAAAACGTTATAATCATTAAATAGAGTCACTCATTAACACATATGGACTGGACAAAGGTTGAAAGACACTAAGTTTTTCCTGCACAGAGGACACATGCATTATCATGGCTATCACACTCTTTCATATAGCAACAATAGATCTCCTTCTAGAAGCATCATTTTCAAAAGGAGCAGGTAAATATTATTATTTACTACACTAAAGCAACAATAACTGATTAAAGCAAATTTAGTGGAAACATTAAAATAATGGCAGGGCAAGAAAATTTATTCTGCAGAAACACTGTGTGAACTTATTGGAAATAATCAGCTGCTCAGTTTGAATTAAATGAGAGTGAACATAGTTGGGGGGCGGGGGAGGGCAGAGGGAGGTTGAAAGAGAAAGCCTGGCACACACGAGCTGGAATCTGCTAGTTTCCCTCTGCCCTGGCGGCTAGGAAAATCTGCAAAGATGCAAGCAATCCTTGGGTGTTCAGTTAGCAGTGAGTAAATTGCTGTGGGCTCTGAGGGCGGGCATACTTTAGCAGGCAATTCCTCTCTGTCTTTCATTCTGTTTGTCTGTGTTAAATTCCCCCTCTGCCCTCATGCATCCTCACATCCAGTTCCCCGCTTGGTCCATCCATCACTCCCCTCACTTTGTCAGGGCTGACTTCATCCCAGCTCTCCCCGTCGTGCTGCGGCCGCCGGGTGTCGGAGGCGCGGGGGAGCCCCCACCCCCCCGCAGCCTCCCCGCCTCCCGATTTGCTGACGGAGGATCCAGTCAGACGCCTGTCGTTTTCTATTGCACAGGCCAGCAGAAACACTCATACTCAACCTGATTCCCATCGTCCTGCTTTTCGCCTTCTCTGTTGAAGAGAATGGAAGAGAGAAAGACACAAGGGAAGAGAAACGAGAGGGGGGAGGAACAGGGTGGCAGGGGTTGGTGGGTAATGGAGAGAGATGTTTGCTGAATTTTCTAGAACAATTTGCACACCAGTCAGGTGGAGGCTCAATCCAGCTTCCTGTACCACACATCAATAGAAATCACAGGGAGAAAATGTAGCACTAATTAAGGGTTGATAAGCTGTAGTCAAGTGCAGTTTAGGAGGAAAAAAAAAAAACCCAGCAGACTATCCAGGCCTGTGCAAGCCAGCCCTACACAGCACTTTCATCACCAGCTTACAGAGGGAAATTTTGTAGTGGTTTTTTCTTTTTTAAGTTTTACCTTGAAAATCAAACAGATATGCTGGGAGAAAAATATTAGATGATTGTTCTTATTCAAAAGATCATTTGCAAAACATTCCACCGAGGAGGGGGGAGCTTACACTAAAGAGGAAAATAGTTACCTAGCAACAAAACTATTTTAAAACATTCTTCCCTGTACTTGCCTGATTGTGTGCTCTTAATTCAAAGACGTAGAATTCCAAGCACCTGCCGAATTATTAAAATATTTTTCCCTGAATTCGCAACTCCTCCTTTTCCCCCCAGAAAAAGTGCAAACTTCACAGTAAGCTATAATCGGATGAGAAAAACTTTTCAATGCTACACATTTCTTTAAACTTTACTGTTAGAGCGGAAGGCAGAATGTCACGTGAAATATGAGCAATTAAATTAGTAAAACTATTTACATAACCATGCTTAAAATGACTTTAAAATAAAGGAGCTCAGTGGGGTAGGTTTTTCTGTAACTACTGGTGATTTTAAATAGCATTTGGGAGGGCTTACTATGTGCAAGGCCTTTTCAAGTATGTTACTTGATCCTCACAACCAAACCATTCTCCAGGGATTGGTCCTGCTTTGGGGAACGGAGAAACCAGAAACCCAGCAATTCAACAACTTTCCCCAAATCATAATCATTCCCCGCTGCCAAGGACAGACCATCAGGACTCAAAAACAGCTATTGGAATTCCAACTTTTTGCCTAAGAGATGGGCACATCCAGTCACCTAACCCCATAGCTTCTTTGCAATTAACGAAAAACATCTGAAAGATCCTCTGGGATAAAAATGACTTGACCCAACCTGTTTCTCTATCCAAAGCGTGACCACAAAATATGGAGACGGGTGTTGTAGTAGAGTACCCCCAATCCTTATTCGGAGAGACTATTCAGTTTTGTACTGAATGCAACTAACAACCTGTGCAAACAAACTAAGCGATGTTTCCAGAAGGCCACTAGTGATCTGGGAATAAATGTGTTGCCTTTCAAGGCACCGACTCTGAAGAGCTAAGTACTCGCTTGGAAGATCAAGTTTTGGTGGGTGCTAGGAAATCAGTCGCAGCATCCCATGGCCTCCACACCTCATACCAAGAAGGATTTGGGAGGCAAACGGCAAACTATTGACCGGGGCCTGCACCAGCACAGCATGAAGGGAAAAGAGGACTGGAGAGCCAGCCAGGCCTCCCTGCTATCCGGTCTCCACTCCGCACTACTGTCACACATCTAATCCAGAGTCTTCACCCCCAGCTCATTCCTCACTCCTTTTGTTTTCTCGAACCCACATGCCCAGATGGGATGGGCCCTGGCTGTGACACGAGAGACCAGGGGAAGGGGAGAAGAAAAGGCAGCGGCACAAAGTCTCCTCTGCATTGCTACTATACACATCAGACATCTCTAATTAGACAGCAACAAAATTTTATTAATAGGATGGACATTATAGAATGAGCTTGTTATAAATGGGCCCTGTCAGGGCCTTATTCAGCTACCAAATGAGTATTCTCAGTTCAGTGCTCTCATCTGAGGCATCACGCCTAGTGCTGGATAACAAATGATTGCTATTAACCGTATTGTTAGTAATGATGGCTGAAAACAAACAAAAACCCATAAATAACAGTCTACAGAAAAATTAACCCATAAACTTGATAGATATCCAGCTGAGAAATAATAAATGACACTTTGGGGCCTGCTGGGAGAAGCTAGTGGTTTTTGTTTTCCTCTCTGTCATTAACACATTTTCTGTGCTAAAAATTAGATTCTGATATATAATTATCAACGCTCCCAGATATTAATTCTGCTATTGCTCCCTCGGTTTCTCTTCTGGCTGGGCTATAATGTTATTCACAGATTACTCTGAGAAAACACATCAAACACTTAACGGAACAGGTCAAAGTGACAAGCGGCTTCTGCTGACAACACCAACCTGCACCGTCTTTTTAACCAGGGACACAAAACAAATTTCTCATATTAATTAACTAGGGTTTCCTTCCAGCCACAACAGGCCTGTACAATGTGATGTGAGCTAAGCAAATTCCCTTCTCTAATGAAGGCGGCCAAGGGAAGCGAGGAGTGACAAAATTATCTTGCATTTATGGCATTCAAATCCACATTCATTAATGTCTTTCAGGGAGGAGGCAGGGTTCAAAACAACTTTGCAACAGCAGAACATCTCTCACCTTGAGCCCCTTCCCTCTCACAGGGCTCAGTGGAAGGGCAAGTTCAAGCACACACAAGTGAGCATGTAAGCAAGAGACCTTCCCCTGAAGGAGCCAGAATTTCAGCCATCATATGCAAATTAGCACTGTCACTGAAAAGGACTTAAACTTCCCAAACGCCATGACTACCACACAATTGATTCACCTTGATCAGAATACGATCTCGCCTACCAATGGCCCATACTTGCCAGGAACTACCAAGTGAAGAGATATTCACCAGGATCCTCCACGGACTGACCCATATCCTGTGAGCCAACAAGACCCTACATACCTACACACACACACACACACACACACACACACACACTGCACTCTCGTGCACACATGTGGAGTCCTTATCACCAGTATGGGCATTATAATCCCATCTATTCTATGGATTTCTTCTGCTGTCTCTCTGAAAATTTAATTTCAAAGAAAATAACTGGGGGGAAACTATTTTAAATCAAAAAGATGAAGGTACCCAAGTTAGAGAATATATATGTCATTGTTATGTTTGGTTAAAATGAAGATGATGAAAGTTGATAAGACTAAAATGAGGCGGGGGTTGAGGGGTCCATGCAAATAGGCCAGCGCAAGTAAGTGAATAAATTAGCAGGTACACCCTCCATTTCCCAAGCCTATCCTCCTACCGGGGGAGAAAAAGCAGCTGCAACTTCCTAAACAAATGCCTTCAAACACAAGCTCTTTTACCAGTTAGGGGAATGAAACATCAGAACAGGAAAATTGTTTAAAATCAGGCAATATGACCAAATCTCGGAAATGCAGAAGCAGAAAACAAGGGAGGACAAGGATCAAGGCAAGCAGCAAAGAAGGCAGGTAAGAATCAGGAGAACCGAAGCTGCCACGTGAAAAGCCGGGGCAGGAGGGGTGGGAGGGAGTAGGTGAGGTGTTTAAGCCCCAAGTTAGAAAACCCTGCCATCCCCCGCAGCTGTGGGACGTTCCCGGTTTCTTGTCAAGCTCCATCAAAAAACCTGGGCTGGCCACGAGCTAAATAATATTTTTGAGATGGGATTTTTTAAAAATAAGCAAATGATCTCCCATCTCCTGTGCCTTGCTGTTAACCCCCCGTGCCTCATCCCTCCGATCACGCTGCCCTGATGGTAAGAGCCTACACTGCAGATCCCTCACCCTCCATGCACTCCATTTTCTCAGTATCTGGCATTGCGATATTAAATAACTATAAAACTAGAAAGCCAAAATAACTAAATCACCTGGCAGCCAATTTCTGAGAGTTAAACCACAAACCCGGAAAATGGTGGAGTGTGTTGAAATAATGTAAAGGAAACCCATAAATTCAAACTTTATGTTCTGTAAAGAACAAATATGAAAAAGGCATCAAAATAATGAAAGATTGTTTATGTATTCTGGCATGAAATGGGAATGTGTTATGAGAGAGAGAGCAGTGGTGGAGACAGATCGACGAAGCTGACAGTGTGGTATTCATCCTGCACGGTGGAGCAGACGCCCCGCTAGTGGCAGTAGACAGCGCAATAAATCAAGGGCTCTCGAAGCTGTACCTACAGCTTATTACATCCAAGATGACAAATAAATAATAATCCCTGTCAGAGCGGCCCTTTGCTCAAGGATTGAGCCTGAAACCTTTGGCTCATCACTCCTCATCTTAAGTGAAAACACTAGAACTAGGGAATTGGAGGCCACGGTTTGCTAAGCTCATGAAACACAAAACAAGCAGGACCCAGGAACTAGGACTGAACAAGAAAGGTCAAGAAGGAAGGAAGGATACACATTTAAATAATCCTGACCGAGAGGGGGGAATGCAGCAGAATGAATGCAGGTAAACATGTCCTAATCATCAGGGAGCAAAAAAAACCACTCGATATGGAATTCCTTGTCCCCAACCCTAACAGGGAGAAAGTCCAGGCTTCAGCTGAAATGCAGTATCGACAGGCAAAGAAGCAGGTCGTAGAGGTGCCAGGATCCAAACACCAGTGGCCACCACCTTCCCAACCTCTCACCATCTGTTCGCCCTCCTGCCTGACTTAAAAGCCAACCAAGTGGTGGAAAACCATCCACCCCATGTGGTAATAATTCCAGGTCCCTCACAGCTTCAGAGGAGAGGTGACAGTGCTGTCCAGGGCCAAGATAAGAGGAAGACTGAATCACAGAGCCATTACTGCTTCCCAGGCTGGTGGCTCTGTCACCTTCTCTCCTTTGCTTCACTGTCTCCTCAATGTAGGGAGGTCAGAACCATGCCTTTAAATCTGCCAGGCATCCATAGGCATTGTGACCTTGAACTTATCTGTTAATTTGGAGCATTCCTGTTTTCGTATTGTTCCTGAGTGGTAGGTGGAAGGCTTTCTCCGAGAGACCTGAACAGGTCTTTCAGACCATCCCTCTGTCTGGGTCGTTTCTACACCTACAGTTCCCCGGCTGGCTTTCCAGGCAAGGCCACGTCTTCTCCCTGACACATCCCCATTCCTTCACTGTCTTCAGGAAAGCACAGAGAGAGCACAGTAAAACCTGATAGGGCCAAAAGGGTTCGGGTTCCAGCTCCCCCAAAACCACCCCTCCTACACACACACATGCACACTCCATCTTAACAACCCCTGAATATGCTGCCAGCTGCCATTTAGCCAATACAATACAAATCCCCACCACCTCTGGGTATTAAAACAAAATTATGTTTTGTCATTTGAGAGAAGTGCATAAAGATGGGTCTGCCAAAGGGTAGAGGAATCATTACAAAGACCTAAGTCCCAGTGGCTAAAATAAATTTCTGAGATTACAAAGGGAAAATGACCACCATTTTATGCTCATCTTAGAGGACAGTGTGGTGCCACTAATGCTTCAGCTACCCACACTTCTTTAAGACAAAGACTACATGGCAGAGTGGAGCAAGCCCCAGCTTTGGTCAGGGGGATGTGAGTACACATCCTAACTCTGCACACGCTGCAAGGCCTCAGGCCTCAGGCCCATCACTGGGCCTTGCTGGGTTTCAGTTTCCTCATGGCGGGGGGCGGGGAGGGGGGGCAGGGGGGGAAGGTACTACTACTAATATTCAACCCACAGGATTGCTTTGAAATTCAATGAGATCGCCATGCTTGATAGTTCCTAACGTATTCTAGATGCCCAACAGATGTCGGTCCTTATCCCAGTTTGACTTCCTAAGTTTCTGTCATCTACTAAAGCAGAATTCTGAATATGATATCAACTGCAGGACTGTAGACCTCTTCAAAATATCCAAAACTCTCTACGGAAACACAAGCTTCTTACAAAAATCATTTGAATCTAACGAATATACATAGCAGAGAACTTGGATGAAATTTATCTGTCTTTTAATAGATTTAAGGCTATAAGTAGTAAATGATACAATAAAACAATAAAATGCAATCCCTTCAACCCAATAAGCACTCCATTCCTAAGAAAATAAGCAAAAATACAGAAAATTCATGTACACAAAGACATACATTACACTGCTATCATAGTAAAAAATATATATATATGGGGCAAAATAATCAGCCCATAGTAAGATTTCAAAATGTTTAAAATAAGTTTTTAAATTATGGAATGTTTCTTTGATGAAATAATATACAGTCATCAAAAATGATGATCAGGAAGATGACAAAGTGGGGTGTCTAGGTGGCTCAGTGAGTTAAGTGTCCAGCTTCAGTTCAGGTCATGATCTCACGGCCAATGAGTTCAAGCCCCACATCAGGCTCTGTACCGACAGCTCAGAGCCTGGAGCCTGCTTCAGATTCTGTCTCCTTCCCTCTCTGCCCCTTCCCTGCTCACACTCTGCCTCTCTTTCTCTCAAAAATAAACAAACATTAAAAAAATTTTATTACAATGAAGCAACATGGCAAAGTACATATTATTTAATGTAACATGAAAAAAGTTGAACATAAAATTGACACGTGGCTCTCATTCCAACTACGCTGCTTTCTGCCTCCAGAAGAAAACAATATACCACACATAATAATAGTTGTGTGGCTGCGGCAGAAGTAGACCACTGTTTTTACTCTTCCATTTTTTTTCAAAATTTTCATAATGTGTTTCACAATACTTTTTAAATATAAACAATAATTTTAGGGGTGCCTGGATGGCTCACTCAGTTAAGCACCCAACTCTTGGTTTCAGCTCAAGTCATGGTCTCACAGTTAGCGAGATCAAGCCATGCATCAGGCTCTGTACTATCAGCTTGGGGATTCCTGCTTGGGATTCTCTCTCCCCCTCTGCCTGTCTCTCTCTGTCTCTCTCTCTCAAAATAAATAATCCTTTTTTTTTTAAGTCAAAAGTCAAGAAGTTAAATAAATTAAAAATTGGAAGTCTGGGAATAAAACCTATAGCCATCCAAGATTTTTTAAGCTCCCACTGCTTCTTGTCATCCAAGACACCACTGTGGGGACCTCTAGGGAGCTAGTGGGCAAAGATGGAACGACAGTCTTTTTGAGATGTTGCCCTCCTGGGCCAACCTGCCTGTCTGCTTTTTCCAGCTCTCCCCTCACATGGTGCAACCTACTCTCCCGGCTATTACTTCGCCACTGAACAAGCACACTTCTGGCCTTACTGATGAAGTCATTCAGCCACTCCCTTTTAATGAAGAAACTTCAGTCTTCAAAGTCTGAAGCCCCTTGTAAGGTTTTACTTGCTACCATCCATTGACTGTCCCAAAGAACCATTTCAAAAGTGAGCTGTTGAGGACAGCTAGAAATCAGACAGGAGGGGAGATGAAAAAAATTGAGAAAAAGCTGTTCTCTAACTATCCCAACCATAAGCCCCTTTTCTCAGCCAGCATACATTTTCTGGTCCTCGGATCTCCCTCCTTTCTGTTTCTTATTCCCTGGACTAAGTGGGGGCAACTCTCAAGCTGGAGATGAATACCTTAACTTTCCAAGCATTCCAACTCAGACAACTTGCTTGATACTCTGTAGATTGGTGCTTTGTTATCAGGAAACAGCTTGGAACCCTGACCTTTCATGAAAACAAGGAAACAAGAAAATAACACTGGGGGTCTTGTTCTGTGTTAAGTCCTTCAATAGACAGCTTAACTCAGCAGCTACAAATTCATGAGATGACTGGACTTTTCCCAGCCCACAGCAGCTCTCCTTCTGTCATCCAGGTAAAGAAAGTCTCTTCAGGGTGCCTATCTATACCATCTAGGTACAGAAACCATTTATCTGTGGCAATTTGAATTTCAGGTCCTAATTTTTTCTCCATATATTCTCCTCCTTCTCCTCTTCACTGCTCCCGTGAAAACACACCTAGTCAAGTCAACCAGTTTAGTTTACAGTGCCTTACCTTTAACCCAGAAAGGTAAGGAGCCTGTCCGTGGCAGGAAGCTCCTGTCAGGGTCCAGACCGGCCCTCGCGCTGCTGGTCTTTCCACCGCACCATGCTGGTCCTGATTACTGGTTTCCATACAGCAGAAAATTAACACCCTCCCAATATCGTGTAGGAAAGTGTGAAAGGCAGTCCTACACGACCCGCATGAGATCAAGACTCTCTCCTGAAAAAGACTATCACTATCTCCCTAAACTGAGGCTCATTCTGTGGTCGACAAACGGTGACCACAAACCTTTGGGGACTGGGGGAGGGCAGTACTGCAAGATACCAAATTCTCAAAGCGTGCTGTGGTCCAAGATTCATTTTTTAAAACGTGTAATTTGAAATATGTTTGGGTTCAATGGCTTTAAATGAGTTAACAAAAGACAAGTAAATAATAATGTAATCATTTCATACAATATCACTGTCTAAAGGTTCTTTTTAAATATAAACATGGCAATTCTGCTAATACATATTACATACATTTGCAACAATACAAGGAAGCTGAAAGGTGGTTATTGTTGAGCTGAAAAAGTCCCAGAATCCCACTAAGAAAATAATGTGAGACAATAATACATATTTCAGGTACACACTATAACTGACTTAAATTATTATGGATGTACTTCATACTTAATTACCTTTCTAAAATATGTCGGGGTATTTTGTCATAAACTCTACAGAGTCTTCTGTACCTCTACTAAATACTGCTCTGAAATGCAAACCCTTCACTAATGTTTTTATTTGAATAACTTATTACCCAATATAGCAAGCATCAACACATTTTATAGAACCAGAACTTGGCTCTCTGAAATTCCTCCTACCCTAATGCCAGTCACTGTTGGGAGCATTTAGTTATAAATTGTCTTTCAATAAAAGTAAAAGCTCCCAAAACAACAAAATGAAAAGACACAGCAGCTTAAATCAAGGGAAGTCAATTTCCACATGCCGATCCTAAATATTTCATGGCCCCATTTTATTCTGACATTTGTAGATGACTAAAGTGTTACAAAGGAAATAAAATGCTGATTAAAGAGTTCACTGTCATAAAGGTTACTGAATTGTAAATGGCCCTTTCCATCTTCCTGTTAATAGGTACCCAGCTGTAAACATCATGAAGGATGTGACGGGAGGGCGGCTTCCCTCCTTTAGGAGCTGTATATACATTAATCACTGAGTCACCAAGCCATGCTTAATTGCAAGCTGTATATCACACAAATCCATGGTAAGTAGAAGGAAACTCATTATTGCTGCTTCATAACTACTGGGTACTTCTCATTTTAACCTCCTCACACCTGGGACACTTTGTTGCTTTATAACAGGAATGCAGAAAAGGTATTACACCGCTAATTACAGCCCACACGGGCTCCCCCACCTGAGCTGCCTGAAAGGAAGACGCGGAGCTGTCTCAGGTCTGCAGCCATTCCAGGCTTCTGCCTCACTGCCACTAAGTGAGTTCCTGGATGTGGCTTCCTGTACCCCCCCACTTCCTGGGGACAACATGTTGAAATCCATTACTCCTTGAGAGTTTACAGAACTGTTTAAATGATAAAGAAAAAAAAAACCTGCAGTATATTTTGCTTTGACAAAATTATTGATTTAAATCCCATACAATAGCACAATACTATTTAAAGGTCAACGCAAGAAAAATGAGTTTACACCCGAACAGAGCTGAGCTTATCTGTCATGAAAGTGTAATGATGTGTTTATTCCCTCACTAGGGTGTATATATTTTTCAGCAAGATTTAACAGTCTACTTGCAGGTGAAATCTGCTCTTAAATGGGAATTTCAGGAGATATTTACATTTCAGATGGTGGAGCTGATATCCAAAGCCCTGAGACCCATTTCTGTACTTACTAGTCAGGTGAGTATTTATTTTCATCGCCTAAAAATTATTCTTCCCACTCCCAGGTCAAAAACGAGACATATACTTGAAAACTATAACCACAACTCACAGGGGGATCTTTCAAGAAGGCTAAGATTACAAACAGAATGCAAAGGTTGCCATGATAACAATCTGTTCTTATGCTTTGGTTTCTTTCACATTTCAAAAATATAGCAATAAAATGTTCTAAGTTCATTATGTCTGCAAATATTTGTTATTAGTGAATCTGTATATCTTTTTTTTTTCTTTTCAAAAAGCCAAGTGATATATGATCTACCCCACGACTACCCATCACCCTTCCTCAGCTGACCTCTAACGGTACTCAGACCTGGCCTCAGAGAGGCCTCCTTGGGATGGGATGAAGGAGATGAGGCCTGATACTCTACAACCAGGTCACAGCCCCTAAATCAAACCTGGCCCAAGGCCTCTCCATTGAACTCAGTTCAACCAACATTTATTGGGCATCAGGTTATCTGCTGGCTGTGACAATACAAAACACAGTACCTTCTCTCCTTCTTTCTTGAAAAGCCTCAGTCATTGATCTAGCAGATGGACTCAGCACCCATCATTTGTGCCTGGTACTGTGCTGTGACTTCTCAGAGACAAGAAGTCTTACAGGGCTCACAGACACTGAATACACAAATATAAATGAAAGGAATGTCCCCAGGATGCTAGGGGACCTGCATATAGCAAAGTAAGCCAAACTAGTCAACATGGTTCAGGGAGGGCCTTCTTTATTTGAAGAGAGACTTGAAGGATGCAAAGGCATCAGCTAGATAAAACTGGACGGGGTACACAAAAGCAGCAGCAAAGGCCTGGGCAAAAGCCCCCACACAAGACAGATTCTTCTGCAGAAAACAAACAGAGTTGCATATGATATGTCATTTGGCTGACAAGTAGGAGGCAGAAGAAAATCTTGCAAACAGTAAGAGTTCTGAACCTAAGAGGAACCACTGGGAGATGCCCAGTCTGGGAGTGCCATGGGGGCATCCAGATTAGAGATAAGCAAAAGTTACTGTTGGAATTCCCCTCCAGGAGTATACTGGAGCAGTGGGAACAAGAACAATGACCCAAAGAACAGCAAAAAAAAACTATCCTACTACTACTCCATCACCACCAATGCAGAAGAAGTACATTCCTAAGGACCGTGCTTTCGTTTTTTGTTATAAAGACTGAGCCGACTAGGTTCATAGGGTCTGCTCCCCTTTTCACAGGAGCAATCTGGCTTGTCTGGGACTTGTAACAATTCTGAAATTCTTATTATCTGCCTTCAGCACCCACAAGCTCACTGGCTATTTTCCTGTCATTATTAGCTCTATCAAAACATGAGCTAGAAGACAGGTCACTTCCAAATCCAGTTAAGAGATCGCTAACACTTGGAGGAAAGTTGTTGTTGTGTCTTTGGTCAGAAACAAGAGCAAAGCTATTGACTAAAACTACATCTGAATACTGCCGATATTTTACTTATCCAGACATCAACTTGTTCCCCACCCTCATGGGTGTTGGTGACTTTGGTTGTCTAAAAATCAGTGTATGGGATACATAAGTGTTGATACATAGGGACACATGCACCTCAATGTTCACAGCAGCATTGTCTACAATAGCCAAATCATGGAAAGAGCCTAAACGTCCATCACCTGATGAATGGATCAAGAAGATGTGGTATGTATATACAATGGAGTATTACATGGCAATGAGAAAGAATGAAATATGGCCATTTGTAGCAATGTGGATGGACCTCAAGGGTGTCATGCTAAGCAAAATAAGTCGGGCGGAGAAGGACAGATACTATATGTTTGCACTCATAGATCTAACAGGAGAACAGGAGAAACCTAATGGAGATAATGGGGAGGGGAAGGGGGAAAGAGAGTTGGGGAGAGAGAGGGATGCAAAACCTGAGAGACTACTGAATACTGAAAAGGAACTGAGGGTTGAAGGGGGAGGGGGAGGGAGAAGGGAGGTGGTGGTGATGGAGGAGGGCACTTGTGGGGAAGAGCACTGGGTGTTACATGGAAACCAATTTGAAAATAAACGATTAAAAATAAATAAGTAAATAAACAAACAAATTGCCAAAAAAATCAGTGTATGAATTTTACTTTTCTTCCAATGCTGCTTACAGGGAAGAGGAGTCAGTATTCAAGTATCTTCTATTGTTGGCAGATCCTCAAAGCCTCTCACATTCAGACAAAAGCCTAAGGCTTCCTGCCTTGTTGGGTGAACTACAGGAAGACTGAGCATAGTCCCACAGCCCATTCCACCATAACTAACCCTCAAATCCTCTTACCATATCCACCACCACCCACCACCAGCCACTCAGGGCAGGAATCTCTTCCTGTCTTCCTCAGGTAATCCTTGGAATTGCACTTCCCATTCCTCCTCATCCCATCCCAGTGCTGAGATAGATGAATCAACCCTACATATTCACCACTAAGTCTCGCTTGTCCTTTCACAAAATTGTAAAACAGATGCTGTAATAAGCATCCTTCTTCACAAGATGATGGCAAAGTAGGAAGGTCACCTGCTTTGGAATCAAGCATGCCTGGGCCTACGCCACACCATCAGCAGTGCTTTCCTAGGCCTCCTGCTTAGGGATCCTCCATGACTTCATTATCCATCCTTCCGTCCACTAACTAGTTACTGGATGCCTACCGTGTTCCAAGAGTTTTGACACTTATCTTGTTTAATCATGAAAATAATCCCCGAGAGCAATTTGTCAACAAATTTATCATGCACCCCAAGATATGCTGATTTACTTATAAGTTATGCACAGCATCTTACCAATATATTCATAAAACATTTAAAAGGCACTTTAAGGAAAGAAAATATGAAGATTTTTAAATCCAAATTTACTCATTAATGATGTCAAATCTTGAGTTCACCAAAAAACAGACTATATTTTACACATCAATCTTTTCATTACTGAGAGGTTATATATTTATACCTCATTTTTTAAGGGCTTAACACTTGGTAAAAAGCCAAATTAAAGTTTAGTTTTTAATTTCAACTTAATGCTTGATTTTAATAAATGAATCATAAACTTTAAAAGATACTTAAGTATCTGCATTTGTTTCTTGTGGCTACTCCAACAAATTACCACAGACTTGGTGACATTTAAAAACAAACATGCAAAAATGCATTTCCTCACAGTTCTAGGACCCAGAAGTACCACTGGGCCAACATCAAGATGTTAGTGGAGCCACACTCCCCTCAGAGGCTACAGGAGAGAATCAGTTCCTTACCTCTTCAAGCCCCTCGAGTTTGGTGGCATTCCTTGGCTTGTGGCCACACCACTCCGATCTCTGCCTCTGTGTCTGGTCTTCCTCTGCCACTCTTATAAATAATATATTAAATATCTTATACAACATAACCTCAACTATTTTGGAGGTTGTATTTAGGACCCCATAAGACAACCCAGGATACTCTCACCTCAAAATCATTTATTTAATCACATTTGCAAAGACTCTTTTTCCATGGAAGGTAACATTTACAGCTTCCAGGGTTTAGAATATGATACTTTTGGAGGACCATTATTCAGTACCGCAGTACATGTGAAAGAAACTGATCACTCACTGAGTTCATAAAATCATGAAACTCCTTTTCAATTTCAAGAACCAGTCATGCTCAGTCTGTTGTTTAAATTCAGTGGGTAAATTTCCACATTCTTTGATGTCAATTACCCAAAATGTGTGGCAATTTTATATTTTTCACCAATGAATTCAAAACCCACTAAAATTCTTCTTCTTGGGAAGACTTTTACATAGTTAGAAAACCCATTTTCCAATTTTTTTAATGTGCAGAGATGAGTAATTTTATAGATAATACACCTAGACACAGTTTACAGCAAATAGCTCATAAGATGATGGAAATCGTTCCAAAAATCTGTTTTCAAATGTCCTCTCCATAGCACGTGTTTCTTTCATTAAGTATTTCTCAATTTCATTTTTTTGCCAAATATATCTGTTAGGACTTATATTTCTGCCAGGCATTGGGAATAAAAAAATTAAGAAAGCTTTAGTTTTCCTGAGAGAAAAATGCAGAACTCATATTTATAGTTAAAAAAAAAAAAACACTTCCAAGTTCTTTCTCATGATATAGTCAAGGACTCTCTGTTGGAATGAAAGATTTTTGTACTCAGTTCCCAACTTATAATCAAGTAGAATGTAAAGGTTCTGTTAGTCAAGGATTCAAAGTCTAATAAAATTTTCAAAATGCTTAAGACAAAAAAAAGAGGGGAAGGTATCACTAAGAATGGCTGTTCAAAGAGAATTCCCAGGTGGTCTCTGTAACAGCCATTCACTGTGTGTGGCAGGGGCTCGTGTGCGAGACACCTGCACCAAGTGAGGGCTCCAGTTCAGTTTGAATATTAAACACTGATCCAGCTTATTTCTTTCTCACTTTAAGGTTATAAAAGTTAGAAACAAAATTCTAACAGTATCTACCAACATGCCAGTGGTCCAATGACATCCTCTGTGGGCACAAGTTCCTGTCTCTGAAAACTTTTCTGAATTATGAGTGAGTGTGATTATGCTGATGGGGAAAAGAAGTTGAGAAAGGCTGAGGGAGTTGCCTAAAACAGCACAGGCAGGAGCAATCAGAGCCAGTGCCTGATCAGCTCTTCTGATTCTGTGTCTGGCTCTGTAACTCCTCTCCTCAAGAATAGAGGGCAAAATGTGAGGAAGATAGCCCGGCAGGGTGGTTCAAACACCAGCGCAGAAACCAAGCTGCTTGGACTTCACCCTGACTTCATGACCTCCCAGCTATGTGACCAAAGGTATGTTAGATTCTGCACCTCAGCTTTCTCATTTTCAAAATGGGGATAATAGAAGTATCTCTTCCAGAGAGTGATGGTGAGGAAGAAATAAACTCATATAAAGCACATAAGACAGCAACCAACACAGAGTAAGCAAAAATAAGCCCTCAGATGTTAGCCACACAATAATAATTTTATAGGGCTGTTCTAAAAGCGAGTGTCAACTACATATATCTACACAGATGTGTGTGTGCACATGTGCACACACACACAGACAACATACAGAGAGAGAGAGAGAAAGGGTCAGAGGAGGTACTCACATGTGCCTGGCATATAACAGGTACTTAATGTAGGTTAGCTTTTTCTTGAGTTTTTGTTAATTTTGAATGAAATGTAAGGGTTACATAAAAGTCATAAAGTGAATAAGGGTCTTCTGTATGGGCAAGAAAGAATCTTTCTGATATAGTCGCACCACCCTCTGCCTCATGTCCCACAGACATTTGTCATCTAAGAATCCAAGGCTGGAGAACCTTGGTAGTTCAGTTGGTTAAGCATCCAACTCTTGATTTTGGTTCAGGTCATGATCTCATGGTTTGTGAGCTGACAGCGTGGAGCCTGCTTGGGATGCTCTCTCCCCGCCTGTGCCACTCCCCCCCCTTCACATGTACATGCACTTTCTCTCAAAATAAATAAACATTTCTCTCATAATAAATAAACATCCAAGGTCAAAATCTCAGGCTTGGGGTTTTAACAGATGCCCTGCGAATAATGTTTATGCCCATAAGCCATATGAAAACAACTAATTCTCTCCAGGTTGGAAGGTCCAATCTGGGTCTGCAGTGAAAATAATTTGAAAAGTATTATCTCTTATCTGTTAACAATAGCTAGTATTCTAAGATTTTGTTCCCATCTAAAATTTGTGAGTCTACCTACCTGGCCTCAATGTCCAAAGCAGAAACTTGAACTAGTCAAAAATTAAATAAAAATAAACCAGTAGAAATGTCAACCAAAACTTTGTCTCCTGACTCTGCTGAGTCACAACCAAAGAGAAAAGGCCGTTGTCCAGGCCAAATCACCATCTTCCTCACACCCTCAAAGTAGGCAGGATATACATAAATCAATAAACATTTCATCCTGTGGAGTTTCTCTTGGTCTGACCTCCTTGCAGTGACTCTACTAAACATCCCAACATTGTCTCAACACTGCTCTATATACCCTGTGTCCTATTTCTGGAATTTGACAAAAGCATTCAAATTCTCGTACTTGAAATCAAAATTAAGTGAAGGGTGCTTAGGTGGCTCAGTCAGTTGAGCATCTGACTTCAACTCAGGTCACCATCTCACAATCGGTAACTTCGAGCCCCACATCAAGCTCACTACCAGCATAGAGCCTACTTTGAATCCTCTGTCTGCCCTTCTCCCACTCATGATCTCTCTCAAAAAAAAAAAAATTTAAACCCTTAGAAAAAAAAGAAATATCAAGTGAATCTGTAGCTTTGTAACCAAACATCATCCACAGGAAAATGATATGATTGTGACCATGGAGCCTGCAAAGGAGAAGCCAAGAAGCTAAGCAGACCCAAGAGACTGGGACAAACTAAAAGCTGTCAGACTAACAACAACAGGGCAAAGGCAGGCCTTGCACAACAATGCATACAGGTTTAGCAGCAATATGCAGAAGAAACTTGAGGTTCCTAAGATTACCAGGTGAGAAAGACAGAATAAAGAAATTACATTGGCTTCAAGTCAAGAAACTTGAAGTTGCATCCCTATTTTGCTCCTCTCCAAAGCTGTAACCTTGGGAAAACGACTTACCATCCTCCTCTGTTAACATGAGAGTTGAGCCGGCTCACTTTTTAGAGATGTTAAGCTCAATTATTCCAGACCTCTTTTGTCATCACCCATCTGTGTACTGTTAAGCCAATAATGCTTTTCAGAGAAGTTTTTAATAACTATCTGTTGTGCATAATAAATCTATCTTATTAGAGCTGTTGACCAAGTATGACTAGTCTACCTCTTTGGATCCCAAGGTAAGAATGGAGCTTTGTCATCAGTTCTGCCCATGAGCTGTGATACATTTACTTGCCAATGTGAAACCCTTTAGAACACTTTCCCTTTGGCTCGGTGTCCAGCAGTATTCAAGATGTCAACTGCTCTGCCATCTTAAGTTCCTATGTGACTAAAATGATCAGAGCCTTTCTGCCAAGCTACCATGTACATGAAGCATAGCAAGAGTATGACCTTATTGTTTTACACCTTTGAGATTCTGGAGTTATTTGTTACTGCAGCCTAACTTAGCCAGACCTAACTGACACAAGCAGCCATCTGAAACTAAAATGACTATTACTGCTATTCTTCTATTATTCTTGTAACTATGACCAAGAATAAAAAAATGATTTGGGGGCATCTGGGTGGCTCAGTTGGTCAATGTCCAACTCTTGGTTTTGGCTCAGGTTATGATCTCGTGGTTCATGAGATGGAGACTCACATTGGACTCCGTGCTAACCGTGTGGAACGTGCTTGGGATTTTCTCTCTCTCTCTGCCCTCCCTGGCTCATCCTCTCCCTCTCCAACCCTCCCTCCCTCTCTTTCTCTCTCAAAAATAAACTTTAAAAGAAATGTTTTTATAATTTTTGTATATTGTAAGGTAAAGCAGGTACCGTACACCTGAAGTTAATGACTCACTGCCAAGGTATATGTCTGTTACTCCAACTTCTCAAGGAACCTCCCTCAAAGAACAATGACCATCTCCAGTAGGAATAAAGAAGGTGTGAACACAGAAATCACACTTTGGCTGCATTCAGTATCAAGAAAAACTTCCTTAAGGAAAAAAAAAAAAAACATCAGGCCACAGAGAAATACGACATAATATTTCTTTTAAAAAAGGCTTATTATAGGGCAGCCTCCTACACTGTTGGTGGGAATGTAAACTGGTGTAGCCACTCTGGAAAACAGTGTTGAGGTTCCTCAAAAAATTAACAATAGAACTCCCCCATGACCCAGTAATAGCACTGCTAGGGATTTGCTCAAGGGATACAGAAGTGCTGATGCATAGGGGCACAGGTACCCCAATGTTCATAGCAGCACTTTCAACAATAGCTGAATCATGGGAAGAGCCTATGTGTCCATCAACTGATAAACGGATCAAGAAGATGTGGTATATATATATATATATACAATGGAGTACTACATGGCAATGAGGAAGAATGAAATATGGCCATTCATAGCAATGTGGATGGAAGTCAGGGTGTCATGCTAAGTGAAATAAGTCAGGCAGAGAAGGACTGATACCATATGTTTTCACTCATAAGTGGAACAGGAGAAACTTAACAGAGGACCATGGGAAAGGGGAAGGGGGAAAAATAGTTGGGGAGAGGGAGGGAGGTAAACCATGAAAGACTCTTGAATACTGAGAACAAACTGAGGGCTGATGGGGGAAGGGGGTGATGGGCACGGAGGAGGGCATTTGTCAGGATGAGCTCTGGGTGTTACATGGAAACCCACTTGACAATAAACTATAAAAAAAATAATAAAATTAAAATGGCTTGTTATACATAATGTGCTATTACAGGCTAGAGCAGATAGATCTTGCTCACAGAAATCAAGTAAAAAGGAACCACCCTCCATGGGCTCTGAATGTGAATTATAAAAGACTTCAGGTCAATTAATGACTAGTACAGAGAGGAGTACAGCTATACAGGATTAGCTGATGAGGCCTTACTGGACGAGAAAAAGGAAAACAAAAATAAAGACATGCAAGCCTAGAGACTAATTAAAAAATTAAAAAGCTATGGTGGGGGTGGCTCAGTTAGTTAAGTGTCCACTTTCAGCTCAGGGCATGATCTCATGGTTTGTGAGTTCGAGCCCCACTTCAGGCTCTGTGCTGACAGCTCAGAGCCTGGAACCTGCTTCAAATTCTGTATCTCCCTGTGTCTCTGGCCCTCCCCTGCTCATGCTTGCTCTAGCTCTCTCTCTCTCTCTCTCAAAACTCAATAAACATTTTTAAATTTTTTTTAAAAGTTCTGGGGCAGTAGAAATGCAGAAGCATATAAATGCATATGAAATTCAAGAGGCAGAAAAGCTAAATGATTAAAAAACCTAACTTTCAAAAAGCATAATGAAAAAAAGGGTAAAACAAAAGCAATTGTATTTTAATCAATTGATAATTTGTTATCTGAGGCTTTTGGGTAAATAGTGTCAAGAACATTAATAGATATAATACTCAAGAAAACTAGGATTTTTTTTTAACCCAGAGTCAAACTCCTATAGGTATTTCTTGCTTTTAAACAAGCAAGACACACCTCCTGTCTTGTTGGCTAATTGCAGAACTTCCGTTTCACAGAGACAGTGTTAGCATGACCTCGAGTCTCATCTACTCAATAGCTACCCCTCGAGTACCAAATACACAGGCCTGACTAATAAGAGGCAAACAGTGGGCAAACTCACACCTGGTACGCAGATGCCATGGTTCTTACTGATGGGAGGATATGCCGATGAATTAGCAGTCAGACAGTGACTGTCATTGGTAATAACTTCTTATTATGTCAAGGAATTTACATGCAGATCAATGTGAGCAGTGCGCACTTGCTTATCCCCACCATAAATCACTATCGATTGGCACATCAATTCCTCGCCATAATTAGGAGCTATTGACAGGGCTGCAATATTATCTTAAAATATTGTGTCACTAGCCTCCATATAACAGCTGGCATCCACAAACCTCCCACACTGCTCCTCTTACCATCGGCGACACTGATTCTATTGTTATTTGGGGTGAGAAGTAGCGGAGATAAGTGAATAAAATGTCCCTGTGTGCAATGCCTACTTGAGAGATTCCCTGTACCCTATTAGAGATTAAAAAAATGGGAATTCCTCCATATCCATATTGAATTCCTGTGTGCAAATGCGAAAGTTGGCAACATGCTGCTCTTAATCTGATTTATGCACCAATTTATTTTATACATTAGGCACACTCTATGTAGGCTGACTGATGCATAAAAATTTCATGCAAAAAAGGACTCACTCCCGTACAACTGCCTTTCGGTTGTTATTACCTCTTGTGGTTCCCATCCGACGGTGGGTAGGACAAATGATTCCATATACCAAATGCATTTTGCCCACTATACAAACATTTTGATCTGTTTCTATTTCCCCTCAGCTCCAACTCCAGAAAGCTAAAAATGCTGCATCTCAACTTTCTGAAATCCTTTAATGCTACAAAACACCCACTTATGTAGAGAACTTCTCTCCGTGTTCACTCTGTGTATTATAAACACACAAACAGGCACAACAGGAGCAAACAGAGACAGACACACACACACACATACCCATGACATACCTGGGGGTTTCTGGTTAATATTTTTTGGTTACGCATTTTTTTCTCTGTATATCATAACCACCATGCATTTTGCATTATTTTTCTAATTACCTTCCTAGGGATATGTTCTCCAGAATATTACTAACAGCAAAAATACAAACAAAAAAGCTTTTGGTGTAGGGTGTTAGTTAGGGGAAAACCAGCTAGAAAAAGCACCTTTCTGTATTTTCCTTTTATTAGAAGTCTCCTTTCATCCAAGAAATATGGGGCCTGAAATAAATTGTACCATCCTGCTTTTTTTTTATTCAAATCCTTGCCAGAGCTAGGCAGTATGCTAATGAAAACAGGTTGATAAATGACTCCCTGATATTTTCCAGACATTTTTCTCTCAGAAGTGCTCTAAACTGATGTAGCTCAAAGAGAATAAGGCGCATTAAGTCATTATATCAATTTTTGTTACCCAGATACTTCAGTCCCAGTTAAGCGCTGACAGCCAATATAAAACAAGGCAAGGGCATCATACGACTCCATCGATCAAATCTTGTCGTAGATAGATTGCCTATTACACAAATAGAACTAGCGGATTCAGTTTGTAGTTTTATGCTCTCCAATTAAAGGATAACAGGGTACTTTCCCATAAATCTGCTAATTGCAACTGAATTAATTTAACAAATTTCTCCAAGCACACAGGAAAAAGCGATTGGTTAACCTAATGTAAACTAGCACAGGTTGTCACAAAGAGGCTCCCATAACATCCTTTTGCTATACCTTGATTGGGCAAGGTGTCACAAGTATTTAGCTACATTGTGGTTCTCTGGCAACAGACAGCTGACAAGCATAAAACATTGCACAAATAGGAGATAATTTATTTGTGGTACTTTTTTCTCTCCCTCGCTCCCCATTCTCCCCCACCCGAAGGAGGAAATAACTCTCTCTTTGCATCTAATTAATGTTTCTCTCCAAGTGAAGCTGTTTTTCTAAATCAGAATTACACCAGCCAAAGCACTATATTACAGAAAGGGGTCCCTCCGCGCCATTAAGCCAACAGTAGGAGTGATGGGCAAAAACCAGAACAGCTGCCTACTGCATTTCAAAGGAGGGCGCAGCTCAGCGCTCCTCAATAGAGCAGGGTGAACACAACACAGGACGCCCACTCTCACAAGTTCAAATATACAGGTAACGTAGCAGCCCAGGTGCCACAATCAAAGCAGATGATCCCAGGCCATAAAATAATGCATTGTAGTTGAATTCCTCAATTGCTGTGCTCAGCATTATGGAAACAAAGTTGTAATGACTGCACAGGCACAATGACATTCCGGAAATGTTCACCTGCCTCTTTCCCTGTCCACCACTCCTGTGACACCTCACTCAGATTCCAGCACACTGACAATACCACCCACAATGGCTTCAGACAACTCACGCTAGGATTCTCATGGGTAAGCAAAAGGTGAGGAACAGAAAATGCATTTTCCAGGTTTGGTGAAATAGGTCAGATTTTAAATATCTCATCCCATTGTGCCATATTTGTAAAGTGGGTATTTTCAGTGTGAGCTTGCCAAATACTGCTTTTGCGTATCCACACTCAGCAGGCACCACCCTTTTGCCTCAAGGGGATAGATTTCAGTCTTAGAAGGGGTGATGGAGCCCATGAAGAAGGGGAAAGGTCAAGGCAGTGATAACCAGGAAGATGGACTTGGTCCATTTAAACTAAGGTCAGGCATCTCCAGCACCACTTTCTTCTCTTCAGAGCTTCAAGCTTCCTTCATTGCTGCAGAAGCTCATTCCTTCTCACAGGAAGAAAAACAACTCAGAGTAGACACTCTTTTCCAAAGCACATTTCTCATACCCTGTGTATCCACTTACGTTTCTGCTAGTGACATGAAGCCTCTGCCACAGCACCCCACCTGGACAGTAAGCATTTGAAGACAAATGCGCATTTTAGACTATGGGCCCCACCAATGCATGCTGCCTCTGGGTGTACAGCATATACTACTTTAAACTGGCTGAGTCAACTGGCCAAGAGGTAACAGGGTTCTGCAAAGGGAGACAGGGTGTAGGTTACGAAGTCCAGGCAGAAAAAGTATAGGGTGTCGAATCCTATATACTATTAGTTTGTCGCTTGGTACCTAGTCAGAAGTCACACACACATACACCAGCAACAACAATATCAACAACAACAAAACATACTTTGAGTAACATATTTACATAAAGATACTGGACCAAAGCCAGGAGACCTGAACTCAGCCCCAACCTTGCCATTAACTAGTTGTGTGATATGGGGATCACGGGTATGCATCTCTTCCTTACCCATGAAAAGAAGAGTATCAGAGGAGATCTCTGCATTAGATTTGATGAAGGCTGGGACATCTAGCCACTGTTTTTCAAAGACCAGCAGCATGTGGAATTGAATTCCAGAGTGCTTCTAGCATTTTTTAACAGAATAGAACTTATCAGGGTACACTGCACACAGTAAGTAGTATTTTGCGACCTTTCTCATTCAATTATGTAAACATACCTGTGTGCAGTTTGTAATGAGAAATATATTCTTCGAGGTCAGTCACAGCCAAAAAACATTTAAAATTCACAGCCTCTGAACCGGTCCAACTCAAGGACTGAATATGGAGATTCTGTGGTTCTACCAACAGAAATCACATGCAGATCTGGCCGGCTACAGGGACAAAGAACTGGCAGGCTAAGGCTTTGCAAGAACCAGTGCAGAAGCCTTCTCTCCTAACAGCAGCTTGTCAGTCACTTCTGAAGAAAATGAGACTGGGAAACCCCTCATCTTGGAAAGCCGCCTGTCCGTGTGCAGAGAACACTGGCCTGAGTAGCGTACCAGTTCAGAATGAAGGCTCACGGCTCTGCCACCCACACACTCCGCCCCCCACCCCCGTGCATCCTCTGGGAGCAAAGACTGGCTCGTCTATCAACTGGGGGCCAAGTATCTCATAGAGCACTTTCTGGTTCACATGCACGCACATGCAAATGCACAGACTTGCTCCCCACTAAGGACCTGAGAGAGGATGACCTAAAGAAGCATGTCAACCTAAAAGTATCTGCTGGCCACCTCTTGAGACTCTACCTTAGATGAAGTAGGATCTGAGCAAATCTCAAAACCCTTTGCCTCTCCAGCTATGCTGAGCCTACTGCTCACCTATTATTTTCACTGTGTCTTGTTATGAGTTATGATCTGATGTGGTGGCTGGAAGGAAATCTATAATAAGAAGTGATTTCATACTTCAAACATGTTAAGGTGAGTCAAAGCTTCTAGAGGGAAAATACACCTTAAGGGAAAAATATTTGCTATTATTTGAATACTTCCAAATGAAGATGGCTTAAGGGTTCTGGCACTTGGTTTACAGAAGATGTGGAAGATACAATATCCTGAAAATAAGCAACAGAAGAACCATTAATGAGGAAAGTAAATAAAGGGTCTAGGAACTTACCAGGTAACCAGCCAACAAATACTTATTAAGTACCTGCTGTGTGCCAAGCACTAAACATTAGGACACAGAGTGAACAGAGCAGATACAATCCCTTCTCTCCAGAGCTTACAGCCTGGTCGGGGAAAAAGCTGCTTTTTAGTTAAATTTTATAGATCAACAAGTACCATGAAAGAAAAACAAAAATCGTAAGGGGCTCCTCCTTCATTGAGGGGCTTAGGAACTACCTTCCAGATCAAGTGTCGTATTTAAGCTAGACCTACAGGATATAGAGAAAAGCAGACAGAATTGCCTGGGTGGCTCAGTTGGTTGAGTGACCAACTTCAGCTCAGATCACGATCTCCCGGTTTGTGGGTTCAATTCCCGTGTCAGGCTCTCTGCTGACAGGTCAGAGCCTAGAGCCTGCTTCAGATTCTGTGCATCCCTTTCTCTCTGCCCTTCCCTGGCTCATGCCCATGTGTTCACATTCCCGGCCCCGCTCCACCTCTCTCTCAAATAAACATCTTTCAAAATGTTTTAAAGGAGAGGGAGAAGAGAGCAGACAGAAGGCAAGAGGATGACACCAGGCACACTCCAGGGCTCAAGGCCCCCGCCACATCCTGCACCACCCCCACCTTCCCCTGCCTTTCCACTCTCAGACACTCTGGGTGTGTGCTCACAGCAGCCCGCTCCATTGTGCTTGGCCGCTCTCCTCCCCAAGTCCTCCTCTTTCGTACCTTCCTGCCCACCGTTCCTTGGGGAGGGAAGGTTTCTGTGCAGCATTCTGGCCCTCCAGCTGGCTCAGGTCCAAATGCCTGCTATATGCCTTCATACCTATGTGACCTTAAATATCTTCATCCCTCCATGCCTCACAGTCCTCACTGGTCAAAGAGAAATGATAATGGGCCCCATACCTCATGTGTTTGGTCTAAGGATGAAATGAGATGATACAAGTAAAACGCTCAGTATCTGCCACATAGTAAGCAATTAATGTAAACAAGTACTGCTGTTGTACTTGTTACTGTGATTGCTGTTGATTGTTTGGTTTGTTTTCTATAGTCTTGTCTCTCATACTAGCGTCAGATCAAACTGCCCTTCTACTGCAAAGCTATCCAGACTTCCTCTAGCCGATATATCCCCTTATATACTATATATCCCTCAATCACAGCCTTTATCACAAGATGCTAAAGTTATTTACATACCTCTTTGTTCCCTAGATCCCAAGCCAGAAGCCATGTCTTATTTACTTTGCTTCCCCAGTGTGTGGAAATCAACAAGCTCTCAACAAACACATTACAAGACAGATGGATGAATAAATTGATAATGGGTGGCCAGATGGATGCAGCAGGCCAGAAAACTCACCTTGGCCCTCTTTCTCTAAGGAGGTTTCCCTCCAAGTATTTGAGCAATTGGGTTGAAATCCTCCTAGCCATAAAGTGACCTCTGGCCTGAAATGCTACTGTCCATGTTACCATCATTGGAAAGGCACCTGGGAGAGTAAACCTGTCCTTCAGAAGCCTGGAGAACCCTCTCAACTTTCAAATCCTCAAGGAGAAGAAATGTCTTTTCTCGAAACACTTCTAAATATAGTGAGGCACATTTTAAGCCTCTAGCTAAAAAGCCTGAAAGCATCTTTCTATTTATTGGTATCGTTATGTGTATAGTAACATTCCCAGAAGCAGGGCATGACTGCACTAGCTTTATGTCTGGCAAAATCAGTGTCTGTATTATCTGAACTCAAAAAGACTATAAAATTAAATTTAAGTGACTCACTTAACTACCAGAAAGAGAAAAGATCCAATTTTAAGCCTGAAAAAAGAACAAGAAATAATTGCTGCTGTTTGGTGGGAGTTTATTATGTAAATAAGTAGAGGGCATGTCAACAAATACAGATGCCTGACCGCATTTGCACGGTAATAAGGAACAACTTGAGATAGAGTGGGGAAATGTGTTCTTTGGTAGGATCAGAGATAGCATCTCCTCTGACTCTCCAGGCTGCTTTCGGCATCCTCACAGAGCTAGGAAGCCTGAGGCCACTGGGTTCAAACACTGATATGCCATGAATCCTTTCCAAGACAGGGCATGGTGAGCACTAACCCCCAAATCGTTTCTCTTTGTCACATTCTTCCTTTGCACATCAACATGGCACGTTCTGAAGTCTTCGGAACATGTTTTAGCTCTAATTAAAGGAAGAATTTATAATGTCTCAACAAAGTTGAAAGAAAAATTGGACAAGACTGAAGAAGAGCTGATGGCAGATTGTAACAAAGGTTTCAATAAGCTTCTGCATTCTAATGCTACCTTGTAGGCACTATGTTTAGTCCAAAGTCTACAGCAAACCCCAGGCCATGACTTTTCTCACTTTTGTAAGTCTTGGGAATTTGGGCTAAGAACTTTCTTACCATTAGTCATTTCCTATAGTAAAATTTGAAGTTAAAGGCAGGGCCTCCTACAAAATGGACCCAGAGGTAAAATTCATTTTGATGAAAGTTATTGGAAAAAAAGGCAGGACAGAGGTGAAAGATAACAACTCCTATCACATGCCTAGAATTCTAAGTCTTAGAGAGATCCTTTGACCTAACTCAGTCTGTAAATTCTACTCTTTTAAAAATATTATTAAGGAGATCCCATAGTCCTTCATGTGAATCTATTTTAACATCTCTCACTAGTTGGTAATTTTGGGGGTGGGGTGGAGACATAGGTAATCCCTCACACTACTGTCTTATTAATATTTTAATGCATCTTTACCCACCAAAGTATTTGGGCAAAACTGGAACAGGAATGGCAAAACTTTTTAATCCTTGGGCACAGACCACACCAAAACTAATCTCTAAAGATCTTTCAAGGATCCTCTAAAAAATATTTGTAGGCCAGGGCGCCTGGGTGGCTCAGTCAGTTAAGCGTCTGACTTTGGCTCAGGTCATGATTTTGCCATTCATGACTTCAGGCCCTGTGTTGGGCTCTGTGATGATAGCTTGAAACCCAAAACCTACTTCAGATTCTGTGTCTCCCTCTCTCTCTCTCTGACCTGCCTCTCCTCATGCTCTCTCCCTTAGGAAGTGAATAAATGTAAAAAAAATTTAAAAAAAATTTTAATAAAAATATTTTTAAATTATGTGCCTGTCTACCCCAGGTAAGTATCAGATCCACAAAAATCTTTTAAAAGTGAGGGAAGAGACACATTCCAGAACTACGATGAATTCCCTGCTTGCTATAGACCCAAGAGGCAGCTCTATGAGGGGAGAAACTGAGTCATAGGCACCTTGGAATCCTCACCCTCCGCATTATGTCTAGAACATCGTAGGTATGTGATCAATCTTTCTAAAATAAAGGAAGATCTTCTCAGGTGTCTCTACCCAGCCAAAGATGCCCAGAGCTGACCTCTTCCACATACACAAGTCCACCATGATGATAAACTGCAGAAAGACACAAGGCTCACCTCAGCCAGCTTTCATGCAGGATAAAGGAGAGGAAATGACCACCACCTAGAAACCTTGCCTGACACCAAAAACAGAGTGCACAACATTTTATTCTCCATTAACTTGGATATACAGTATTTCTCTATGGTTACTATAGCACGCAATGTTCTTATAAGGTTATGAACTGGTTTTGCATCATTCCATTGCTGGAATTTAATACTGTACTAAGTGTGATATATCTCGGCCATGATAAATCCTGCCCTGTTCTGCAGCAAGTTTCTATAAAAACCAGCTTGAAATACAGGACTCTTAAAGCTCTTGCCAAATCTGCAAGATGTGATATTAACATGGCTCCCACCCAGGCAAGCATGTCTAACTTATGCTGAGACCATCTACATGTTTCCCTTTGTGCTCCTCGAGCAGCTATTTATGCTATCACTGAAGCCGAGAAAATGTGGCAAGTGCTGCCCTGGCCTGGTTTACAACAGCATTATTAATACTGCTCAACAACAAAGTAAAATTACAGATAAAATCTGAATAGGCCCATTATTGTTTTTAGAGGAAGTTAAATAAGCTATATAATTTCTTTGGGTCTGCAGAAAGCTCAGTCCGGCAACGACAAGAGAAGAAATGCATACGGCGGCCAACTAGCCACTGAGGCTCAGGATTCCGTAAATCCCCTCCTCGAGCATTGTGAATTAAAGCAGATGAAAGTTTTAAAATGTCAAGTGAGTCCCTGGGGACGGATATGCTTTATGTTTTTTATACAGTGAACATTAATTTCCAATGGAAAGGGAAAGCAGCCCTCTATCTCCAGACATTTGCTCCAGTTTTTCTTACGTTCCATGTGTCCACTTTTAACAGACCAGTCTCAGAGGAATTGATGCTGCCCTGAGTCAAACAGTCAGGCTCAAGGTAAAAGCAAAGTCCTTGTGAGAAAGAAAATAAAAATTCACCACCCACTTCTCAGAGGCCACCCTAATCTGGAACATCTGACTTGGAGTTCAACAACAGACGTTCAAGTCCCACCTCTGCTCTTTCTCAAGTGTTTGACCTTTGCAAAATCTAGCTTCTCTGACCATTACTTTTCTTCTTAGCAAGGTTATCAGGCAAATTAAATAATACTCGTATATATGATATGTAAGATATATTATCTATACTTGCACACTTGTATATGTGCACACATATACGTATATATTTGGATTTTTCTCTCTCTCTCTCTCTCTCTCTCTCTCTCTCTCCAGGCTGTTGCTTTAAGTCCTAACAGGTTTTCCTTCTATTTAACTCCTGTCATCTACTCCCAGTTTTATTTAACTGTTCTCCAAATGAAATAAGATTGCCATTCGTTATTCATTCATTCATACAATACATACTGAGGGTCTGTTACATGCTAAGTCTGTTGGGATCTAGTAGAAAACAAAATGTCCCCTGGGACTTCACGATCTACATTAGCAGTCTCTCAGTAAGTCGAATTCTAAACCAAATTCAGAAGTCTTGTCTCCTACTTCAGGTCAAGAAATCGGTTTGATACCATGATGATGATGATCAATAATGGGTCTAAGAGTTATAAGGCCAGAGACCTGTGATAATTTGGATTACGGTTCAGCAAACTGTCAATATCTTTCTTTCCCACTATGCACACATTTACCTCTCTGTTCCACTTATACAGGTCTGGACCATGAGACTTGCTCAGGCCAATGAAACTTAGCAGTGCGATGTCAACAGAGGTCCTGGGCATGCTCACACCACACAGCAATTTGGCTTGGCTCCTGCATTCCACTGGTGTGCATTGAGAAGAGCAGTCTTCAGAAAACCTCTACTCTGTCAGCCCATGCTCCAGAGCCAATACACATGAAGCCAGCACATAACCTGGAGCCAAGGTAGCTATCCCCAGGGCCTAGAACAGAACCCCCTGATCTAGATCAGTCGGCCTGCACAGTGTGAGTGAGAAGATAAATGGGGTGGTTTCTTATGTACAGCTATTGTGGAAAGAGCCAACCAATGCAAGATCTAAGCAGGATCCCAACCAGAAAACAACTGCCTCATCAAAAGCAATTTGGCACAACTGAACTACTCAAGCATTAAAATGAGATTATGGTACAAAACATGCTTTTCATGGCCAAATCAATCATTCTGTTGCAACTCCTCTGTGTTTGGTTTCAGTGTTCTCAGTGTTGAAGGAAATTAACACAAAATAAGTTGATCTTGATGAGTAGGATTCAAATCAATAATGTTAATTGGGCTCCTGAGCATAAGATAAAATGACTTCAAATCAACAAAAGGTTAATATAACTTTCCCTTCATGCAGCACCATCTATGATAAATCTATAGTGGTCTGAAATTTCTAATTTCATCAACAACACATTTAACATGCTAAAAAGACAGGAATGTACTCCGTATACAACGTTTTCTTATGCCCATCAACAGGTTAACTCATAATTGCAAAGCATATCCAATGATGTAATTAAGTTATACCTCAATAAGGGAGGGATGTACTCTGATGATTTATTTTAAACTTTTATTATTATCTTTATGTTCTACCTGCTTCCCCCTCCTGATGGCAGTTTGTAGAATTAGTGGATATTTTCTTTTACAGCATATTTCAATCTAGGTGACATTAATATCTAGCAAAGGGGGGAAAGAAACCTCGTTCTTACTACATATATAGGACATGTAGGACGTGTGAGATGATCTGGAGTAGATAGAAATTTTTAAGAACAACAGTATTTCAAGGTCCTTATCCTCAAGGGACTTCCATTCAGTCTGTCAGGACTTATAAATGACTATGTATCCAATACATACACATAAAATACACATCATAAACGAGTCATAGTCACTGGACAATTATTGGCTACCTCTCTCCTGTCCAATCTCCCCTACCCCTTTCCTAACATTTTCTCAGTTTTCCCACTAATTCTTTTGTGTGCAGCTGACTCCACTCTCCTGTCCCAGAATGGAGCCCAAATGGCTTAATCCTATGAGCAGAAACCCATTCCCCCAGCAGGCCACAGTGACTGGCTTCTGAATAGAATAGAACCCTTGCTTAGTCCTCGCCATCTACTATTACAAATTAAGTGACAAACATTTCTCTCAGTTCTGGAGGCTGGAAACCCAAGATCAGGGTACCAGCACGGTCAGGTTCTGGTGAGAGTCCTCTTTGGGGTTGCAGGCTGCCTACTTCTCATATCCTCATGGGGCAGGGCTCTCTGGGGTACCTTTGTTAAGGAAACTCATCTCATTCTTGAGGGCACCACCCTCATGACCAAAGTATCTCCCAAAAGCTCCATCTCCTTACACCATCACATTAGGGGGTTGAGATTTCCACATATGAATTTACACATATGAATTTAGGGATGACACATTCACTTCATTGCAGGTCACATTTAGACCTACAAGGCCACTGAGACTTAACTTGGGGAATTTTGTTTGAGTCCTAAGGTTTCAAATATTTAGTAGTTTCTGGAGACATAGAAGATTGATAGTGAACAGATAAGAAGCTTCCATTTCTGGAGACTTCCACTCAGAAAAGGAAGATTCTCTGCTTAAGGACCTCTGTAATGAGACTTGAACATGAGGAATATGATTTTAGGACAAGGTCCCAAGGATTCTTCATCACGAAGACTTAGCGACCTTGTGAGAGATCACTGTCCTGCCAGTGTACACAAAACCAAGGCTAACCAGATCGTCCACCCACATCTTTCCAGTCCTCAGACCTTAACAAGACTCGCAATCACTTACACATTAAAGAACCGTGATACAAATTTGACCGGACTCACTACACCCGCGCTATCCTCCAATACTGTGAAAAGCTAATTTCAGCTGTCACTTACTGGAAGTAAAATGACAAATATCTGTAATATCTGTCAGGTTATGAATGCTTTAAAAAGAGTTATGCAGCTGTCAACATTTTAATGACAAGAGAAAAGTAAACGAAGAACAGGAAACAGCACGTCTGTGGAGTACCCAGTTGCCAAACTTCTCTATGACTTATATTAATAAAAAGCAAATTACCTCTATAAAAAATGCAAACAACAAGGACTTCTAGAGAAAACTAACAGAGGCAAATCTGTTAATAATGCTGCCAATGCTATAGATGAGATCATCAGAATTAGCTTCAACACCTCAGTAGAAAGTGAGTAATTAAGGGATGTGCAGTCTTTACTAAATTTCTCCCCACCATGATGGTAATGGAATAAATGTGTACAATCCCTAGAATGAAGTAACCAATATTATTAAGAGCTTCTTGTCATATTTGAAGACAACATACTATATATAAGTAGGTGACTATGCATCCCAGGTTGACTGGGAGAGTCCTAGTCTGTACCAACTTTCTTGGTGAAATTACAAAGTATGCTAGTTTGAATAATTAATTACCATGCTGTGTAAATAAGTATATTTTTAGGTCTATCTGGGCAATTGTGTGTTTGTGTATACATGTGCATGTTTGTGTGATTCTGTGTACATGTGTGGGTTTGTGTACATGTATATACACATGTCTGTATATGTATGTATGAATGTCCCTATAAAGAGAGACTCATTTTCTTCCCTTTCTATAGATTCCATCTATAGTTTAGCTTTGGGAGACAAGCATCACATTTTACAACAAGTATTTCCATGGTAATAAAATACTGAATATTTACCATCCAATTAAACCAAAATAAATATGAGAGGCAAAAATAACTATGTTTTACTCACATTTTTATAAACTGAATGCTACCAACAAAACAGCCTCTCTGGGAACAGGGATGGTGGCCCAATTTTTAGTTTAGGAGGCGGCTTTTTAACTCAGTGGGTAGTTGGCCTCGATAGAAGATTCTAAGCCAAAATTCACACTGTTAATCACTAAATGGTATCTGGTTCTAATATTACTGCTGCATCTCCACTATCAGAGAAGGACAAAACACAAAACAACAGATAAGTTTCCGCTGTGGGCTGGAGTGATCTGTATTTGCACACAGAAGCAGGCTAGTGTTGTCTTCAGTTCATATTTCCATTTTCTCACATGCGTATTTTTAGGTATCTACTCTGTACATTTTTTTTTTAGGTAAGCCCAGGTTAATACACATTGTGGATTCACTCAACTGTAACCTTTTGTAACGAAGTAATTGAGAAAAGCTCAACCATTAAAAATGAACAGGCCTTATTTTTTAAACCTTGATTCATCCCTATGTATACCTTTTGACCTGGGACATCTGTACCTCCATTTTTCCCCCCAAACATTCATGAAAATTCTCCTCTAGCCCTCTTCCAGATTCAAGAAATGAAACCAGATGGGGATTCTGACAGTCAGCTGATGTCACTGTTTTAGGCTGTCTCCACACCAAGAATATCTAAGCCTCTTCTTGGTCTATAAATTAAGTCATTAACAAATATACACAGTTGAAGAGGAATGAAACTTTCTGCAACAAATCAAATTCCATGGAGCACAGGCACTGGCACTCTTCCAATGGAAATAAATAAATTTTGTGACAAACTAACTTCTTTTCTCCAACACATTCCAGAGATATCATGTGCTTTTAGGTGTTCCTCATAAATCTGAGAAAATTAAAAGTTAACATGCCATGATACTTTTATTACTAGCTCCAATGCAATAAATATTCAAGTATCAGTAAAGGTAGAGCTGGGCTACCACAGGAGAAAAACCTCAAGGCTCTCATAGCTGGGACTTCATGGAATAGTAGATGGCAGTGCACAAGCACGGTGAGGCCAAGGGTGGCACATGAGAATGTGAGGAGCCACACTTCCCTCAGGGGTCTGGTTTGGAAGCCGTTTTTTAATTTCATAACTGTAACGACATGAGTGTGGAGAATCAATCCTTTGGGGAATTTACTAAAAAGACATTCAAAAAAATTAAGAAAGGTGAAAAAATTGGGGGAAAAATACTGGAAGAGAGGGGGGAAAGGTGAGTGGGTAAACAGAGCAAACAGAGGAATGACCATTCACAGCTAAATACCATCATGAGCCAAGGAAAAAGACAAACACCCGTCAGGAGAAAACAGGAATTCTATAGGCAGCCCCAAAAGAAATGTTGCCTTTGAAATGAAAAGGAATGATGAGTTTGTGTCTGCCTGTTGCAGGGATCTGATGTGATGTGGTTAGGTGCAGAGAAAAAACAGTTCTGGGTAAAAAGACAGTCCCTCCAGGAACTCAGATGAGAATTAGAGATTATAACAATGTCCAAAACTACTAGAATTAAAAAAAAAAACCTCAAATCATTTCATCCAAACTATCTTTAGTATAAGAAAGTTGTCCTGCAACATTCCATTTAGCTTCTGTTTAAACACATGTTAGCCCTGGCCAAAGATTAAGAAGAATGTCCAGAAGTCTAAGCAATTCACTTCCTGGAATCAGAGAAGAAAGTACCTTCTTGAAAACAAGTGTCCAGAAATGAGGCCAGATCAAAGAACCCATGTAGGCATTAGTCAGAGAAACAGCTAAGCCTGGTCAAATTTTCAAAGCACTTTAAATCCTCCTACCATATCTCATATCTACCAGTGACACCAACCAAACCTTCCCCTACCTAGAAGATTCTGTCGCTGAACATTCAGAACATTTCAAAAGCCTTCCATCTTTGTACCACTCTCCAATTCAGCAGAAATTGGTGGGTCACTGTGGGCCATGGACCATACTTTGGGAATCTGTGTTCTAAACTGCTGAAGAAAGGGGCAGAAAAAAGCATTGGGCCTTCATATATAATTAGATCAGACTCTGAAAAGGCTCCAAGGACATTATCCAAACTCCCAACGAGGCGTCCATAAAATGAAATGAATATGCCTGTCCTTCCAAGAAAGACTGAGAACTGAAACAAGGCATTTAAAAAACATTTTTTAAAATGGGTGGATATTCAAACTATAGGTCATGATCAGTGTGATCCTGTGTGTGTTTGTGCATGCATGTGTGCACATGGATCACAAAGTAAATTGTTTATCTTTAGGAGACCTGTAGTTTAGAAAAAAAGTTTGCCAACAGTTTCCTGGTGCAACCTTTTCATTTTATAAATGGGTCCACTGCAAGCCAGGAAGAAGACACAACATGCCCAATGTAACAGGACTGGATAAATCCAGGAAGAACAGACCCAGCCTCTTAGAACTGCACCATGCTCCCTCTGTGAAATTAACTCTCTAAAAATCCTCTAAGCAACTAAGGCTGCGTGCATACCCTAGTCCAAAGGACCTCATGTCATAGTTTAAAACTTCCTTCCAAAAGTACACTTGGGTCAAGTCTCTGGCCCACCCTGTCCACTTGTATGCAGAAATCCCCGTTAGTGTAAATTGCAAGTGATCAAGGTCTCAGCTTCTTTCAGGAGCTGATTTTGAAGAAATATCAATTCTTTTGGACCCACAGACAAAATTTCACAGCAGAGAAGAGCAATTGGTAAATGTACAAAGTAAGATCCAGCTCACACACCGCCACTTCCAGTGTTGAGTATGTATTTGCTCTAAGTAAAAGGCTTTGCCTTCATTTATGTCAGTCATGCCTATAAATAATAGACTTTATTTGAATTCCATAGCTCCCTCTGAATTACACCCTACTGAGTTTAACAGTAACAACATAAGATCCCACCACCATTGTCAAGGACTGAAAGTTATGATTGGTACATAAGCTTTCAACCAAACCAACAGTGATTTATCATTCACAACTATGTGGAAAGGGAAAAGCTGTTGCGATGACTTGCTGCCCTTCCCAGAGAAAAAGAAGGTGTCATCATCCTCCTCCTCCTCATCATCATCGTGGTCACCTGATAGAAACCATGATGAAACTTACACATATCAGACATAGCCCTTGGCTGTCCATCCCTTCTACTGCCCATCTACCCATTCCATGCAGAAACTGGGTGCCTGAGCTCAGAAATTTCTGACCACAGATCTCCAACACCTAACAGTTCTGCCATTCTGCATAGTTAATAAGATCAAAGGCAAAAAGTCAAGGAAATCCTGACCCATAAGAATCCCTCCCCACTCATCATAAAAGTACCTGCATTTGGGGCATAACCTCAGCCCTCCAACTGCTTCCAAATGAACAGAAAGGGACGATTATCTGAGATAGGGAGGCCTCTTTAAGGTTAACATTTTTAAGACAGAAGATTCAATCACTGGATGAGGACACTTATTTAGATAAAGATAATATTCTGAAAGAAAAGAAAAGAAAGGAGAAAAGAAAAGAGAAAAGAAAAGAAAAATCGAATTCTAGGTTCTCCATGTATTTATATATCTGAACAAAGCCATGAGAACAAACTTGTATGAGATGTAAGAAATTGGAGGTTTCAAACATGCTGTTTCCACCTTATTATTCTTATCTGTTATATATATATAAAATACAAACAGCTGCATTTAAAGATAAGATGTTGTATATGTTGCCCAGATGTTTCTGAAATCTGCTCCCTGTTGAACTTATCTCCCCACAACTGAAGACACCTCTAATCTTTTCTAATGGCTTAATCAAACGAAATAAATGCCCTGGCATGCCATCTTCTTTAAAACTTACACTACTAGTTGCATGTACATGTATGCACACACACAACACACAAAAGCAGGAATATTTTTAAATACTTGTTTAAGGAAGAACTAGGGCCGGCACTAAAGTATTATTCACATAATATATTTTCTCAAAGAAGCTGGAAAACAAGTCTGTTAGGATTGTCCAATGTTTTTCCTTAATCCTCAAACTTTTGTCTTAAAGTAAGGTGACAGTTCCTTTCGTTCATTACTCCAAACATTTATTCTGTTCCTACTGTGTGTCCAGAGGTACATTAAGAACAGACTAGAAAACATAAATGGGCAAATAATACGAACAGGAAGTCAGAGAATGGTTTGAAAGTTAAAAGATGGAAAGTTGTAAAGAAGGGTTGTATAAAGGGTGCAGGAGAGAGAATAAAGAAAGAATATTGACTATCTGTCCAATTGAGGTCCCAGCCCCAAGTAGCCTCCCCAGACACAAAAGGTCAGAGTGCAGAGAAAAAATATTCTACACCCAATTTGTTACCCTTTTGTGAGCTGGCTTCACGTTTCTGCTCAGCAATTTATCATTCTGGAGCATAGAATTCAGAATCAAAGGGTCCTTAGAGAATACATGGCTTTACATCCATGTTTTGCCCCAAGACGAAGGGCCACCAGAGGGCAGGGTCCTGGTCTAACAAGAGTCTCAGAACAGACTCCATCCCACATAGGCACTGAGCAAGGGCTTGCATTGTTCAACAATTTTTATTTATTGAATTACACAGTCAAGACATGCAATGCCAAATATTACATCTGTTTTCTCAGCTGAAAACTTAAGGTTTTGAACCAGGTGACCTGCAAAGTCTTTTCTAACAGTCTATGCGTGACCATCTGGCAAGGCCTAAGCAATTTTCAGATTTCCATTCATCTACACTTTAGGTGGGTGAGGAGGTTTGGGTGACACGGCATGTTTCCAAATGGTTTTACCCACAATCCAACAACCCAATCAAAAGTTTCCATAAAACACACCCTCTTAAGTGTAACTGGTAATCCAGCAAACACACATTTTTTTTTTTTAAATGAATACACTGGGGAAGCATGTGGCTTCGGTCAGATGGCCCCACACCATACACCAGAGGCAAGGAGGCAGAATATGAAATGAAGATCATTCTTATGATGGCATCATGTCATCTCTTAGAAGCAATTACAGTCTTCACAGGCAAAAAGGCAAACAGTTTGTATTATCAAGCACCCCCATGAGTGGAACTAGGAACCATCAAAGATGGTGGAAAGAAAAAAATACAAATAAGCATCATAGTGAAGTAGAGAACAGAAGGCCCCAGTGGTTCGAACTAATGGTTTCTATGGTAAGGAACTGTACCTCAGGGAAGAAAACTAGGCCTTCAAAGAGGCCTTTCACACAAATCCAAAGAGAAATAATCTGAATCATTATTGGCACTTACCTACAAAATTCAGAAATAATCTGAATCATTATTGGCACTTACCACCCTCAACTTGCCAAGACGCCTCTCTTTCTAGGCTTGTCTAGGTAAACTATGGAGGTCTCCAAAGGCACTCGGCTCAGACTAAAAACATTCTTCCCTGATGACCATATAAGAAAATAAAATAACCTCTTTTAAGATTATGCTAATAAAGTTAGAACCCATTAATTTGAAATCCATTTCTTAGATGTGTGTTACTTTCAAGTTTCTTCTGGATTTTTGTCCCAGAGTAGCCTGAGGGAAATGGAGCCATCACAAATGAAATAAGGGGTCTACCTAACTCATAAAGGAAGATGGTAGGTTAGAAAGTTCTTTCTTGTGAATGACAAAAACTTAATGAGAAGGAATCAAAGGGCAGTCATGGAGTAGAGAAAGTCCTTTTTAAAAAATGAATGGGTGCCTGTGTGGCGCAGTCAGTTAAGTGTCCGACATCAGCTCAGGTCATGATCTCATGGTTTGTGGGTTCAAGCCCCGCATCAGGTTCTGTACTTACAGCTAGCTCAGAGCCTGGAGCCTGTTTCTGATTCTGTGTGTCCCTCCCTCTCTCTCTGCCCCTCCCCTACTCGTGATCTGTGTCTCTCTGTCTCTCAAAAATAAATAAATGTTAAGAAAAAAAATTTTTTAATTATTTACTTCTGAAACCTTTATCATCTCCTTAGTGTACAAGCAGTACATGTAAAACCATGTCCTCTTGAAAGACAAGTGAGACAGAATATTCAAGGGAAGGTACATACAACACTGGTCTGTTTTGTAAAGAAAGACACACACTATCTACAGTATCCAAGAAAACTCAGTAAGAGGAGCTGCAATGAGAAGCCTTGCAGACGACAGGACTTCTTACTCAGGATCCTGGTGTCCTGAAACACTACCCTTCTACACATCAGGCAGTGGCCAAGTCCTTGCGGCTACAGGACCAAAATGTCCACAGGTATTGAGGCCATGTGATGGGAACACAGAGTTTCATTATACAATTCTCTCTATGCTATTTTTATGTTTGCAGATTTGGATAATAAAGATAAATTTAAGGAGCACCTAGGTGGCTCATTTGCTTAAGTGTCCAACTTTTGGTTTTGGCTCTGGTGATGATCTCATGGTTGATGAGCTTGAGCACCTCATCAGGCTCTCTTCTGTCCACACAGAGCCAGCTTTGAATCCTCTGCCTTCCCCTCTCTCTCTGCCCCTCCCCCACTTGCATTCTCTGTCCCTCTCTCAAAAATAAACAATTTGAAAAATAATTTTTAAATTTTAATTCAAAACTTTTTTTTAATATTAAAAGGGCCAATAATTTCACTTCCTTCTCTGAGAATGGATGTGGGCCAGCTCGGATCTAAGAAACCCTATAAAGCTCTTAGCCTCCTAGGCTACCGTCACCACAATGTTAAAGTTCCAAGTCCCAACAGTCTCTAGGGAAGAAAAGAAGTCTAGGGACAAAAAGGTAGAAAGGGGACATGCTGATCTGCAGGGAAGTGAAGAAAAAGCAGAGGGACAAAGAGAAGCAGAGATTGGAGTCCACAGAAATCCCCCTCAGGCAAAGGAGTCTGAAGTCCACAGACTTGATAGACTGTCAGGAAGCTGACCTTGGAGCCAGTAAGGTACTCACTCCCTTAGGCATTCTTATCTCTGCCCTCTCCCCTCTTGTTAAGCCTGATTTCAGATCCTCACAAACAAAACAAGCCTCAAGCTAAGACAAGCTGTGGAGGAGAAAGAACTAACTTAGTGAGCCAAGTGTACCAAACTGGAAAGATCAGAACCTAAGAGAAGGGCTCCCTGCTCCCCAGAGGCCCCTTGGAGCCAGAGTGAGAAGACGGGACAGAGGAGAGGGAGGCAGCAGCTATGGACAACCCTTCTCCCCACCACAAACACTCCAGCATGGCCACACCTCGCATTTTTTTTCCTGGCCTCGAAATTTCTGTGCAGAACCTACAAGGGAAATTTATGTAGCAAATGAAAACAAAAATGTTAGTTATGTCTTCCCATTTGCCTTTTTTCCAGTTTTATTGAGAAATAATGGATATACATCCATTCAAGGTGTACCACATGATGGTCTGATTTACACACATTGTGTTAGGGCAATCACATCTGCTAACATCCAACTTCACCATTTATTTTTAAAGAATAAAAAATAATAGTAATAGAAAGACTTGCTGTGGTAAAGAGAACGGAGGGTGACAAAGTAAAGATCTTAAAGCTTTCTTCCCTCTGGGCTGCTTTGACCCTTTGGCTTCCGCAAAGAGAGAGCTGGCACATTTCAAAGTCACTTTAGAGGTTACAAAGTAAACACGCATTCCAAATTATTCCTTTTTGCTAATAAAGACTTTTTTCCTGTCTAAAGGTCATTTTTACCCTTGATATTCTGAGAACAAGTGGCCAGTGACCAAGTGGGGACATTACTGTGAGGCTTTATGAAGAGGCAAATATTGCTCCCTACTATCACACCAGATCTATAACATCAGACAATGTTTCATTAGCTAACAAGACATTTGCTTTCAATGAATGAAACTATAATAAAGAGTTGCTATATTTTAAAAAGTAATGAATGTAATTTTTGCTCTATTTTATGTTGCTATAAAAAAGGGCCTTAAGTGTACTTCTCATCTGCTCCTCTTCTTTAACTACCATAATTTATGCAGATAAATGTTGGATGAATTGCATCAAGAACACTGTTCAGATTGCTACCCATAAAAGTACTTAGCTATCATTTTCTTTTTCTCCTATTTATATGTCTTTGTATTACAAAAATCAAGTTACCAACATTAAAAATGATAGATTGTCACCAAAAGTACTGAGGCATACACTGAATAATAAATTATTAGTCTTTGAAGGTTAAAACCAAGTTTAAGAGATAGCAATGCTTTTCTTATGGCGGACTCTTTCTGAACTGCAGTTGATGGAGGGAAGCTTACAAGGGACAAAAATTGACATCTTGCTAACACTATCAGCCTGCAGATTTACTGCAAAACTCTAAAGTACTGTCAAGGGCAGATCAATGTTTGTGATAATTCACAAGATAATTTGGCTTTACATAATAGGCATAATATTATGTGACTTAGAAATGCAACCCTTGGTGTCTAAATACTAACATGAGGAGGTGGCATGTGATTTCTCCAGCCTTTCCAGAACTTCAGCCCAGCAGGGGCTCAGGTTGAAGGAGGACGACAGTGTTCATCTTGGGGACCCTAACCATTCCCATTCTGCTACCTCCCTCCCTCAAAGAACCTCATCAGAAGAAAGATCTATCTTCTGAGGAAGCATTGCTCCACCCCTCATCATTTCCAATACAGACTCCAACAGCAACAGTGTTACAGAGTAAAAACAAATCATACCCTCAGAAATGGGGATGATACTAGTTCATACATGAAATCATCTTTGTGGGTATTCCAAATGCTAAACAGGGTGGAGAGGAGAATGCCAGTAGCTGACACCACGCTACTTGTTGAAATCATACAGCAAAATCGAGTTTATACACTCTTCAGTGTATTACACTGAATGGAGTTAATACACTGCTTAGGCGCTTATGTGCTTCAAGAGATATTTACAAACTTGACTCACAACTGAACCCTAACCACATGATGGGCAAGAAGGAATCTATCTACTAGACTCTATCCATGGGGGCAGGGAGCAAAATGCTTGGCATATAGTTGATGCATTATACCTATTTGTTGGAAAGATCAGCAAAGCGGCAATTCCCAACCGGTTTCTTCTCTAGACTTCCCACATTCCTATGATCCCAATCTTTATGCTAGAATACTTTTAAAAAGTTGAGGTAATCTATCTCATTAACTATGTATTGCTAGATCACCAGTTAAAAGTTCATACTTAAATGAAGTTTAGTACAAAAGTGCCTATTCCTTTCAGTAATTCATTTATAGGGAAAAAATTACTGAGCCCCTACTTTATTTAAAGCACTGCTCCAGAACTTTGGGAGATATCCATTGTGGGGGAGGGAGGGAAACATAGACCAAAAAAAGCCCCAAATTCATGGTATTTACATTTGGGAACTAATCTGAGAATAGCAATATAAATCACTGACCCAATCATAAATGCATACTGGTGGCCTGCACACGACTGGCAGACCTGGGCTTCCTACCCACCACTACTTCTCATGTCCCTGACTGGGGCAGACCCTTACAATCAATTAGGGCACACTCTCAATGTAGGAGGACTCCAAGAGCACGCTTTATACACTGTATGTTAGCCATATGATAGCCAATTTCACAACAAAGTATATTTAAAAAATAATAATAAATCACAGAACCATAAAAAGAAAATGCAGCAGGACTGAGGACCTTCAACTACAAGTTGCCACTTGAACCAGATTACAGCATGTGACCAAGATGGCATGTGCTTGCCAAGACACTAGGCAAATTATATAAAGCTTAAGACTGAGATCCAGCCCTGGATAAGCTTCCAGTCTATTTGAGGGAAAAAGCCTTTTACCAGAAAATAAGAATACAGCCTAATAAAAGATGTTGCAGGGGTTACTACATAATAATTCAGACAAGAATAGTTCAGATCATAATTAGTCTCCGTATTCAAGTTTCAGCTTTGCAACCTTTCATTTGCTTCTGCAGCCTCAGGAGAGGCCCTAAAGTTTTGTATTTGACTTTGATTTTGATTTTAGAATGAAAATGGCAATGGTAGGAACAGCTGGTGGTGTTGGTGGTATGATTTTTTTTAATATATTTTTTGCACAGTTATTTTTGGGAGAGCACAAGTGGGGGAAGGGCAGGGAGATGAGGACAGAGGATCCAAAGCAGGCTCTGTGCTGACAGGCTGACTGCAGTACACCCCATGTGGGGCTCGAACTCACGAACCACAGGATCATGACCTGGGCCAAAGTTGGACACTCAACTGACAGCCACCCAGGTGCCCCAGGGGTATAGTTTTTAATGGACCAGAGATGGGCTTTCTTGCCAACTATCTATTTATAACAACACTGCCTCAGATTAGCATTCACAGAAGTCCAGAAAAATCCTAGTTTAAAGACCAAACAGAAAGGACACGCTCATTATAAACAAAAGTTTCTTGATCTGTAGTTAAAATAAGGAGTTTGCACCAGACCTCTATCGATCTCTCCAGCTCTATGATTCTAAGCAATACAGGGTCTGAAGCTCCATCCACAGAACTGAACACCTTGCCCAACAAAAAAGAGTCCAGCAGGAGACCTTCACTTACAATAAAACCACACCTCACTCAGTAAAAGGAGGCATTCAATGTCACCCATATTCTTAAAAGCTCATTCTTACTGGTGTTATAAAATCATTAGATAAGGACAAATAATTATCTAGTATAGGACAGGAATGGGGAAAATAGGAACACATTAAATACTGCACTAATCCAATGTGTTTCTTTTTTATTTACTGGGTTTTTTTTCTTTACTTTTGAGAGGGGCTTAAGGAGCAGAGAGAGAAGGAGACACAGAATCCAAAGCAGGCTCCAGGCTCCAAGGTGTCAGCACAGAGCCCGACACAGGGCTCGAACCCATGAACCATGAGATTATACCCTAAACCGAAGTCAGATGTTTAACTGACTGAGCCATGCAGATGCCCCTAATATGTTTATTTCTACTGGAAGTTGCATTAGATTCAAGCACAAAGTAAAAATATCCATTCCATTCTATGCTGCTTGGAGAATCTGCTCTAAACATTTACACATCTACATATGCCACTCCTCTTCCTCTTCATTTCAGCCACCTTCCAAAAAAGAGGAAGTTGACTGCAGTTAACATATATAACTGACTGATCAAACTAGTATTTATTTCTCAAGCCAGAATCCATGAACAAATCCTTGGGAATCAAAAGACATGAGACACTTCTAAATTTAGGTCTTAATGATAAGCTTAAAAATAAAGTAAATGACCATTATTTTGGTTTAATTAAAAGTAAAGAACAGGCACCTGTGTAGCTCAGCGAACGTTAAGCCTCTGACTCTTGATCTTGGTTCAGGTTAAGATCTCGGCTCAGGCCATGACCTTGCAGTTTGCAAGTTCAAACCCAGAGCCATCAAACTCTGTGCTGACAGGCGGGAGCCTGCTTGGGATTCTCTTTCTGCCCTTCCCCTGCTCACTCACACGAACATGCTCACTTGCTCTCTCTCAAAATAAATAAACTTTAAAAAGAAGTAGAAGGAAAGAGAGGGGCTTGAATTCAGAGATTCTAAGATATCTTTGGGCTCTGACACATTAGGATTTAACTATTTAGCCCTATTCCCACATGTGGGGCAAACAAGAAGCAAGAAAGCTAAAGAATATGAATGCCTCAGCTGCTTCAGGTCACCAGAGTGGTCAGAATAGTCCTGTCAATAATAATCAGCAATGCCCCAAAATGGAGCCTTAATCTCCACATAAGGCATCCAAAAAATACTAGTAATTTCACTGCTGCACATACATACATAAACCTGGATCATCTGCCTTAAAATGGTGTAGTCTGTCTTGGAGTCCTGTGATGCGATCCTGATGCCACGTTTGCACCTGCTTTATTCTTAACGTGCTGATCGGTGTGTTGGATGAAAAGTGTCAAAAGAATAAGCAACCCCAACACTGAACTCTCACTGGTTTTCTTACAGCTGATAACTTCTTTCTTGCCCTAAAAATTCACAATTAAAAGATTTTATATATTTCATTGGAATTAAGTTTTAAGTTCTTTCTCAAACTGCTTAGTAAACTGTGCCTGAACTGACTTCAGAAGACAAGAAAACAACAAAAGGACCACAGGTCTAAAATCACCTGTTCGAAATCTTTCTGGATTGATTTATATATACACAACTTATTTATATTTGTATACACATACATCCGCACACAGATACACATCTGTATAGGTCCATGGATATGTATAAATTGAGGTTTTCAGATTTTAGCAATGTAATGCCATTTATATACTTCATGTGAACTAACAGTCCTAGCTGGTGTTTGTGTTTCTACAGTGAAGAAAAGAACATACAAACTGTATTAAAAAAAAAAAAGTAAAATCAGGACTGTCATATAAATATAAAATGAATACATATAAGTTATTTAACTAAATTCATTAATGAATCAACAAGCAAGATGTACCATTTCAAAGGAGAATTCCAAGTACCACATATATACCAACTATCAGGAAGGCTAAAATGAATTTACAAATAGATACGAAACCGGTTACCCTCAAGTTGGGTTAGTGTCCTTAATGGAGCTCCCGTAAGCACCCAGTATTCCCTCCTTCCCAAACCCTCTGGCCACATCATAGAACACAGTACAACATAGGCTCAAAATCACTAGGCTCTCTGTCAGAACAGGAGTTCCTTCAGGCGAGTCAGAAGAGCACCCGAGGCTGTGCACCCCTAGTACCATGTCCAGCATATAGTTGGTGCTCAACATCAATTCTTGCAGAACTGAATTCAACTTTTCTTTAGCGCCTAATATGGGGATTTGGCAATTATAAATGAACGTATGATGCCACAACCTGATTATACAAGGGAGGGAATGGAAAGGTTTATGTCACTTGGGGTTTGTTATTGTCAGAGGTGATACATGGTTTGGACTCCAGTGGGAGGGCTAGTAGAAAAAGAGGGGTCACAAAGGAGCCAGTGAGTTCATGGACAGAACATGAGTCAGTGGTCCAGACTAAGGATAGAAACAGCTACATTATCTAGTGTGGAACCTGGACTAAGTCCCAGAGTTTAGAACAGTATTGGCCAAAGTATACTGTATGGATTATCAGACCCATAGTAAAGTTCCTGATAAAAAGAATTCATCAGAATAGACCAGTGGGAAAGACTATATACTCTCCTCTTAGATATACACATGTGTACCCGAGCACATTCTGAAGAGTTCTATAGTTAAGACAAGTTGAACTTGTTCTACTTGGAGCTTTCACCATAAAATCCATCCTTCTTATGGTCTCTATCATGCAATGTTGCGGGACTATGGGTCAGAAATAATCCCAGAGTTGGATCTACAAAGGGAAAACATCTAACAAAGCACAGGAAAGCACTAAAAGGGCAAACCAAGCCAAAAGACAAGAACAAAGACAGGAAAGTCAGACACAGGAATAGGTGAACAAAGTTAAGTCCAAAACAGTTAAACTGGAACCACAGAATACCCTTCTTTACAGAGTATAGGTATCTCAAGGCAAATGCCTTACTTAAGTCATCACTTTGTCTTCAGGGCTTGAACATGACATTCTGAACTGATAGGGTTCCAGAAATGTAGAGCAGCTAGAGAATGAAAAAGGCCAAGCTGAGCAAAACAGACTTAAGGTCTTATATTGTAATTCTAAACTCTGGATAAACCTGGGATTTAAAGTTTAAAATGACCTGGGATGCTTTTAAAACTTCAGATTTCCTAGGCTTCCACCCCAGGCCAACGAAATTAGATATTGGTAACCAAGAAATCCCTCTTTGCTAGACAGAAGGCTTTGAGAAGCTTCCTATAGTATCTTATAGTATCCTCCCCATCAGCAAATCTGGCATCCACTAATGGAAGCAGGGGAGCCCTGGCCCAAAGACAGCAGGGTCCTAATGAAAATTCAGCAAACTCCACCCTGTCCAAAGAGTTCTCTGTGAAAAGTGGCACAAATTTCCCCCTAGAAAGTACCACTCTAGCTTTTCCCTAAAAATAGCTTCGCTTCCTTGGAGAGGTCAGATCCATGGCCTTCGGAGAGAAAAGCATAAACACAACTCTTGCCAAACCAGGCTCTCAACACTTAAATCAGCTTGCTCTCAAGTCCGCACAAAGTTCCAAGAACAAGGAGAGTCTTCTATAAAGGGTTTAACAGCAGAACATGGTTATGCAAGGCGCCCAGATCCAGTTCTCAAAATGCTTCATGTCCAGAAGTTCAAATTAATTATTACTTTACCAAACGAAAATGAGTTATGTATTTGTCATTTCAGCCAGGATATCTTCTCCAGGCTGCCAAAAAACATGAACATACCCAAATACCAAAACTATGTAGGAAGGCTACAGAACGTCCTCACCAGAGACAACACAGAATTTTCACTTCATAAATCACCAAGAAACTCTGAAAAGGCAGCCAGTTGAAAAGACAAGCTACACTGATGAAATATTTTCTTAATTCACCTCATTCAGGGTAATTGATTTTTTTTTACTTCACGAACAAGTAATTTTTAATGTAAATAATAAAGTCAGTTAACCGTGTACTCTTATTGCATGTGGAATGACAAAGTTTTTATCTGAATTAATTGGGTGATTTTTCACTAACACAGATATGTTGTTTTTACTTAAGACTTTGTTTTTAATCAAGTCTCTTCCTACCCTGACCCTCACCCCACTATGAGATGAAAAGGAAAGCAAGGAAAGTTAGTTAAAATGTGTTTCCATGTGTGTTTCTTTCCAAAGGATTACAATGGCAAAATCCTCAGTATCAGCAGAGGAACCCCCCGGCTTCCCAGAGATGAGGTAGTATGCGAATCCCAGGCCCTATTTGGAATGTGTTTCAAATTTATTTCATCCCTGTGTCATCACTGCTGGGAGCATCAACCAAAATCCTGACATGCACATCATTGCCACACAACTTTGCACATCATAGTTCCTGCTTTTGAGTGTAAAATTAATGACAGTGAGGAGAAATTCAGGGTATCTTGCCAGGGAGATGAAATCCCTCCTCTTTAAGAGTAGACTGCTCAGCCTACTCAGCCTAGCTAAAAGAGGAGACCTCAGTTTTTATTTTCCCCTGTTTCCCATCTCTAGGCATCCCGTCCTACTTACGAGGCAGAAACATCATGGCGGGGCGCGCACTGGAACTGAGAAACAGTATCATGAAACTCAATCCACAAGCCACAATCCTTTTTTAATTCTATCACTATTATTTTACTTTAGAAATCGCGCCCCCCACCAGAGAATTTTTTCAACTGTTTTAAGCATTTTTTTTTACAAAGTTCAATGAAAAGTCAAAAGAAGTCCCAGTGTCACTCTTCCCTCCTTATGAAAGGCCAATCTTTATACTGTGTGTGTATCCTTCACCCAGAGAACGGTACCACATTTGTGCATATGTGTCACTTTCGTGGAAATTCTTTTTGTTTCCATGCACCAAAATCTTACTGGTCTAGCCAAAAGGGCAAAAAACATACATGTGTGTATATACATATATATACATGTATATGCGTATGTATCATATTCCTAGGGGCTACCCTCCCTCACGCTATCTTCAGGCCTGGTGGGAGGACCATCGGTGTCCTCACTTATCTAGCTCCTTACTTACTACTCAAAGTGTGGTCCATGGACCAGCAGCATCAGTGTCACGTGGGAGCTGGTTAGGGATGCACATGCTCAGGTCCCAGCCAGACATCCTGAATCGTCGATTTACATTTTAACAGGATCCCCAACAGATTCACATGCATAGCAAAATGGGTGAAGCACTGGTCTAGTAAAAATTCCCAGTCATGCTAAATAAAATCTTCTACTCAGAAGTTCGCTCTGCCTGTGCCTCGATTCTTCCGGAGCCTAGGTGTGCAGGACCGAAAAACCCTAGCAGCGGCCTTTACGATTCTCGGCAGAGTAAAGCAGTCATTCCTCAAACCAGGCAGACTGAGGAAGCAAGGAGAAGCGCCGAGGGGCGGTGGCAGGAGCGGCCTCCCCCAGCCCGTGTGTCTCAACACAGCAGAGTCATTAATTAAGATACGCCCGGCTGCTGGCAAAGCAGTCACTCTGGCGTTCCCTGTCTGCTCTGCTCGGGACTGGCGTGAGGTGTGAGAATCTGGGTAGCCTTCTCCATGGCTCTGCCCCGCTGGCGTTGATTGTGTATGATTAATGATTTAAAGGAATAAAAAGAGAAAGGTCAACTTCTGAGTTCAAGACAGAGCAGCTACATAGGGAGTAATTAAGATACTTGTGTAAGCATGATTAATAAGCACAAACTGGCACTCTGGGCAGTAAACAAGACGCAAGCAGATGGTTAGCATGGAAAAGGGTTTTTTTTTCTTCTTTCCTAAAAGCAATTTTTCAGCAGCTTGAAACTTGGCTTGTGAATTCTTTTTGTCCCCCAAGTCTCAAAAAACTCATTATCTCCACCTTAAAAACAATTGTGGTGAACCCCTTTTAAGACTCACTCATTCTCTCTTTCAAAAAAGATACCTTATTATTTTATTTTATTTTTACAGATAACTAGAGTTTGCTTGTAAAATGGATGCGACTCATCTTTGTTTCTCGCTCCCTTTTATGTCAGGCGTCCCATGCATTGCCAAGCTGACAAGGTGGTTCACTGCACAGTCTTTTAACTCCCACCCACCACTTCTCCCCCCACCCCCGACCCTGTGATGGGCAGAACAGAGGCATCAATGGTGGCATTTCTGGAGAGTGCTGGCAGGCAGGTGTCAGAGCCGTCCGGCAGGCGCCCCTCACGAACACTAATCAGCCCTGGTGTTCTTTTACAATCCATATCTAATTCGCAAGTTTCATTCTTTCTGAAAAACAATTACTAGGTTTTGAAGTTCATTGTGCATTTACTCAACTGTCTCTTCACATTAACGTAAAGTGGGAACAAGAGAAAATAGAGTCAGTAGGGAAGGGACATCAAAAGATGTTAAGAGTGGATGAAGGCTTTATTTTAAGAGTAATATAATTACAGATGTGTGCAATATTTTACAATAAATGAAACACAAAAGGTGTATCCCTGTGCTTTCAAGATTGTGTGTGTGTGTGTGTGTGTGTGCAAGAGAGAGAGAGAGAGAAAGAGAGAGAGAGAGAGAGCGCGCGAGAGCGAGAGCGTGAGTAGAGGCAAAGAAAGACAAAGTGACACAGGAGAGACTCAAATGTACACGTTCGTGCAGGGATGGAAAAAGAATGGGAGACAGGCCATTTAGGACTTAGGAAAACAAAAAGATTCTCCCAGAATCACACGAGTAAGGTATGCATCTCACTTAGCAAAAAGAAACGAAAATAATTTATCCATGACTGAGTAAGCAGACTTAGTGGGAGAAGGAAAAGAAAGGGAAGGACAGAGAGTGTGAAAAAGAAATAGAGACAGAGGCAGGGAGCAAGGGCAAAGAGAAAAAAAAGAGAAATGGAAAGGTGGGTCTTAAGCCAAAACTGCAAAGAGACAGCATACTTGATGAAGAAAGTGCCATCAACCTTAAGTCCTCCCAAATGCCAGTTCTTGAACTTCCTCAAACTCATAATGAGTTGCTAGCCCCTGGACCACTCTCACCCAATTGTGAGGTCGACAGGCCCTTGACAGATGCAGAAATGCACTTTGTATCAGCAAGTTACCATGGGTCTCCTCAGGTCAGCCTCAGTCCAGTGACCAGGACTCGCTATTTCCCGGCCAGTCCCCAGGGCCACCCACCTCAACACCTACGACCTGGACCAGTCCTGTCAATCTCGTCCATCCACCAACAGACAACATCCACAGCAGACAACAGGCCCCAAACCTGAGCCCACATCACTCAGCCTTTATGTCCCCAGGAATGGAAACCACCACAGATGGTGGCTCCTGAACCTAGGCCAGCAAAAGGCCTCAAAAAAGTGCCCAACTATATTCTCTTCTTCCTTACCACCAAAAGAAAGGGGGGAGGGGGGAGGGGAGAAGAGGGTAGAGAGGAGAAGAAAGGAAAGGAAAAAACTCAAGCTTCCCCCAGTGGAAAATTCTAATATATTATCACCATGATGCTTGGTCTCCTGCCTCAACCCTTTTTAAATGCCTTAGTAATTCTAAATCAGCACTTTCCAAAGGTGTTAGAAAAATAACTGAAAATGTTTGGAATACTCTAATATTACCCAGAGTAGAAGAAGGATCTTCTCCGTAGGAAGCTTCAGTCCCTTTAAAATGCTAATGTGCTTTGTAAAGTATCCACAGCAAGATAAAGCACATCATTTCCCAAAGTGACTTATTGTCAAAAGCTACCCCCTTCCCAAGACCTGGAATCCATGGAATACTCTTTGACAAACACAGATCTACATCTAGGATGGATGGATAGATGGACGGAAGGAAGCTCTTTGCTGTTTGAGAGGAGTAATTAATTTACCCTCTATCTTTTCCTTCTCTAGCCTGTACATATCAGTCTTAAAAGATTTTCCTTCAGACATCTATTTCCTACCCCTTGAGTCATTTTTCCACTAGCTTGCCACACCTCCCATTTTTTCCACATTCTCTTTGAACTCTAGAGCAACTCCAGAGCTCCAGCAAGGGTCTCATTCATGCAAGCATGGAGTGAAAACGGCTTTGCGCACCCTACTCCCCTTTAATGCAGCTCCAGATTACACTGGAGTTTTGCCTGGTCACCCCACATTATCTGCAAGTACAAGCTGAGGTCTCTCTCCAAATAATTCGCATCCATAAATCTATTTGTTCCAAAGCTACTTAAGAGAAGTTTTGGAATAGGTGCAAAAATGCTTCGACATTGTGGAGGAAGAGAGAAGGGGAAGAAAGGAAAGACTCACATTTGGCAGGGTCCACACTCCCAGCTCACACAGACCCATCTCAGGATGTACTGTTTAGAAAAAGGCTTATAAAACCCCTGCAGAACATAGACACCAATGTTCACACCCCAAGCAAAGAATAGTAAGAAGAAAAAGAGAAATAATCTACATGCTCTCTTCTTTATTAGGATCTAGCTTTACTCTAAGACTCATTACCTTGTACCTAATTTGCTTCAAAAGCCTCCCCAGTCTGCCTTCCTAATTCTCATTTCTTACCCTAGAATCAAATTTGAATACATGTCAACCCTACTTCCACTATGCCCCTCTCCTCTATCTAAACACACAGTTCATCTTCTCCATAATCCTAAGAGATCGGTACAGTAATTATCCCCACTATACAAGCGGGAAAACTAGAAAACAAAGAGGTCAAGTAAACTCCCCAAGATCACAGAGCTAGAAAGCGGGGCAGCCAGGATTTGAACCCTGTGCTATCTGGTTCCAGAGTCAATGCTTGTCTGGCTGCCATAGTTCTCTATTACCTAGCCCTATCCAGCCATTCAACAGGAGCTTCCCATAGTCCCGTCCCGTCACACCAGTACCCATCATTCTTCCTCCTGATCCCTGCTTCCATTCCCTTCTCTAACCATCGTCACAGGATTTGTCATGTGTCACCATCTCTAAGATGTTTCTGATCATTCTAAGCCCTACTGTCCTTGCCTGTGAATTCTAACATGTGGCCTACCTCACACGGCTTCACGCTAAAGGACTTCATAGCTTGTACTCTTCAGCGATATTTTTAGTGTGTCGGTTGCTTTATCTTCTCAACTAGATTAGGAACTCCTTGAGGTTTCAAATAACTGTTCATAGGCTGAATGAATAAATGGATATCCTTCTACTATGCAATGTGGCTCTTACTGGGGAGAATCCTTTTATCACCACCCAATGTATCTTGACTGTGCCAGAACTTCCCTGGTACCGTACCTGCCTCCAAAATTTTCTCCCATGCTCCTTTCCCCGCAAGCCTAAGCATCCATTTTATTGTTTCTCAGGCTGGCCCACAAATTGAAATAGAACATGATGCTTAATTTTACATCAACCAGTTAAACTGCTTTAAACACTTCAATATTCCCCAAATGTAGTTAAATATATGAACTTGCACTTAGAGTTGTCAACAACGCATTGACAATTTGTTTTATAGTTGCATGTTAATCTACAATCTGTTTAATGCAATCCAATACATTATTCGGGATGGTGATATATAAATTTAAGTCTTAGAGCATAAAATATCATTTAGGATTAAGGCTCTAATCTCTTAACAGAGGAGATATTCACTCACAAAGGCAAGCAGCTAAGAAGAGTCCCTGCACATAAAAGGCATCATCGTCTCCTGCACCAAGGAAACCAGCTATTGGGCATGCCAATCCTGGAGGGCAGAAAAAAGGGGCACAAAGATAACCTTCCTCCCAGCCCCCAAGCAGACTCTCTCACTAAATCAGCCTCACAAAATCGTTAAAAAATTCACTGACCCAAAGCACACTTATGACTCCCCCTCTTCCTTCCCAAAGTCTTCAGGTAAAAGAACAATAGTAACAATGGCAGTGAGAGCTAACTCCTATAATGCAAACATAGGAAGTAGGTCCTCTTACATCTCCACCGTTTCGATGAAGAAACTGAGGCAGAGTCAGAAAGCGGCACTGCTGAGCTAGGCTGTCCGGCAGCAGAATCTGGGCTCTTCACCACTCGTTCCTCTGCTAATCACCTCACATAAAACATTCATCATCAGGCTTATTTCCAAGCCAAAGACTGGAGACCACGACAAGTTCCTTGGGATAAAATAAGTGTTCAACAAATACTTTGGAATGAAATGAAGTATGAGCTACTGTGAGCAATCGAAAAAAAATGACAAAAACTAAAAGTATAATATATTTAGTTTCCTCAAAAAATTCACAGAAGTAATGAGGCAAATACTCAAGAAGAGATCATTAAAATGCCAAAAGAGGGATCACAGAAGGGAGAGGCCCCACAGGAGAGCTGATGACTTGGGTTCTGAAAGGGCCAGAGGGGGTGCAGCTGCAGGAGCCCAGGTTCCTCACCACATCTGGACCAATGCCCCCCTCATTCAAGCCCCACAGAAAGAGCTAGCTCAACAGTTTGCTGCAAAATGTCACTCATCCATATATGAAATCCCCCACCTACAAACAGATTCTGCAAGGCACATACGTTTCAGGTTAGGGACCCAACTACAGCCTGCTCCCCGTCCAGAGCACACATACCTCTTTGTCTGAAAGCATATATTGGTCACTCGGATAGGATGCATCTTTCCACAGAGTCCAGCCCTGTCAGGAACTCCAGTTCACTGTGACTAACTCCAACATAAGGACCTCATCTTGGATGTTCCATGACCGACCTGCCTGAAAACCCACAGATTCACCCAGACTCTGGTATTGATGGGAGCCCTCAGAGACGTCAAAGACGTGGGGCAGATGGTCTCCAGGTGGTCAGATGAGCAGTAGGCTGGCCTCATAAGGTACCTGCCAAGCAGAGCAGCCATCCCAGTGGGGGTGGTCAGCCTCCAAGAACTGCACCCATCATAACCTTTATCAACTTTGTGCTTCCCTGTTTGGAAGTGATATATATTTCAGAAATGTCAAAATTCTTAGAGAAGTGTGGTGATAAAATGAATAGGCTGTTTGCTTTCCATATTGATATACCTGATTTCAGACTGTCAAAGTGCTTTTAGTTATAATAGGAAATGTACAAAGTTAGCTTTGCTTGTTTTGACAACCACAAAAGAGATTTATCAGTTACATGTACCCACTGAAGTGCCGAGGTTTCAAAGTTAAAATTGGTTCTAGCCAAGTTCCAATATTATTAATGTTTTCATGATAACAAAAGCATGTGACTTTTCAGATAGTTCTCAATGCCTTTGTGAGGAAGACTTTTGGAAATCCAGTCTACTTGCCAGAAACCTATGTTACTTTTATGCAATAATTCAGAAGACCATAAAAACTAGAGCAAAGTTATTTTACTGTTTAGTTTTTAAAACAGGAAAAGTGTCACATGACTTAAAGTAGTGTCATTGTGATTTTAAATCCCTGAGCTATAAGGATTTCTTTCCATTTCCTTCTCCTGTCTTCTCAAATACATGCTCTTTCATTACTGTTAACTGCTTCACATATATGAAATTCCCACTACTTTTTCTGGAAGTTCTTACAAAGCCATGGTCAGATTACTCATTTTGTCAAACTTTCTCTTAAGCTGTATTACTCTTTGGAGGCACTGGTGTTCACATGTGCGCACTGTACACGGTCGGCTTTACCTTCTGCACTCAAGTTACTCCAAGACAAGTAGTTACTAGCACATCTTCATGCCAGTAAATCTTTCAATAAAAGGATAAACAGAAGAAAGAAAGGGGAGGAGAGGGAGAAGGACAAAAGCCAAACAGTGAGAGAGTCCAGGTATTAAGGAAAATGGGGATGATTCAGAATTTCCCAAATACAGAGCTCAAAGCTAATCAGGTAGCCTCTGTCTTCACATTTGTCTTGAAGTTTCATGAGTTAGATTCTACTTAGCAAATTTTAACATACTCCTGAATGAGAACTATTGGTAGTTCCAATTCAACTTCTATGATCTGAGTCAACTGACTAGCATTGTCTCAGGAACCTCCAAGACAGCCCTGTACAGATGCGACATCACGGATGTACACCTGCGGCTCCTAGAGGTTGAACACCTGCCTATAGTCATACAACTCTTGTGTGATAGAGCCAAGAACTGAACCCTTCTGTCTCCTCTTGCTGAAACTATCTACTCTCAAATTACAATTACTATATTGCTAAGAGGGCAACCTTTCAACCAAAGATCTGTTTCCCAGCTTTACATTAACTGTGTCCCTCAGCCAAAGACAGAGGACACATTCAAAAAATGCCTTAGCATGAATGATGGTCACTGACTGCTGGTGTGACTTCCAACCTTAGGAAGCAAAGGTCCCTACGAAGGCCAGCCTGGGGACTTTACTAAGCAAATCCTGGATAACTATGGACGGCTTAGCAGATATAGAGAAGGCTCAGTTAGAGAGCTGTAAACAAAAGGGTATATTCAGCAGATACCAAACATTCAGAAAGGAATGCTAGTGAAATTTTTTAAATGGTGTTTACATTTTAAACTTGATGTTCTATGAAGCTGATGCACAAACATAGGATATTGGGCTCAAGTTGCAAGGAGTGTCTTCTCACACACGAGCATAAAATACTTTGAATTGTGAACTAAAACTAAATAAAACTAGCGTTTTAAAGATTAACAATGGAGGAGTTTGTAGTGAGTTGATATTATGTCTAAATGGCTCCATGGTAAAGTATGTGCAGGTTTCTATCTCTCCCAGTCCTGGCACGTGCAAGCGGAAAGCACAGATACTCTACGAATGCCTCCACAATTCCAGTTTTACAATTACATCACCTTGTATACAACTGGAGATTTACACTGTCACCTTACAATTCTCCCATACTCTCCACTTGTTCTTCAGCAAAGGGGCAAAATTAATCTATTTTAATTTAGATTTAATTTGGGTTCCTCTTCTGTAAGACCTGACTAGACTCTAGCTAAACAAGTGAGAGACAGGAACTGCAAAATTTAACTTTTCCCTCAAGAAAGCAGACCCTCACCCATCACCTCAAGTGACAATTAGCAGTTTCTGCAGCACATTATATGAACAGAGCTAATAAGGTAAAGGAATTGAGGGCAGGCTTTTCCCTTCACAATCCTGTCTGAAGCTTAAAAGAAAGTCTGAAAACTAATGAGTTCTAAATTCATGTCAGCTCAGTAGAGAGCAAAGTCTTTTATCTTCACCTGGAATAGGAATCAAAGCAGAAAAGCCCAACAGTTCATCCACTTTCCCTACAACATGCTCAGTCCTATTCTTGGCTAAGAGAGTGTAGAATCCACTGGAGCTGGAGCAGGTCTTAGAGATCACCTAATGTGACCCACCTTATTTTAAAAGGGAGCAAATATGAGCTCAGAGAAGTTAAGCAACTTGCTCAAAGTCACAAAGCCAGTCTTTATATCCAACATCCCTGGCCTGGAGTCAGTGCTACTCTAGCAGAAGGGGAAGGGGGGCGGGGAGTATGGGCTCTACTCCAAATGTGAAGAATGTTTGCCCAAATTTTTTCTCTAAGTGTTTATGAAATTATAAATCAACATATGAAATATGTATAAACCAAAGATAGGCATTAATGGGCTCAGAAATAAAAGATCAAAGGAGACCACACTTCCACAGAAAGCCTCCTGAACAAATAGAAGGAGCACATTTACACATCTATGCACAAACACAGCCCCCCACAATGCATACCTGTAAGATTCAGATATAGCATCTCCCACGGATTCTCTAAAAGGAACTCACCAGAATATTCTGCAACAGAATACAGCTGACTGCACATTTTATAAGAAAGTCCCAGGCCCAAAGATTAAAACAAAGTATAAGCAGCTCTAAACCCAAGAGGAAAGGCTTAATGCTTCACAGAACTACCCACAGACAAGTTTAAGAAGTGGGTTATCACAAAATAGTTCTGCAGAGCACTCTGATGTAGTAAGGAAAACAGCTAGTTCCTAACTAAGTTTATCTGCTCTGACAGCTTCTGTGTTGGCCTGGCAGAGGTTGAGTGTCCACACAATGAACATAAAGATAACCTACGATGGCTACACATCCCCATCCATTTGCCAAAGGTCACTAAGGATTGAGCATTTTGCTTCAGTGCCTCCACTAATCCAAAGACATGCCAATCTGCTTACTGTTATACAACATCAGGAGGTTCGGATTTTCCTTATCGAGGGATGTCGGACTCGCTTTGTCAGAACCTGGTGACTATTAGCACAAGGCTGAGTGACCATGGCTGCAATGAATTTTTAAAAACTATTTGGTTTTAGGATGCCCAGGAAAGAGGATGTGACTAAACAAGATGGTGGTAACTACTGTTGGACAACATTCCACTCTGAGAACATAAAAGCTGAACAGTGGAGCATTGAGAAATTAAATTCATGGCCTGGAAAACAAGCCAAGAGTAAAAAAATGTCATGTTGATACAGTACGTGCTCTTGAGAATGAGGGGAAGATGTCAGAAACTGGATTGATTGCATTTTCATAGCAATGTTGTGTGATGGAGGTGGGGAAGGGTCAAGTGTATCAATACCCTTTAGTGCTTTGGGGGCACATACCATATCTTTCATCAAAAACCTATACAATATAAAAGTTCACCATCATATAGTTCGAAATTTTCAGTTACCAGGACCAACCAAAGACTCTTCCCATAGAAAGCTAAATAAGATTAGTTGGGTCCTATGCCTTCCTTTGGGACCACCAGGAGGTGCTGTAAGCAGCAACATGGCTCTTACTGGATGGACACCTTGGAAGGAGAAAGGTACTATGTTCCCTCCTCTAATGCAGCTTTAAAATCTCCTTCTATCCATGTCTAAACCAACATCCTTTCCAATCCTCACAGATCCTAACAAAAGTTAACATTTTTCCTTGAATGTAAAAAAAAAAAGGCATGCATGAAATGACCTTGCTGTGAGAGGTCTCAAGACCTCCCCTAGACAAACTTCCAACACCTCTTAAGACTGAAATTGAGAGTAAATCCTAAGTGGGAGAATACCCAAGGGCTTCTAACAGTCTGCATAGTTCTTAGGGGTGAGCGCCACCCTCACACAAAATTCCTGAGGACATTCTCTACCTGGACTCTTGGACTAGAAGGGAGACTTGTTCACAAGCCCCGGTTTAGGTGCTGGTTAGTGCTCACAGGAATGTCTTCTGGCATCCAGCAACATTTGCAACAGCAGCACATACAGCACAGAAACTCCATTGAAAAAATGCGTGCAGGGAGGGACAGGGAAGACTCAGAGCTTTCTGGGGAGGAGGGGGATCATGTCAGTGAGAAAAAGATGGAGAAGATTAGGTAGAAAATAGTGGAGAGAACTTTTAGGGCTGAGTGGATACTTTTTCTCTTTTGACAACAGTGTAAAACAGACACAAAGAAGCTGCCCTACCCTGAGAAGAGAGAACTGCCCTTTGATGCGGAGACAACCATCTATAATGTTGATGAGAATTCTCTCCGGCCCTGTCTACCCACCATGGGGGCTCATCCTCTGACCGCATTCTCACCTCTAGGGTGACCTCTTGTTTAGTCATAAGACTGCAAGGAAAAGGTTCATCTGAGGGTCTTGAAGATGGTAGCCCTCACACCCACAGGAAACCTGAGCCTGCCCATCAGGAGAGGACCACTCCTTCCCTTTCTTTTAAGAGCTTCAAAGGCAAATCGCAATCTTTTTTCTTTTGTCTTCAAAATTGCCAGTATCTATCTCACAGAGTCAAAATGAGAAGCCAGGTTCCAACTTCAAATCCAGGTGGCAAAACTGTTCGATTCTGCAGCCTCCCAGTCTCACAGAAAGGTGGGGGGAAGTCAATAATTTTACAGGAGACATAACAAAACAGTTGGATTAAACAGGACCAAGGCCTTCTTTCCAAAGAAGCCACCAGTCATTCTATAATGCAGTTCACTAGAAGGTCTATAACTTTCAACCACTCAGAACTTCTATTCTTCATCTGTAAAATGGGAATGTGCCCAGCTCCCAAATGAGATACAGCATTAGGGAATACCTGGTACCACCCCTAACACATGTTCAGCCACTAAATGAATCTTAGTTACCTGCTCCTTCCCCAGAATGAACACTTTCTAAGAAAAAATAAAACTGCCTTCTTAATTGTCAGATTTGCTGTGAGGTAATTGGCAGCTCCCTTTGATTTCAGGATTGCTCTGGATATTTTGCACGGGGAGGCTCCAGAGTCTTCGTTGGGCTTGATCGGCCAGATAATGAGACTGTCTTTCTGCTCACATCCCCAAGTAGACCACAACTGAGATCCACATGGTCATATATTTACATATGTGGAGCAGCAAAAAATCTCAAAGCAAATAATAAACTTCCTGAAAGAGCCCCCTGTGACCAGTCTCTACTTAGACCAAATACAACACCAGCTGGACTATTCCTGAGATTTCTTTTCTTTGAATTCCAAGCAAATAACTCCACTTCATCTACCAGCCTGAGTTGTAGGGAAATGCACAGTATCCTAGCAAGAGGCAATGTGGTAAGGTGGGAAGCATCAAGTTTCAGGGACTTAAAGAGAGCCCTGACTAAAACCCCCATTCTGCCCCTTACTGTGATAGAGGGGCAAGTTCACAAAAGTTGGCCTCATGTTCCTCATCTACTCAGTGAGTAGAATAGCAGCTGCCTAACAGGGTGACTGTGAAAACTCAATTAATATACATCCTGATATAACAGTTGTGTAAAAAACAAAGCATCACAGTCACCATCAATAGACTCCTTGCTATATCCCTAAACCATAGTATCTGGGCCACCCAGTGGGAAATTGAGCTCCCTTTCTAATAAGTCTAACATTTGGATAGACACCCTATCTTCAGATAAACAAAATCTGTAAGCCCCAGGACTTACCTGCATTTTCCTGGCTCTCGTGGCTTGGTGGGGAGGGAGATGGATGACAGTTTTAGAAAGGGGTGGGGTTGGGGGATCACAGAGAGAAAACAGATCAATAGAGACTTAGCCTGGACACCTTGGTCCCTATCCAAGACTGATTCCCAATCACTGTGAGGCCCAGCTACATCTCTTATAATGGGTTCCATGAGGTAACTCAGTATCTTCATAAATCCTCCATTTATGCTATGCTACTTTAAATTGGTTACTGGTTACATGCAATCAAGGATCTGGTCCAAGACACAAATCCAGAACCCAAGTCTGTCAAGGCATCACAAAATATGAGCTCCACCTTTCACCTGCCTTCCTTGTCAAGTCAGCAAGACCAGTGGGGTGGGATGGCCATGATCCACGAGATTCAGTCAACTCTTTCACCAAGCAACTCCCCCTTCCTCCTCCCACTTCGCAGTCATTTCAGCCTATTTATCTGAAATAGGCTCAAGCACTCGCTCAATCAATCTCTCTCTCTCTCTCTCTGTCTCATACACACACACACACACACACACACACACACACACACACACACACATTTCTGTCTTGCCTAATTAAGCAAAAGCCAACAGCAACTTGCTGGCATTAGAAATACAGAACTGGCACCTCCCTTGTGCACAGTCCCAGCCTATGTGAGCCCTCATGGTCTCCTTCACAGAGCTGGAAACCATCCCTAAGTGCCTCCATCACAGCCAGAGGCTTTAGCAACAATAGGGCATCTAAGTCTTTAGGGTCTTTTAAAAAAATTGGACATGGATGCAAGCATTCCATCCAGCTCAAGGCTACACTTGGAGCAGCCTGCTTCAGGACACATTTCTATGACTTGTTGCAGCTCGCAAAGTTGGATGGGAAGGAGGAGAGACAAGAGAGGCTTGGAAAAGCCTGGCAACAAGAACTGGGGAGATTCTAGGGGAAAGAGGCATTGGGCAAACGTCATCTCCCTAATCTGCATGATGACTGCCGGCCAAGTTCGCTCTCAGAGCTGTGAGAAGGACCAATTAATTTATCAATCTGCACCTCTTTCTGCCATAACATATTTCCCTCTTGCCAACAAAAAATGTGTCCATTATCAGGCAGGTCCCTGTCCTCCTAAGCAGCCCATGTGGCTGTATAATTACACTTCTTTCCTTGACAACTTGCATGATTGTTTTCCTAACAGTATATTACTTCGTTAGTACTTTCCAATATACGTTATTTTTAAACTGTCACTTTTGCCCAACTCATCCCAATTCGCACTCGTCTGTTTATCATAACAATCATTAATAACTGTCAGTCCACGCCATCATTGTAACGAACTCACTCCCTCATTAGCATGTTCTAGCATTTGTTCCGTAGAGGGGGCTGATTATTTTTTACAACAGGCCAAGCCAATTACTTTAGTGAAATGGAATCACATTAATCAAAACTTAACAAGGTGGCAAATTTAAAGATATCAGATTGCAAAAGACAGCATAACTAATATGTCAGTGTCAGGGGTAGCGTGTAGGTATGCAGCAGCTGTACTAAATATATCTCTTCACAGAGGCCACATGAATTTTGACGTTTCATATGATCTGACAACTACCAAAGTGATATTATAGAAGGCGAGAGCCGGGTGCTGCACAGCTCACGATGACTTTTGTAGATTCTGGCAAGGGCAGTGTGAGCAGGGAGAGAGGCAGAAGAGGGGCGAAGAAAATGGTGGCCATGCCTATCCAAGCTGGCAGACGGCAGTGGATCATGTCTCTCTGTGCCAAGGCATTTTCTTTTACACTTTAAATGATGATAGTCATCCATCACCGTCTGACAACTGCATCAAAACCAGCTGCAAAACATGCAAAGCCCAGCAGTCTAAAATATGCTGACACAACCAAGAGAAAAACAGATTAAAAAAAAATACATGTATATCTTTATTTATATATTCCATAGGAAAGGGAAGCAGAGGAGGGGAAGGTGGTGAGGCAGAATGGAGGTGGGGTGACTACAAAGTGTTGGGGAGCAGAGTAAAGCTCACAGCAGGACAGCAAAGGGAAGGGAAGAGAAATGCAAAGGGGAACAAAAGACAAGAGTGAAAAGGACACAGAGGGAGACAAAGAAAAAGGGAAAGTGATGAATGAAAAAGTGGGGGAGGCACGAAGAAAGAGAATGAATACGAGGTGCTGTCAATCCTGGGAAGAAAGACAACATGGAGGCTCTCTCACAAGGAGCGGATTCCACCCCACCAGTACTTCCCCAGTTCAGGCTCATCACTTTCACTGTCTGGTGCTTCAGGCCACACCTTTCCTACCTCCCGACACTGGGTGCCATGCAGGTGTCTCAGGCCTGCTCCCACCCCTTTAGTTAGCTCTGTTACAGTCACCCACCAGCCCATGGGCTCCTCGGCACCCAGGGGATGAGTCTAACTCTCCAGTACGGCACGTGGGCACCTCTACCACCAGGCTGCTCCGAGCTCCTTAGGACCTTTCACTGACCACAACCCACCCTCCTCTCTGGCCTCTTCCACCACTGAAAAGGTGGTTCCCATCTCTACCCTGACATTAACTAGCTGGATGACCTGGAGTTAAGTTATCTGACCTTCTAGGCTTCCATTTCCTCATCTATAACAATGGAGATGATATCATAGCTCAAGATTGATCTTTTACAGTAAGATAAAAAATACATAAAAAGCACCTAGAAAGATGTTTGATGCATGAATGGGCCCATTGTTAAGAGTGGTCCTGGGGGTAGAGACCGTATGTTTACCCATCTTTACAGTCAGTACAAAGTAAGCGAGCCCTGCAATTCTGTGGAAATTAGATGGAGCAGCGCCCTTCCTTGTACTTCCAATTTATGAGGTTTACATCCTTATCCCCATATCTCTCCTGCCATTTACTTAATAATCTAGGAAATTGGTTGGCCACAAGCAGAAGACAGAAGATGGCCAATGTGATTTGTGGGCCTTTCAAGGGTGAGCTAGCTTGGAAGGGCACCATGGTCTAGTGTGAAACATCTGGATGCTTCCTTACCTAGTTCCACAACCCACAAGCCTAACCACCTTACTGTTATTATATGTAATGAAGCCTATTTATCTACTCACTTATTCCGAGGGAGCCCAGAACCAGGTATACCAAGCTGGCAAAGGCCCTGTTGTATAATGTGATTAGATTCAGTTATATCACACAGTTCATGAAATTGTGCTATGATTCATTTTTACAACTTAAATAGCTATTTGGTTGGGTTGCCAGGTTGAACGTGATGAATGTGTATGATAAAACAGAACAAAGAGAGGGGCCAGTGCCTGTAAACTGAAACATTAGTCAGTGTATTAACCCCTTCCCTTCTTAATTATGATGCCTTCTTGGGGGCAACTGCCCAATGGTCAGCCTCCTTCAGACCTCATGTCCAGTGTCAGATCTGTACCAATGCCAGAGGTGACAATCTCCCCAGCAAGGGAAAAGCCTTCTCCAGAAGTTCACCATCTATTCCATCCTAATCCCTGTGTCAGTATAAGAGGATAAGCTGCAAGTGTTCCTGGGCCCTACTTCAAAATCCAGTCACCTCTCAGGTCCACAACTTACAGTCCAGTCCTAACGCCTACATACCAAACATTTAACTCATGTCCAAATCAACATTCATGGCAATTCTCTTGAGATATGAGCCTGTCACCTAATTACCCATAAGTCACGAGAAATAAAGCTGGACTAAAAAAGAATCACCGTAGCATAAATTCAGTTGAAATCGTGTAGGAAGGAAAAAATCAGGACCTGCGTCCCTCGTATCAGTGCCCTTCATGCTGCCTAACAGATTATTTTAGATTGTCCCAGGGCACCTATCTAGATAAAGATTTCCTAAAGTAGACTCTCTGATAAAGCCAATCACCACTTTGTAAATTATCATTTTTTAATGTTTATTTATTTTGAGAGAAAGAGAGAGAGAATAGGAGTGGCAAAAAGGACAGAGGGAGGTAAAGACAGAATCCCAAGCAGGATCCACACTCAGCAGGGAGCCCAACATGGGGCTCAATCTCATAACTGCAAGATCACAACCTGAGCCGTTATCAAGAGTTGGATGATCAACCAAGTGAGCCACCAAAGCACCCCTGTAAATTATTTTTTTTAAAGGAAACTGGGTTTTTCTTTTAATAAAGCATCTAATTTTAATGTTGAAAGAGGTCTTAGTTAATTCTCACCCAGGCTCATTGTCAGTCATTTGCAGAAACTGTGAGTGTGACATGTTCCAAAGATGGCTACAACACCTCTCCCACCCAATATGTTCTTCTAGAATATGACTTTAGTATTTCTTTATCGCTCAGTAGACGAATGTCCCTTGCCCTGGATCTGGGCAGACTCATGTTACATTCATGGATAGAATGCATGGAAGGGACATTGTGGGACACAGCTTCCATCTCAGCACTGGAACACTTATGCTTGGAGCCCTGAGCCGCCATGTAAAAAAATCCAACCAATATCCCCTGAGGCAGCCCCACTATGAGGAAGCCAAGCCACATGAAGAGGCCATGTGCAGAGCTCCATCCATCAGTTCCAGTCTCCGAATCATCCCAATCCAGATGCCAGACATATGTGTGAGCCTTCAGACGGATGACTCCAGCCCCCTGAATCAACTCATCCCCAGCTTTTTACTCTTTCCAATGGAAGCCCCAAGCTCGGGGACCAAAGACAACCCATTCCACTCTGTCCTGTCTCAATTTCTGATGTATAGACTCCACAAGTGTAACAAAATGGCAGTTTCCAGTCTCTCTGTTTTGAAGTAACACAGTGACAGGTAACCAGAACATTGAGAAACCAGGGAAGCAAAGGCCAAGTCCAAACCAAACCCAGGTCTGCTAATAGTAGGTTTAGCACCCTGTCTCCTTTACTACTCTTCCACTGCAACATTTGCACAATACCAAGTACACCTGCATCACACAAGTAGTAACAACAGCAAATAGGAGCTGAGAAACGTTTGGCCAAAATCTCATCAGATGCTCAGAGGATACACAGAGATTTCCACTGTCCTTGAAACTAGTCAAATCTCCCAAAAGGGCAGACAGTAGAAAACCTATACTCACCAGGAACAGCAAAAACTTGGTATCTGGGCATCCCAATAGAAAATATATATATGCCACCCAGGAGTCACTGACATTCACTAGGCCAATGATTTGTTCCCAAGTATAAAATTCCCTGAAAAGCAATCACTGCCCCAAATGGAGGTCCTTATATCACATCTCCCACAAATTCATTTTATTCTAAGCTTGGAGCATATCAACCATCCCCCAACCTGGTTTGCTGGCCACTCAAGTCAGTGACTCAAGTCTGGGTACTCAGGATGGATCTGGCAAGGAAAGATTGAGGCTCAGCAGATTTAGGATTTGAGACGAAGATTCAAACAGATGAGGACAACTACATGACAGCTGAGTCACAGTCTTCTTTGTGCATCTTCCATGGGAACCTCCACATAGTGGCACACTTTCAGATTTACCACCCTCTTCTCTTCCTGTTACTAAATCTGTTGAGAATGCTATGTTTCTTTATACCACCTTCTCGGTCAAGTGAACCCAATGTAATGGTCCTTTAAGAAGACAGACCTTTGGATCAGCTCCTCCTGGGATGAACTATGTCATCCACTGAAGCTCGGTACATCAGGAATTATGAATATACTTTCTTCCCAAATTTGCCAAAACTTTTTTCTGGATCCAAAATGAAACCTCATAGTCTGAAAAGAGATATTTATCTTTTTTGAAGGTTTATTTAAATTAAATCTTGCAAGGGGGCCTGGGTGGCTAAGTTGGGAAAGTGTCCAACTTTGGCTCAGGTTATCATCTCACGGTTCATGAGTTTGAGCCCCATGTCGGGCTCTGTGCTGACAGCTCAGAACTGGAGCCTGTTTCAGATTCTGTGTCTCCCACTCTCTCTGCCCCTACTCCACTCAATCCATCTCTCTCTCAAAAAATATACAAATTTTTTTTTAATTTTAAAAAAGTAAACAAAAATAAAGTCTTGCAAAGGTATAGAAATTAAATCACACTTAGCCAATTGATTAGTTGTCTATTGAAAATAAAATCTGGGGGCACCTAGGTGGTTCAGTCGGTTGAGCATCCAGCTTCGGCTCAGGTTATGATCTTACAGTTTGTGGGTTCAAGCCCCACGTCAGGCTCTGTGCTGACAGCTAGCTCAGCGCTTGGAGCCTGTCTTCAGATTCTGTGTCTCCCTCTCTCTCTGACCCTCCCCTGCTCATGCTGTCTCTCTGTCTCTCAAAACTAAATAAAACATTTAAAAATTTTAAAAAAGAAACATAAGTTTAAAAAAAAGAAAATAAAAACTGAAACTGTAAACTGTAAAGGAAACTTTAAAATAAACCTAACTTTAAAATAAATTTTAATATATGTATACATATGTGATATGCTCACACACACACATATACATTACCTGCATGTTAAAAATCAAGACCATCCTGGACCATCTGAGATATAAATTTTCCATACAGACCATCATCTTCCGTAGTACATCTTCCCCAGTAAATCAGAGAAAGACATGGATTCTCCCACCATCTAGCCCAAAATATAGAACGTCATGTTTTTCTTTAACCTCCCAAGGTACAGTGCCCCTTTCTCCCTCCTTTGACAATTCACCTCCTCTTGCTTAACCTTCATTGTTTTCATTTGTAACACACTCAGAGAAAAGGACTCATCCAAGTTCACAATGCCTAGTGGGAACTTCTGAATGGACCATCATTCTGAATGGTCACTTCTCCTTCTTCAGCTAACTTAATGTTTGCCCCAGGTCTGCCCCATTTGGACCCTTAGCATGATTACAGCACTGTAGAGCCCAAGCGATGCTAAGCCTGGCAGAAGAACGGGCTGCTTCTCACATCAGGGCAAATAGCCTAGGCCCCAAAGCAAGACTCTCACTCTGACTTTCAAATACCAAACTGGCAAGGGAACAGACAAAAATATGCTTAAAGGGTTTTAAACAAAACAAAACAAAGCTTCCCTTTAAACTCAACACAGAAAGTCACTTGAGGACAGAGCATGTAGGTCCCGAACATTCTCACCTTGCACCAGACATCCCCCAGCCTGACCACTGTGCCAACAGAGAAGCTGCAGATGTGAGCATGGCCTCTAATTTATTTCCCTCCCTGATTTACTTCCCCCTGCACATCACTTTGGTATGACAACAATGCATAATTCGATTACACATGATATATAAAATTATTGCAGCTGTTCAGAAATATTCACAACAAGAGCATTTCAGATCCACACTCAGACACAGACACACAGACACACACACACACACACACACACACACACACACACACACAGCTTTTGTGAATATCCTGCTAAAATCACACAGGGAGAGGAAGAAACAAAAAGCTCTTCTTTCTACTAATTAGGTACTGCCAGCATTCTTTGCCCGCAATACTTTTGTCCCTGAGCATAGAATTAAAAGTACCTCCTTAAAAAAAAATTAAAAGAGGCCTAAGAGGGGTGCGGACAGCCTTTTGGGGTAAAATGATGACAATATAACACAAAAATGAGAGTATGTATCATTTAATTTTATTTTAAGGGGCTGCTGTGAAACTGGGTGCATTTAATTCCTTTTTAAACGCCACGTAAAAGTTTCTCTCCCGCCTGCTCACTCTGTGGGCTACATACCGTGCCTAAGATTAATCCCTCAGGAGTTTTTTATTTCCTATTCTGCCTATCTTTCATCTTCACCCCAGACTAAGCAGATGGATGTGAATTCAAAGTTTTCTGATCTTTAGCACAAGTTATGGAGGGTTATCTTTGGCTGTATATCTTTCCGCTGGCAGTGCTCCCTTGGTGATGAAGGATTAACCACCCCAGCTGTCTCTTCCCAGAATGATGCAGTGCCGTGCTCCTCAACACGACAGCATCACTTAATCTTAATGTCCGCTCTCCGAGCGCAGCCGCGCAGGACAAAGCCAATCAACATCAGATGCCACCAAGATGGACCTACTGCTTGGCCCTGGAGTCTCTCACTCTCTCACTCCTATTAATCAACATCATCCAACCCAATCCCAGAGTTCACTTCTCTCAAACCACAGTTAAACTAAGCTGGGGTCCCTGTTAACCATCTGAAGCACGTGGCGGGAGGAGGAGTGGTAGGCGACAATCTGACGTGTCAGGAACACAGCACGCTAAGCCACGTCGCTGACTGAGAAGTCCCTCTGCCCACCTTCTCCCCAGTGCCAGCATCCATTCTGGAACACTCAACCCCTCTTCACACACTGAAATTCACCCGTATGGCATAAGAGAGACTCTCTTGAATGAAACCTACCTGTCTTCCAAGAGACCCCAAAAGAACTGAGGCAAGACATACGCCCATTCACGATTGAACTTTATTGGCTTCCCTGTCTCCCTAGCCCCGACCCTTACCAGCAGCTTACACATGCAAAACTGGGCCTAACATTTTACTTTTCCCACAAAAACACAGTCTCACACCAGATGGCACAAAGGGAAAGCCTGACCTGACCAAAAATAAACGCCCTGTTTGTGTGACTGATACATCCATGAATACATTTAATCCTAATAAGTGTTCTACCCTTCCTCCTCCTTTTTTAAAGTTTATGTATCACAGGTGGGGAAAGCAAATGGTACTCTTGGTTTTTTCTAGCTCCAAGCAATTATAGTAACATACCTCCCTTTTCTTCCTTAAGGAAGGGAACAAAAAAGTCAGCCCAGATCTCAAAGGCAAACGTAATAAAACAGTAAATTATTGCTAGAGTTTACTAAACAAATGCAACCTAGTTAAATTTGGAAAAATCTTCACTTTTGCTTACATTTGCAATTTTACTGCTGAACTACTGGTATTTCTTACTTATGCAACATTAAAATGTATAAGAAATCCTCTTGTGTGCTATATCCAGCATCTACTCTTGATTTATAATACCCAATTTAGGGGGGAAAAAACACAACTAAACCTGATTTAAATCACAGATTACTCTGTAAAACACAAGCAAGGAACTATTCCAAATCCTAAATGTAATTTAAACATATTTATATTTTACAGTGATATATTTTCCCCATTCCTTGTCTTACGACTGTAAACTTTCTATAATTATATAAGCAATTTCCCTAAGGTCACAACATTGATCATAGTTATAAATTGCTAAAGTATAACAACACACACTGAACAGTAAAATATATGCTGGACATCACAAACAGTTTCATCAAATCAGGAACGGGTGGGGGGAGAAGAGGGAGAGAAGAATGGAGATAGAGAAAGGGGAAAAAGTAACAAAACAAATTTTCCAAGAAGTCATTATACAATGTCACATCCCTTCCCCAAAGCCATTTGGAACACAGGTCTTACAAATTGTCCTGAGAAGGGCTTGGCTTAATTTTTAATAGTATTCTTAACCTCTGCCACTTGAGGCGGCAAACTATAGAAGTCACTCAGTTAAAGCACAAGTTTAAAAAAACCACGAAGGGAAAGCCTAAAAGATTAAAACTGTCCTGTGCCATGAGCAGTTCTCAAACTGTGTTCCTAGGAACCCTAGGATTACTTAGAGGTATTCCCTGGATAAAGGAGTGGAGATTCAGGCTTCTCATTCATTCTTTAATGAGAACAATTTCTCTAGAATCTGTTACCTCTCTTTGTGCTCAGTGGAAGAAATCTTACCTGGAAAAATAGTTTTAAATGTTGTAAAAAGAAAACGATTTGGAAACTACAACTCCTGATGCTGTCACAGTGAAAAATGAGATCCAAAAGAAGCTATTTGAGGGTCTCCAGTTGCCAGTATGTCTGGTGTTTTAGGGTAACTTTTCTCTTAATGAGAAAGGATGCGGGTGCTCTCTGCACAGGATGCAAATGGGGTTGCTGTCAGGTGCCTCCAGCGTCCAAGGTTCCAGCCAGACGGGCTGACAGGCTGGTCACCCCTGATGGTTAACAATGCCACACTCCACTCTGGGCAGCTGCCTATTAGGAAGACAGCTGAGACCCAGAGGGGAGGGAGAAATCAGTGTGTGACAGGCACTGCCTTGCTCAATGTAAAATAAACTTAAAGAGACCTATGTTCTCTGAAAGCTTAGGAATGCAGCAGGCAAATTTTTCCTTCAAAACATTTTCTAAGCAAGGCTAAGCATCTCTATAGCTCAGGATCCTGCTTCAGCTCTCTGAGAAAACTACAGAGATATTAGTGCACGTTACACATGGTTTCCAGGAGAATGGCCTTTAAGAGAAGAGCCTCCTGAAGGGGAAGATATCCCATAAGGGGACATGTTCCCTGTATTCCCTTCACTCTGTGCTTATTTCTGCTGCTTCTCCTCTCCTCTTCTTCTCTCCTGCTGCCTCCCATTTTTCTACTTCTTTTCTATCAATGCCTCCTAAATAAACGCCATCTGGCTTCCTGCAACATGACAACTTCACCAAACCAGAGAGAACACTGGTAATGTTTGACAGCACAGGACTGGACCAATCAGAACAGATGCTGGCTACAAACAGTGACCAGCTGCCCACAAAGGCGGGCTGAATCCATGGAAGTCTTGGCCCCACCACCAAAAGAAAGAGAGCTGCAGCCTAGTGGTTGGCGGTGCCAGCTTTACAGAGTTCCAATTTCTACTAGCAGCTTCTTTCTGTACAACTTCAGATTACTTAACTTAGAACCTGTCTCCTCTGTAGAATGGGCATCAAAGTTCCTACCCAACCGCCAGAGGTAGGTAAGTCAATGCAAATGAAACTAAAATGTAGCCTAAGCACTCACTAGATGTTAGATAGTTATTTCCTCATTTTGTTCTTGGTTTGTCAGCTGCTCAGCTGTTTATCATTTAGATTGCCTGAATACTTTTTTTATGTTTGTTTATTTTGAGATTATGCCCTGAACCGAAGTCAGATGCTTAACTGACTGAGCCACCCAGGTGCCCCGTAGATTTCCTGAATGTTTTATGGGTCCCCAATAAACAAGTGAAAAAAATAAGCCTTGTAGATTCTGGTCTTAGAAGGTGGGGAGGTCTTTAGGCCCTGGGTAGACCGAGCGAGGGGTTCAAATCAGAGTTGCTAAACTACAGGTGATAATAGTTGGGCTGCTGGGTTATCACCCAGAGACACAAGAAGGTTGAGAGCTCTTACTGGATTTTTATCACTTTAACAGTTTTAAGAAATGACTGTCAATTTTTAAAATTATACATATCACTTTGAAAATTTTATGAATCACTTTTATCAGAGCAAGGCTTAAATTCATGAAAAAATGAAAACCTAGACAATTGAAACTATTTACCTGTATTCCTGTTTTCCATATGATGCTAATATAAGTAGCTAATATTTTAGTAAGAGCTTACTATATGCCAGCATTGTACCAAGTTTTCTGTTATTACCGATTTAATTCTTACAACTCTTTGATGTAGGTCGTGAGTCTCAAGAGTAGCTAAGTAATTTGCTCAAGGTCATATGATCACACTGTTCTGAAGCAATAGCAACAGGATTTGAACCCAAGTCTGAATCCAAAGCTTATATGCTCAACTTCACACAAGATTCCCTCTAGAAATAAACAGGTAAGTAGCTAGGTAGAGGGGCAGATGCAAGATACTCTCATTGAATTAAGTTTTACAAAGGATCAATCAATATAAATACTTATATATTAAAATATATTTGGTTCAGGTACAAAAATCTGCAGTCCTATGAGTACTGAATTTCTCCAGTAAGATAGTTTTGGTATGGGCCAATTTTACAAATCTCAAGCCCAAGTACTTTCCATATGGCCTCTCCAAAGTAAGTAAACTCTGTGCAAAACAAACCCACAACCAAAACACAGGGGCTTCTCAGAAAGTAACAGGGCATCTCAGACCAAACATTTGCAAGAACTAGGAAAATCATGAACTCAACGATATACAGGGCAGGAGTTTCTGCACAAATATTTTAATCAGAAATAGCAGCTTGGGGCATCCTATTAAATGTCAAGAAGGGCCAATTCTTTTAATCCTTCAAATCAATGCCTCCTGTTTCATCAATTCCTAAACTACAAAACCAGAGACGTCCCACTTGGGACCCATTCTTCATCTTTCTCCTTCTGAGTGCTAGTGGTGGCCTTAACTATGGATAAAAATTAGGCCCACTGGGCACTTTTGTCTTTTCTTTTTTTTTAAGTCCAGAACCTTGAAATCTGTTTCCACAGGGAGAGTGAATAGACTCAAATCCCTCAGAAAACTGAACTGACAGACTTTGGATAGAGAAACTACCCAGCAATTGACAGACTCAACTCCTCAAAAAGCATTAAATAGAGAGAAAGTCGGGGAACAAGGCCGTAACCCAACGTGAAATGCCAGATCAGGCCATCAGACACGCAGGCACAGTCCCCCAGAGCTCTAGTCTACCCTGGCCTGAAGCTGGAAGTTAAATAATCATAACCCCTGGAAAAGAGCTCCTAAAACATAACAGAGATCCAGCCTGTCGTGTATCCACTATTCAGTTGATACAAAACACAAAGGTCATCAGACCCTGTATCCCCAATTCCCACCTCTTGGAAAACACCCCAAAGTGGTCCCAATTCTTCGCCCCATAGCAAAGCAAGCCAACAACTCTCATTTCTCTAAAAAGGGTGGAAAGGGGGTCTCAACAACTCTTTGGAGATGGGAAGACTACCTTCTCACAGGTTTTCAATTTGATAAATTTGAAATATTTGAAAACAAGGCCACTTTCGTCTTTTATTCTTCCTCTTTTACTCTCTTCAGTGAAATTTTACAGTATCCTTCAAGTAAGTCCTACATTATTTCTTGCTAAATTGTTGCTGTTATCAATTGCAAATGAGCCCCATTCCCCCCCCTCCATTGTGCTGTATGGATTTTCCTATCCATTTTGATTTCGTTCAACTCATTAGTTTAATAGTTCTCAGTTGATCTGTTGGGTTTTCCAGCTTAGCAATCACGCCACTCAAGAATGAGGTTTTTACCTTTTTATGATTTATATGATGTCTGGTTTCTATTTCCTATCTTCCTGCACTAAGACAATCACTGCAAACTCAGGGGCCCACAGGGCCAGGCAGGTAAGATGACCGAGTGAAGAGACCCAGCGGAGGACCTCGTGACTGGGACACTGAAACCCTGTGTCTAAAGGCAGGAGTCACCACTCTACTCTGGCCCCTGTTACATTCAGGGCTAAAGGTCTCGTCTTGCCAGATGTTTCAGGAGAAACCAGAGATAAGAATTTTCTGGTGAAACCTCCAGTTTCTTTATATGTTCACTTTTTTTTTTTTTTTAAACACAGGGCAGGCCAAAACAGAGTGCCTGATGGTCAGATTCAGCCCAAAGACCAAAACCTCCAGGTGAGATTTTCCAGGATTTAAGAAAATAATTTCACTTAAATCATAAGAGAAATGGACATGCTTATCTCAACCCTGACTTTCCCTAACATTGCACCACTGGAGAGGCTGTTTGCTTCTCACATGAGGTAAGGTTTCCATCATGTCAAGTTTCTGTGTAATACTCATTTACTAAAAATAACTTAGTAGCAATGAATTTTGAATTCTATTAAGATGATCCAGTTTTCTCCTTTGACCCTATGTGATTATTTATATCAATAAATTTCCTTAAGATTGCAAAAGAAAAAAAAAGAATGCCTACAATACACTGTGGGAGAATCCACCATAATATGTGCTTTCAAAGAAAAAAATGTAAACAGGGCTTTCTTAATTTTTTTAACTCCTTGATTTTATTTTATTAGCTCAACCCTTAGTTGTGACTTGCTTTCTCACCCATATTCCAGCAACTTATGCAAGTCTGTCAAAATCCTAGTCATAAAACTGCCACTGACATCATCTGTTTCAAAAATTTATTCACAACTGGATCCATCATCAGCTCTGTCTACACAACCAGTTTCAAATTCCAAAGCAATTCCACACCAGAATCTACATCTGTATTCCCAAATCTACTTTGACGCAGTTTCCCAAGTCCACTTTGATACAGTTCATTTTTTGGAGAGATGTTAGAATGGCACATTTTCTAGAAACGGGTTTTGTTAGGCGTAGGGGTGAGGGAAGGCAACTTTAAATAAAAAAGATGTAACTGGCTTAAGACAGAAAAGACATTCAGTGCATGAATGTAGAAACATCACTAAACTTGGCTTACAAAATTGTTAATTATGTATTTGACAGTGAAATATCACAAACAGCTGGGGCTAAAGAATACAAACTCACACAGAGAGTGGGTAGGAGTGGGAAAATACACAAAGACTCAGATCAGTGCCATCAAAGAGAGTGTTTAAACTCAACCTCTTCTACTGTAACAACTTTTATAGCTACGTAGCAGGTCTCCTACCTCAACCAAAATTCACAAGCCAACCTCCCAACTCCTATTCCTAGACTTGTAATAGCAGCCCAGCTCTCTATTACAAATCCTCCTCTCCCATTTAGCAAGTTGGGCCATATGGTGTGTGACCATCAGAGAGTAAGAACCAGGCCAGAATCTAAAAAATGTGCAAACCAAGGCGGTAAAAAGAAGAGCCATCACTTTGAGAAGTCTTACTTTTTTTTTCCCCAAAATATGTAAATAGTCACAATGCCTTGGGAGAGTGCTCCAGAGAGCTCCCAGAGCCTGAAAACCCATCTCCCCTCAAACACATGCTCAAGCATTCACCACATCTTCTGCCAGGAATCCACTCTCCTGGGACTCCTCCCCCAACCCACAGGGAGGGGCCAAGGTCAGAAATACGCACATTGAGCTGTTCTGAAAATTCTCACCAGCAAAGTCCATGACAAGGCAAAGCCCAAACCAGACATTGTTGGGGGGGGGATGGCTGCCTGATCCTCTGACACTAAGAGGAAAGAATCTTAGCAGACAAAAAAAAAAAAAAAAAAAAAAAAAAAAAAAAAAAAAAAAAAAAAACCACTCTTTAGGGACTCCTTCAGCAGTTCTATGCTGGAAGAGACACAGGCTCCTCCTGTATCTAATATAAAGACAACCTGGTGCCCTCCCCACAAGACACACCTGGCGGCAAAAAAAAAATCTAATCTTTAAATCCCCAGGACTTTTTAACATTTGAGTGAGAGTCTGAAGGGTGCAAGCTTAGAAAGTATAACATTTACAGAAATATTTTAATATTCTTTCTAATATATCTAATAGTGTATTAATAATGCCTTCCCAAATAATTCAATATTGGCTAAGATGGTAAATTTCAAAGCCCAAAGGTTAGAGCCTTCTAGGAACAACAACAAAAACAAGGTATCCCACAGTCTCTTCTTTTTAGGTGGCACAATGAAACACCCTTATTTGTCTGCCTCCAAGTATTTGTAGAAAATGCTGAGAGCAACCAGATTGTGACTTAAGCTTCTCTGAAAAGAACCAACGACCAGTCAACAGCCCCATTCCTTCCCCTAATAATTCTCCCCAAGGATTTCCACATCTTGGACAAATATTAAGAGGTTGATATTCCCTCTGACTGTAGATCATACTGTCTCTAAGTGTAAGAGGCACTAGGGCACTAGAGTAACTAACCTTCCCCAGGAAAGTACCAAGCTCACTCTTCCCTGAGATACTGACCACATCCTACTGTAACGTAGAAGAGCAGAAGCATTAAGGTTGCTGATGGGCAGCATAGGTCTTGGGATATTAGAAGCCAATAAAATAACAAGTAGAAGAATCCAAACAAGGACAGAACACATTAAAGTGTTCATCACTGACTAAACAAACAAAACAAACAAACTCACTCCTCATCCCCGGCAGCCTGAGAGCAACGTGCCCAGATTCCAGAATAAGGGGAACCAGTTACGGGTGGGTCAGTGCAAACAGCCCTACCCTTCAGAAGACCGTGGCAAAAACCACATCAATGCCAGTTGTAGGAGATCACTCTATTTTGCAAAATATAAAACTGTTTCATTGCAAATCTATGGAAACAATGTCAAAGGGGCCAAGGGCTGTCACTTTGATTCAAAGAAGGCCCATTTCAGTGTGGCACTGATGGCCAGCGATGTCAAAGCAAATTACACCCCCAGTTGCTGAGAGAGAAATCAAAGTCAGGAGAGAAATGTTCAGCTGGAGACACACCCACAGGAGTTTGGAAAGCCAGCACTCCTTCCAAGCCATGCTAATCTATCACAGGCTCAAACAAAGGATGTGTTTTTTCCCATCAAGAAATGGAAAAGACTGGTGATGGGACAGTCTGAAGGGAGTGTTAGTGAGCTCTTCTGAGGCCAAGACTCCACTTCAGCTTCTATGTGAGGGTTACAGGGAGAGGGAGTCACAAGGCATAAAAAGGGGAGTAATGAGCATAAACTGAAAGGGATGGATGCCCAAAGAGAGAAATGGCATTCTTATTCCATGTTATACTGAGGTTCCATGAGCCACCTGAGTGGTACACACAGGATGCACGATGTGGATTAAGATCTTGGGCATGTCACAGACTCTCTGGACCTCAGCTCAATTACAGCCAATGAGAAGATTCTGCAGATACATGTCTTGGCTGGATGTGTCTTCTCTAAGGAGAGGTTAGAAGGAAGATCAAAAGGTACAAACAAGTTCGGACCCAGTTCTGAACTGGGACAAGAAAGAAATATTATGCAGACTTCAAGTAAGTAGCAATCCCTCATACATCCATAGATATGAACCAAACATGAAGGACTGGGACCCTGTCTATGCAGATTGTATTGATATCCACCGAGGCAAATCTAGAGGTGAACTCCTAAAGGGGAAAGCAGCAAGATCCTCCAGCTGCTTGATATAGACCCAATAGTTATTTAAATTCTTGGGATCAAAAATTTGAAAACTGAAATGCTCAAGTCTTTCTTCAGCCTATGGATGGACAAGGAGTGGTAAGTGCATGCCCATAATTTAAGAGCAAAAGGAAAAGAAAGACTATCAATCATTAAATATCTTCTGAGTGCTAAGCACCACTGTAGGTATGTGTGTTTATGAAATTTCATTAAATCCTATTCATGACCCGTTTTACAAATAAAGAAACTAAGGCTCAAAGTGAGATTATAAAATTTTCAAAGTACATTCATCAATAGCCATAACTACTGGATGTGACAGAGGTTAACCCACTGAGAGCCACTTGGAAGATTTCTTCTTTAGAGTCTGACATCTTTTTTGGAAATTCAGCATTACTGGGCCCTAGAGATCTCAGTTTGGGGAAATGCCTAGCCACTGGAAGATAACTATCCATGTTATCCTCACTTTCCAGAAACCCAATGACAGAGAAGGCATCTTGGTTTTTCCATCATTCCCAAAAACCAAACAAGGAAGACCTGCTCCTTCAATCCTGATAGTCCTTGAAATAAGGAGGGGAAAACATTCCCCCTACCCTCACCAGCAATCCCACCATTCACATATGCACAAGTCTGTGTGCCATGCAACAGAACCAGTAGGTTCCACCTTAATGATGAGCCAGAGAATGGCCAGCCCAGCCAGGAGGAAATGCGGTAGTAGAAGGGGTCATGGGTCTGCCAACCCCACAAAAAGGGATCATCCTGGGCCCAGTCCCTCCATCAGGCAACTTTTAACTTGGAACATAAAAATGAAAAAGTGCCTTTGTTTAAAACCCTCCTGAAGTTTCTGATCACGATGATTTATGTAAATAAAATGTTAAATTAAAATGTAGGTGTTAATAAAATTACATATATGATGGAATGGCTGTTCTTTTTAAAACTGATCTGCAATAAATTTTCTAAATTCTGATTGCAGGTGATTCAGGCCTTGAAAGCTTTGCCAACAATAGCCAGCAGAGGTCTATTACTGAAGTGGTATTAATATAGCTATCATCACCAATTCAAAGCAGATAATAAAGGACTGACACATTTATTATCATTATTAATTAACAGTTTTCTGAGATGGAATTAAATCAATATGCTGCTCTGATATCATTTTAACTAGTTATGCAAATCAAACATTTAGAGCCTATGAACAGATATAAATGCCATTCAAAATTCACTTCACACTTATTACTGTAATATCAGAACTTTCAGGCTTTGCTAGTAAAAAAAAAAAAGAAGACTTAATGCTCATTTAATTACAGTCAGACATAAAGCTTATGGAATGAAAGTTGAAATAGCTGATTAGTTAGGAAGTCGTATCAAGGCTATAACACTCGGGCTAGACAATGAGATAATAATGTGAAAACGTGGGGCTCTGCACAGAGTGGTTCTGGCAGATCCTATTAAAAAGAACAATGACATGTGTGGGAGAATATGTTTTAAAATTACAAAGTTGAAGACCCTTTCTTAAGTCCAAAAAGAAGAAAGGGAGGGAGAGGAGAGAAAAGAAGAGAAAAAGGAGAGAAACCTAAAACTAGTCATTTATAATATAGAAAACTGCCAGGTTCAATTGCCCAACATTTCTTCCTAACTAGACGAAGATACTGATGATGACTTGCAGAGCTCTTCCATGCAGAATGCTAACTCTACCTCCCAGTTTTTCTTATCTGATGTGCAGAGGGCTCTCCCCACACTCAGCACAGCTATCGAGAGTCTCACGGTGAGTCGGGAGTTCTCTGCTTCTGGGTCCCACAAAGGCAAGATGCAAAAATCTGATACTTAGCAATTTGGGTTACTCAATCACAAAAGTACCTAAGTCCCTGAAGATGGGCTGCACTAAAAATACTCCTAGAGGGACTGTAGCAGCCTCCAATTCTAGCTCTGTGGACCACGAAGAGGGTGCTCACAGGAGGGTGGAAGGCAGCGATGCCAAGAAGCAGTGTGTGGGACTGAATGACTTTCCCAGATTCCCCCCCAACCTATATGTCCTGAGCACTAACCAGGTGGCCTTCTAGAAACCAGCTGGCATGTCCACTGTCAGCACCACCATAAGGCAGCCATTCTGATGGGCCAGTGCTCTGAGGTCAGGTCAGGGACAAACTTAAGGCCCAGAAAGGAGCAGCCAGAGACTTTGAGTGTTGCCTGGACCATGGCTTTGGCTTACAGCCAGGAGCTTAGGCTTAGAGCATTTTTATGAAAAGATGCAATTGTTTCTACAGTGTAAATTAGTCTGGGCAATACCTCGCTCTTCTTTTTTCTCCAAATCCGATTTCCATCTTCACGTGGAGAAGTGCATTGGATTTTCAGTGTGATCTATTTCACAGCCAGAAAATGAATAGTACACATACCAATAAAAAAAAAAATGTAGTGCCAGGGTTCTGCTGTGACCCAAAAGGAACAATATAAAAAGGAGAGAATGAAATGTTATTACCCTCTTCACACCTTCCACCCCCGAACTTATTAGTCTCTTAACATTCTTCATGTGTTTCTTAGAAATCTAAAGCTCAAGTCACACACTAGTATGCATTGTTGTTTTGCCATTTTTACTGGAATTTTACATTATGGACTAAAAAGTATGGACTTCATTCACTAGGAATCGTCTCTGGGAGGGGGAAAATGCACCCTTCAGTAGGAGTAGTGGTGGGCCCAGGGCAACGCACTAGAAAAAGACTGGAAGGTATCCGAGAATGTACCTAACGGCAATCCACTCAGAGTAGTCTGAGAATGGGCGATATCTTGTCATCTTTGTGCTTCCATCTATTTTCCAAACCTTAACTATATCTATTCATCCCATGAATATTCACTGAGGGCCAGCCACTGGACAGGTACTGCATAAGATGCTGGACACTCAATGGAGAGGAGGAAGGGACAGTCGAAATCAATTGGTTCTCCTGCCTCGGGTGCTGCTCTGAGTGGCTGAGGCTTGTTGGTGCACGGGCAGGGAGGCAGGTGGGAGGCAGCTAACATAGACCCTCACCTCCTCTTTAAGCTGCCCAAAGAAAATACTAGTACACCACATTCTAAAGAAAGACACAAGATTTCTCTAAATTTCCCCTCTGAGGCTCTTCTGAAAGTTGGAACTTGAGAAGGAAGAAAAGAATGGGAGACCATGGGAGCGAGAAGAGCAGCTACTGAAGTCTCTCACACAAAGGGGAGGGAGCAGATATTCGTGTTATTTTTTAAGCCTAGAAAAAGAAATTAAGCTATTGCAAGAAATCTACGAGTTAGAAGTATTCAGGAGGTGCACAAAGTGGGGTATTCCCTTGGTAAGTAACCAAGGGAGATTAAAAGGACTTTTTTTTTTTTTTAAAGAAGCTAGTGCCTTCCCAACTGCCTCCAACCCCACCCTATCCTGATCCACAGCAATCCAGGTTGAAGCCAGGAGGAAACCTCCTCCCAGGACAGACTGCAGTATGTTGGTTAAAAACATGGACTCCCCTACCAGTTACACCAGCTACCTAAACTCTCTGCGCCTCAGTTTCCTCATCTTTAAAATGAAAATAATAATAGTCCTATCTCAGAGGTTTGCTACCAGGATTAATACAGTTGGTACATGTAAAGGCTCAGAACGGTGCCCATCATATGGCAAGCACTCAACAAACCAGTAATAGCATCACCGTCGGCATCTCTGCCATCTCAGAAAGGTCCATCCCACTCAAGCTTTACCCCACAACAATCACCCCACCATCACTGCTGGAGTGCCCAGGCTTCGCAAAGCTTCCAGGGCTGAGAGTACCTATATAATCCTCACACAGGGTATCCTGACCAAACCCATGAATGTGCCAACTTCCCATGAATAAGATCACTCGAAAGCAATTTTGAGGACTTGGCCCTTTGATACTTTACATAACCAATTTATGATAATGGAACACTGTTTTTCCTTCTGGGCCACCACCAGCCCCCTGGATTGTTATGAGTGCTGCCTTGGTTAGGAAGCTGCAATATGATCCTCTGACTAGAAATACTGGCATAATTTATTGCATTATTACTCCTCTGAACTGAAAGCAATTAATTACCTGGAACAGGATGCACAAGTGAAAATGTATCAGAGGGAAGTGATGAAAAATGTGCCCACTGCTTTAAAATAATAGGTGCTTAATGGTTTTTTTGTTTGCTGGCTAATCTCAGGCATCTTATAAACAACTCCAGCTCAGTTATCAGTTGTGAATTCTGCCCCCACCCCCTCCTTTTTTGCCCCCTTATATTATTCTATCATCCCATATCTTCCCCTGAGGACAGGAAGAAACATTTAAGATATTCACTTAAAAGCAGAAGGGAGACTCCATTCCTCTTCTGCATGGTACAATTATTAATATAACTTAGAAATACATGATAAAATATATTTGTATGTTTATCGGCCATGTTGGTAGCACAAATATATCTGCCTGACTGATGCCTCTTTGTATCAGAGCATTTACTTTGAAACTTAAAAAACACAGAGTGGGTAAAAAGACATTCTGTGGGACACGTGCATGTTAAGTATTGTCCCCAACCCCTCATAAGTGACTTCCATGTTACCTGCACCTCAAAATCCTCAAATACGGTCTCTGAGAATGTTTTCCATCCAGTGCTTCCCTCGTCTTTCTCCTACTGCTGTCATCGACCGAAATCCAGAAAGAGAGAGGAAACAGGGCCAATAATGCATTATTGTATTATTTACAAATTTCATGCACATGTGAAAGATAGGAATAGGGCTAAATTCATCATATTTGTTCCTACTTTTCAGAATTATTCACATCTGTATGATTCCGTAATTGTTTCTTCTATAAAGTTATTGGAGTAATTTTACTCCGTATATTCCCGATCAATTCCCCCTCTCAAGGGCACAGTTGAAAAGTGATATTTGAAAACGGCCTCTGATAGATTGCATGGTTAGTCAGCAGCAGAGACAAACAACCTAATCCAGCACAAATTAGTTCAGCTGCCAGCAATAGTTTTATACAAAGATGTAAATTATGTTGTCAAAATCGGTCGCTTTCTAGCTTGCTGCTCAGCTAACAAGAAACCACTTTGGCTGATAAAGATGAACACTAAGCTTCCCTCTCTTACAAATTTGCAAATCTGCCATTTCAGCATTCTGTTAGCCACAAACAAACAGCCAGCTATAATTGCTTCTTTTCTTCCACGGTGGTATTTTTCCCCCTCGGGCTGTTCCTTCCAGGCTGCTCTTGAAAATAACAACAACAACAACAAAGCCCAAAAGCACCACAACAATAAACACCAGCAGCCCTCAGACAAGAATTTAGGGAAAAGCTGGCCAGGCACCCACCGTCTCTCCCCGTCTCTCTCGCTAGCCAGCATCACCTCCCTCCCCAAGAACTGCCAGCCTGGCCCACACGCGCTCCGCTGCGTGCAGACCCTGACAACTTCACTCCCCACTGCTGCTATCTAACAGACGATGAGGGCAGGGAAAATTCTTGGCTGAAATGGAAATGGAAATATTCTTACAGCTTCGAACAAGGATTGTCTTTGACAGTAACCCATCCATTCTTCTTTATTTTACAAGCTCCCATTGCGGGGAACGGAGGGAGCAGAGAACACTTTCAAGGGGCCTAAGAGGAAAGCTCCACCAGGCTGCCTGTTAAATTGGAATCAGATAGATCTTATGCTGGACTGAAAATAATAATGCATTATAACAGTAATTATATCCAGCATAAGTCAAATAAATAAATTATAAATTACAATTACCCTTTAAAGTTGCTAGTCTCACTGTTTGCTTTACAATTAACTGCAGGTGCTCCTGCATGTTTTATTATGGTCCCAAAGTTATATATTTGAAAGAATGGTACAGATGATTCCTGTTTATTTGTTAAATTAAAGCATTGTTGGTAAAATTACGGCTTAATTAATATTATGGGTACTGTATAACAAAATAGTTTACCTTGTACATAATTTATTTCCACATGCATATCTCAGCCCAGACCCATTACAGCTCTAAGGCAGCTAAAATAAAATATTCCTCCTTTGCTGGCATTTTTCTAAATAGCAGTTCACTAAATCAATATTATTCACTTGGTATTTTTAAAAGCAGTGTATCTTAATAATTACACAGCATTAGAGTAGGCAATAATTTTACTTGCTAAGCATATTAAATTTAGCAAACCATCAGTCAAATAGTTTGTTCTTTCTCAGAATGGGTAAGCAGTGAGTGAGTTTGGAATCATGTTCCTTTGGTATAAATGTCACATAGAGTTTAAGAATGCGTCTGTGACTCCCTAAGCCAGCCCGGTACTATATATCTTTATTAGTTTCAGTGGTCAGTGCAGTGACCAGTTGTTTATTCTCATTACTCAAGACAAGGTGAGCCACTTGGTAGTGGCTGCAATCAGAGCTAAAAACATATGACTTTGCAAAAAGTAAGAACTGTGGACAAGACTACATGCACAATGGCTGCATGCAGGCTTATAATAGGGGGCCGACAGGAAGGAAAGAAGGTTATTAAACCCAACACACACTATTTTGTGTGCAGAGCATTTGATGTGTCTTTAACCCTCCTATCTTCAGGATATCTTGCAAATATAATTAATTAGTAAAACATCATTAATTTCATAACTATCTTGTCTTTTTCATGTGTCTTTATTCTTTCTCAAGCTCACACAAAACACTTTATGTTCTCTCTTCCTATGCCATCACCCCTGAAAAAAAAAACCCTAAAAAAATCTTACTCCATTCTCTCTCATAAACACACATACACACACACACGTACACACACAGGTTTCAGAAAATCAAGTCATTTGCTCCACAAAACCAAAGCAGACAAATTTTGTCTGAGCTGTAGGCAATTGCCAGCACAATCAAGTCATCATTTGATTGATGCTGTGGCCCCCAGATTATGTGTTTTAGGTAAATGGCCCAAAACACTTTATAATCATGGAGGAGAGAAGCAGAGAGAGGTGGACATCAGCAACCACTGCCAGAAAATGGCCTCTCGATCTGCAAAGAAGAACAGTAGCCCACCCTTTCTTTGTCTTCCTCATTCCCTCTTTCTATTCAGAGGTAGCCCAGACTTCTCTTTCCAGGGGCCCCAGCAGAGGCCACATAGGAATCAGAACCTCACTGAGGCCTCTCCCTCAGTCTTCTATGCCCAAAGTTCTAAGCTACACTCACGTATGGCTCCTGACAGCTTATAAACCTCAGAGAAATGCCTGGATGGCATTCTGTGAGCTGACACAGTACTTCACTCAGCTTCCTCTGCAGCAATAAGTCTGCTTCTACCACTGGGATAGGGCAGCTCTCTGGTGTTTAATGACTACCAAGTTACTTACCAACCCACAGCAGGCAGAACAGCTAATCTCGGAACAAAGAAGGCATGCCTTCCTGGGACAACAGAGGAGGCACAGGGCAGTGAGAACAAGTAATTCAGTCCAATCTACCAACAGAACAGTTTCTCAACATCCACATTGCATTAAACCCTATGCAGAAAGAAGCATAAGATGGGACACATGCCTATGATAAAGGAAAACCATAAAGTTCCAAGTTACAGTTCAAAATAGTGAAAGAGACACCACCAAGTCCTAAGGGTTAACTGCCAAATGAAATATTCACCCAGTAATTCCTACAGAAGTAACTCACAGTCACTAAATGGGGTGCTTAAGGAAGGAATTGCAAAGGGGTATGATTTGAAGGTCTTAAAAAGCAATTTAAAAGAAAGCAATTCAAAATGTGAGTAAAGAAAAAGTGCATTCAAGGTGGGCAAGACTTTGTGTACCTAGGACTAAAAATGGGGGTTGCAAGGCATGAGACACCAAGAACCACTTCTGCCCTCCCAGGATCAATCACAAGGATACATGAAAGTGGACCATCCTGCATTATTGCGTTAGAAGGCCAACCCCCAGCCAAACTCCACACCAGAAAAGAAAATCAGCGAATTCCTCAACCTGAAACCCACTTACAACTAGGTTCTCAATGAGATAGGTTATTAAATGAGATATCCAGCCTATATTAAGAATCTTAAGCACAAGTGAATTTAGTTTTTACATTTGTGCCTGAATTATACACCAACAGGCTCCGTTCATTCAATATTCTCCATTCCTGTAATTCAAACTGAGGTGAATTCCAAAGAACGACATGAACAGGCACAATATGTACACACACAATTCCATCAAGAGGGCAGGCAACATGAACTCTTGGCCTTTGCCCGCAAACACTCCTACAGGGCCTGTTCTGGGTGTGCTGGCCCAGGACTCTTACGTGGGAGCATATCTGGACCCCGAGATGAATAGAGATATAATACTACACAGCAGTTGGAGTGAACTGATGTTATTAAAGTAGAACAAAATAAAGAGAAGGAAAAGCATATAAGATTATTGAATATGCTCTGCTGGACATTGGCACATACGCTGTTCCATTCACAGACCAGGACACTGGTCCTCAAGTTAAGCAACTTGCAGACATGGTCACACAACGCTTATGTTTGCAGAGACCATCGCGAACCCAGATCTACCTAACTGTGAAGCAGAGGCTGCCTTCCCCAGCCTTTACCTCAGGGAGAGTTGCTGTCTGACAGGGAGACAGGGCACAAGATCATCTTCAGAAGAGGTGGATTGAGATGCTGAGGAAAGGTAGAAATAAAGGTAAGAAGATGAGGTAGAAATAAAAATTGGGAGACAAACGTAAAGACATCGATATTTTTCTCTCAATCCCAGCCAAAGAACAGGAAAGTCTTTGAGGCTTTGCCTTTTCACGTCCTATCCCAGAGTATGCATCCCATAACATAGCAATTAACTGCAACTTTGGGTACTGATTAAAACCAGCAGCAAGCACTATAACCCACTTGTCAGCCACAAACCAAGGGTATTTCCTCAGTAGCTGCGGGTAGCTTCCCTTCAAGAGTATCCAGGAGACACACCAAGAGCTCTCTACATCAACAGGACAGCAGGCTTGGAGACAGATAATTCACATGGTAACAGTGACTACATAAAGATGGGAGCTTATGATGGAAAGAAAGGGAAGAAAGGGGAGATTTAAAGAGAATCGATCTTGCAAGCAAATTTTCCCATCATTTCACAGTGTTATTTCATAACGAATAGCATTTTCATAAGTTGAAAATTACTTGCCAAGGAAAGAAAAGGCTAAGTTAGAGTCAAGACAGACTCAGGAAATGTTGAACAACAATACAGCAGGTGAATTGCATTGTAAGACAGCAATACAAGAGCAGTCACAAGTCAGTCCATGATTAATTCCCAAAGAATATCCCTCAGATGAGTATAGTATATTGTTATTCACAAAGCTCCTCGACATTCATCATCTCCTCTGATCTTCCTAGGAGATGCGGGAGGTTGTTTATTCTCGATGTTCATGTCTTGTAGCAGAGGAGATGGAGGCCCAGTGAAGGTGACTTGTCCGAGGTCATGGTCTTTGGTAGTACAGGTGTTTTAATGTTTACTCCATCCTGCTACCTTCACCTCTAGGGGAGCCAAAGTCCAGACATGGACAGATAGTGGCCCAAGGGTTTATGCAGCAAACAGGAGACAGCAGTTGGCCTCAAGCATGGTGCCAGACTAAGGAAAAGGTAATCCATGCAGTGGCTCAGGGATACGGAACAGAGTAAAGGAAAGTAGGAAAGAACAAGACATACTTGTGCGGTGATAAGACTGGTTTGGCTGGAGCAGAGGGTATAGACACAAAAGTAGCCGGAAAGAGTCCAGAGAGAATAGACAGAGCACAGCAGTGAATGCCAAGCTAATAACTGCACTTGGTTCTCTAGGTCAGTGGGAGCCAATGAAGAAGACTGACAGAGAAGGAGACTGGCATGATAAAAACAGTGTACTATAAGAAATAAATTACTCAACTAGAGAGTAGATTTAATGCCACCATCTAACATAGAAGGGGATACTTAAACATACTGAATTGGTCAAATTTTCCTGGTGAGAGGGAGACACAAGCTGCCAACTTGCTACGATACTGCCACCAGGTGCCCTGAACCAGCCATTTTCTAAATGATACAGGGCCACTCCTTCCACTTAGAGGTGCTGCTGTCGAGAACCATAGAAAGCCTTCCCCACCTATCCTTAGGCTGTCACTCTGGCTTCCCCAGACTACTCCCCACTTTTCTGTCCATCCAGAACTGTCCAATATCAGGATCCTATCTGGATGCCTCTCAATACTGTAATGCACATGCCTTGGAGGTGATACTACTAATCTGATAAAGGGACTCAAGCCAAGGCTGCAATGGCTGTTGAAGCCAATAGAGTATACTTCAAATATACATACTTTCCTCAGGGACTGTCAGCTCCATAACCCACCAGTTCCCAAATACTGACGCAGGCCTGGGTCATCCCCAGCTCCAACCTCAGAGTCTGTTCAGTAGATCTGGGATAGGGCCAGGGTATCTGCATTTTTTTAAATGATCAGGTGACTCTGATGCTCCAACAGTTATGAAACCACTGAAACTCCAGAGAACAGGAAGTTCTGACACCCTGGCAGAGAGAATATGGTGATATATTCTTGCCTTCCTACATGTCTTCAAATGAAACCATGTAAGAGTGCTCTACAGAGCCCTAGACCGTGTCTTAGACATTCAGATTTCTCCGATGTCTAGAATCATGCTATGAAATTATCAGATTCATATATATACAGCTGTCTTCATAAAGAGTTCAGTAAATCAGAATTTGAGATCATTCAGACACAATCCCACTAAAACAAACTTTGGTCTATTAATCAGAGAGGAATTAAACATAGTAAAAATGATGATAAAAAATGTTTAAACTTTTTAAGTAGGCTTCATGCCCAGCACAGAGTCCAACAAGGGACTTGAACTCATGACCCCGAGATTATGAGCCAGATCTTGGTCTCTTAAGCTGAGATCAAGAGCCAGATGTTCAACCAAATGAGCAACCCAAGCTCCCCAGGAATGTTTAAACTTTTAAGACAATAATGTGTGTGAGTGTGTGTGTGTGTGTGTGTGTGTGTGTGTTTGTGTGTGTGTGTACACATTATGCATTGTAATGCATAAACTACCATTTAACTCATAGACCCTGATCATCGGATCTGGATTACATTTGGTCATCTGACACTGTACCATAATTTTAACTCTATCTCCACAACAACAGCACTCTTATAGACTTCACATTTATTTTCTAAATTACTCATTTTTCTAATTCAGAAATTAAAATATGAAAATTGTAATGGTCATAAATTGATAGCTATTATTTAACCTAAATCAATTGTAATCATAAACACATTAAAATTTTTAAAGTCATTTCCTGTACCACCTAGAATTATTTCCTGTACCACCCATGACCCATCTCTTTGAGGAATACTGATCTAGAACCAATGTCTCATTTGACAGAAGGAAAAACTGGCATTCAGAGATCAAGTAACTTAAGTTAGGTCCTAAGTAAAAGAAGTGTAACCCTGGTCTCCTAACTTTTTGCTCATAAATGTTTTCCTATACTATGAATATTTATCTAATGCATTAAAAGGAAAACACTGCCATATTGCCATTCAAAGAAGTACCCAAAGTATTTCCACTCAGCAACATTTAAGGAGCCTAGCTCAAACAATTTTGTTCATTTTTGAAAGTAATAAATGGGTTTTTTCTTCTTAAAAATATTTGTCATACAAACTTTTCATTAACTCTTCTACTTCTCCATGTATCAACAATTTGCTATTTTCACAGCACATTTCATAAGATTAGACTTAAAATTACACTTGTATGCTCTCAGATGTTGGCCTTCATGTTTTACAAAATGTTATGCATGTTTTTAAAGATATTAGTATATTAAGCAACATCCTATATACGACTCAGTTATAATTTGCCACTAACAGCCAGAAAGTCAATATAGTCTGCAGGGTCAAGTCTTGGGTTTGCAACGATGAATGAAAGGACAATGGCCATCCCTTGTCAATCACTAAGATTCACCCAAGCGGACTGAGTGGCATCAACTGACCATAAGGCACGGCAGCTCTTGAAGCTCTTGCTACACAATGATGGAATCCCCAAGACATGGTCAAGGTGTGGTAAGCACCTAACTCTACCTCCCCAGTAGCAGACTCCTCTTCCCCAGCCCCTGAGCACAAATGCTCTACTACAGGCACATTTCTCCTATCATGCTGTATCCTCAAGTAATAAATGTAGCTCATACCTCAAAAAAAGGAAAAAACCTCACAAACATTCATAGAACCTCCTTGTAAATTAAATGGTCTATCATGGGTAATACAGCTATGACTCAGTGAATACATCCCAATTCTGCCCTATGCCAGGTTGCCAGATAAATGAATAAAACAGAGGTACTGGTGAGTACCAGGTATGCAAAGTTTGGGGTTATGTCCCCGCCGCCACTGACTCCTAAGGAGAGAAAAGGCAGCTGGGTTGGGGTAGGAGTGGGAGGAAGACGGGAGAGGAGGGACATTCTAGGAGGCAGACTGAGGAAGGAGAAAAAAAGTACTGGGATTTCTTTCTTCCCTTTTTTCCCCTAGTCTGTGGCATGAAAAAACAATGGCTTTTCTGAGGCACAGTGCCGACAAGGCAGCTCTGAAAACTAATGGCTGTGATTAATGACAATGGGCTGGAGGAGAGTAGGGACACAGCCGCCACATACATCATCCCTTCCCGTCAGTCTCTGCTCCTCCCTGCCCCTCTTCCTCCTACCAGCAAGACATTATAAAAACGTCTTATCTGCTCCGGACACCTATTTTAAAGCTGAAACTGAAGCTATACCCCCACCCAAAAGAAAAACAAAGAGTGAGAAAGAACAGCCAAAAAGAAATGACACTAGAAGGGGTAAAAGAGGGAAAAGCCAGAGAGAAAGCGAGAGGGAGAGAGACAAAGAGGTGATAGGGTGAACAAGAAAATGGCATGTAAAATAACTGTAAGATATTCCAGGGGAAAATGTGCAGGCTGTAATCATTCAAGATTTCAGCAACTTGACTCCTCACATGCTGAAGCCACATTTTCAAGGTCTTATCTGCCATATGGTTCCCTGTTTGGATGATTTATTAGGTGTAGAAAGCACACTGATAAATTTTACTGCATTTCCCTGAATAGGCAACCTATGGTGTCAATAACAAAGCTCAGGCGACTTTAATGAAAACTGCAAGCACCAAAGGGTAACCATTTATTTATGAGTCGCTATAGTATTACTAGGACAAAATTTATCTTCCCTTCTCACGCACTCTGTAGAAACCAAATCTGGTCAAAGTAACAGAGATCACATCCATATGTCAGTGGTTTGCTAGCATCTCTCCTGCATGAAACACTGGCTGTTGCTCTGGAGAAATTGTTTGGTGCTTTCAAGTGACCCATTTTGCATAAGTAATCTTGTTTTTATGAAAGAACAAGGAGAAACCTGAAGAACTCTGCAAACACTATAGCCTTACCAATCACACTTAAAGGCAACTGTGGAATCCTCACATTGTTCTTTACCCAGAAAATGGGACAGCTGCCCCAGGGGTAAGGCTGAAAAAAAAGAGGGTGGTTTGCAGATGAGGAGGAAAGAAATGTAGAGATAGAGTCCAATCCATAAATATTTTACATTTCCCATATAACATCATTCCCTCTATCCACTCTGGGTCTTGGGACACCACTCATGAAATAAGTCAACATCTACATTCTTCACTCATTGCATGGGTCCCCCGTCCCTCACTGCCCCCAAATGCCTCTCTTCTTAGCTAGTGGCTATCTGCAAGTCTGATATATGTGTTATTTTTATAACAGAGAAACAATCCAACTTCTGAAAACTCTGAAGACAGCAAAAACGAATGACCAAACTCAGAAGGGAAAAAAATTACAGAAGAGGGGAGGAGGAAAGCCAGATAGCGCTCTCTTAATGTTTAATCCTGAGCCACAGTTAACTGCTGCAACAAAATATTTGGCCAATACTCAAGCCTACAGCTTTCCTCACTTGTGTAACACGCCTGTCCTGAGTGCAGACAGCCTTGCCCAGGAATGTCAGAAGGCGGAAGGGTAAAGAAGCTCAACCACAATAACATGCATTTGAGCAATGCCCTTAGTGCAGTAAACCAACAAAAGCAAAGTGAAAAGGCCAGGCTGAGGCTCTGACCTTAGCAAATCTCAGCCTCCATTTCTTTCTCACCAAACTAACACGCTGAAAATTTCTTACACTAGATGACTTTACCCAGGTTTGTTGCATTTTGTACTTTTTTTTTTAATTTTATACAGCTTCTTCCTTTTTCTGCATCAATATGTCCTCCAATACCTCCACAGTGACAGAGCATGAAGATTCGTCCTTATCATTTCTTGACCATGCTAAGGCCTCTCTCTACATCCATCACTTCAAACCAACAGCAACAACAGTAAATAAATAGGCCAACTCTTTGGACATCCAAACAAAAATAATCAACATTTTAGATAGAAATCTTTTTCACATCACACATAACAATTAGAAGTCATCTTAATCAGTTCAATTACTGCCATCACTGCTTTTAAAATCTCCTTAGTAAAATGGTATCAATTAAAGTTTAATGCCTTATAAAATATCATTCAAGTATTATAGTAGAATTAAGAGGGAATAGGTACTGCTTGGGCTATGGCCATATTTTTAAAGTTTCTCAACCAGAGAGATTTACAAGAATATTCATTATTGCCTAGATTGCTTTCAATTCAGCTACTGCTTTATTAAAAGAGGTAGGGGCAAGGGCCCAGCACGGTTCAGAGCACACTCAATCAGCTGCATTTTCAGTTTGCAAAATAATTCCACTAGTTATCAGAGGCATCAGCATAAGTAAAACCTTCCACTTATTTTTTTACTTGCTATTCCTCTTAATTTTTAACCCCCTGAGTATTTCCAACAGAAATCTAATTGACATAAGTCATAAGTTATTTGAACAAGTTATGTGTGTTCTTAAGAAGCCCCATCAACCTTTTCTGGTGGCCTCTGAAAGCTTTTCAATTCTTAGGAAGCCCCAGTCTGAGGAGAATGAACAAATATGAATCCTAAAGCAGCAAAGGCAACTATGGAATAGGAGAAAGGGACTAGAAGAATAGAAATGGGTAACAAGGAAGACACCCAGCCAGGAGCTCCAAGGAAGAGGAAACCTCCTTTTGACGGCCTGATAAAAGAGTTGTTCATGTGGTCACTACATAATGATGTCTAATCAAAGAAATAGGTGGGGACTAACATGTACACTATGCTCTACATGCCAACCTCAGGTTCTCGCCAGGGACTGCATCTATCCAAAGAAAGGGGGGGTGCTTCTCTATTTCCCCCAAAGATATCATATGGGCTGGTTGAAAAGTCATGTTAAGACCAGAGTAACTGCACAGGAAAGGAAGCCATAATAAAATGAAAAGGCAATCTACCAAATGAGAGAAGAGATTTGAAAATGAACTATCTGATACAGGGCTGATATCCAAAATGATTTTTAAAAACTTCTACAACACCAAAAAGTTTTCAACTAAAAAAATGGGCAGAGGACTTGAATAGCCATTTCCCCAAAGACGACATACAGATGGCCAAGAGACACATGAAAAGATGTTCAACATCATTAATCATCAGGGAAATGCAAATCAAAATGACAAGCTGATTATCTCCCATTAGTCAGAATGGCTAGTCTCGAAAAGACAAGACATAAAAAATGTTAGGGAAGATGTAGAAAAAAAGAAACTCTTGTGTGCTCTTGGTGAAATTATAAATTGGTGCAACCACTATGGAAAATTGTATGGAGCTTCCTCAAAAAATTAAAAAGAGCTACCATAGGATCCAGTAATTCCACTATTGGATATTTACCCACAGAAAATCAAAATACCAATTTGAAAAGATACATGCACGCCTGTTTTTACTGCAGCATTATTTACAATAGCAAAGATATGGAAGCACACAAGTATTTACCCACAGGGGAACAGATAAAAAAGATGTGGTATATATACACATAATAGAATATTACTCAGCCATCAAAATGAATGAAATCCCGCCATTCGTGACAACACAGAGTCCTAGAAAGTATGATGCTAAATAAGTCAGAGAAAGACAAATACCACACAGGATTTTGCTTCTATGTGGAATTAAAAAAAACGAATCAACAAAAACACAGACTCTTAAATACAGTGAACTGGCAGTTCCAGAGTGGAGGTAGGTGGAGGGATGGGCGGAATAGTGAAGGGGATTGAGAGATATAGACTGCCTGTTATAAAATAAATAAGTCATGGAGATGAATGTACAGCATAGGGAATATAGTAAATGATATTTTAATAACCTATGATGACAGGTAGTGACTATACTTGTCATGGTAAGCAGTCAGTAATGTATAAAATTCAATCACTATAATGTACACATGCAACTAATATAACAGTATACATCAGCTATACTTCATTAATCAAAAAAAAAAACCAGAATAAAATCCTAGCCACAAAAGAACAAATTGTGTATGATTCCACTTATATGAAATACCTAGAGGAGTCAAATTCAGAGAGACAGAGCACAACAGGGGTTGCCTGAAGCTGGGAAGTAAGGGAACAGGGAGGAGTTACTTCACAGGTACAGAGTTTCAGTTTGGGAAAATAAAGTTTTGGAGATGGACAGTGATGATGGTTGTACAACAACATAAATGTACTTAATGCCATGAAATTGTGCACTTAAAACAGTTTAAATGATAAGTTTTATGTATATCTTACCACAATAAAGTAAAAACTGCAAGAAAGAAAACCCAAGTCCACTACTGTCCAGCTACACACCCATGTAGATACTCTGCTCACAGACAGGCTTTCCAAGAGCCCGTGCCATTGGTCCCACAACCAAGAGTGAACGTGGGCTGTGCTTACCACCACAAACATCCAGCCACATGCAACCTGTCCAAACCACTGCTCCTGATGCCCATCTTCTGCCTCCAAAGGACACCAAGGAGCCAGGGTTTCTAAGGGTCCTTGCCTCGGCTGCTGGAGAGTCTTGTAGGACTATCCTCTCTGCCTGCATCCCTTCCATCAGCTCTGGCCTCTGCTAGCTGACTCCCCACCCCAGTCTCACCCCACCCTGAACTCTGTAAGAACAGAGGCATGCTTTCTCCCACGTCCACCTCCCAAACCCTCCACCCCAAACACAGAACAGTTCATTACTTTACACACTTTAAGTTTCCACCAGGACAAGGCCAACTCAGGAAGAAGAAAAGTTCACGACTCCTGTAATTTGGAATTTGTGGTAAAATTTAGTCTAAGCTGGGCCAAAGAAAGGGCCTGCCATGAAAATTCACAATGTAAACAAGACTTGAGGGGAAAATATTCAAGTAAAGGAAGGAAATTATTCTTAAAGACTTTAGTTCAATAATATATTTTGTGGAAAATGTATTGCCAATTATAAACACATTCAAGAAAATCTATTGTGTCAGGATTGGAACCCGTGGTCCTGCATCTGCCACCCAAGCATGAGCCAGTCTTTAAGTGCCCAGTTATAGTCATGGACAGAGAATCTCCAAGGTCATTCTGGTTACCAACAGACTATGAAATCCATATAACATACTTTGTATATTTACATCTGAGAGACAGAGGAGAGATAACATGCATGGAATAAGATGGTCTTTTCTGGGTGTAAAACTTGTCAGTTATTTAAAAAAATACCTCCGGGGCACCTGGGTGGTTCAGTTGGTTGAGTGTCCAACTTCAGCTCAGGTCACAATCTCACAGTTCATGATTTCAAGCCCATGTCGGGCTCGCTGTTGTCAGTACAGAGCCTACTTCAGATCCTGTCCCCCTTTCTTTGCCCCTCTGCCACTTGCTCGCTCACTCTTTCAAAAATAAACATTTTAAAAACAAATAAATATTTCCTATACTTAAAAGTGCTAGGACTGGAACTAGGTAATGGTGATGATGGCACAATACTGTGAATGTACTAAGTGCCACTCAATCTGCTGCATGTATTTTGCCACAATTTCTGAAATGATAAAGCTGTATTTATTTTAAAACACTAAAAATGCTCACCAGCTCCTGAGCTGTAATTCATCTTGTTCATCCAAGTTAGCAGGACTTCACAGTACTAGAAATATACTACCCACTCCAACTTGATGGCCTTTCAATTTAACCCTGTGGTCTTCTGGATGGGCCATGCTTGAGCCAAGAACCAGAGACCTGGCATCCTTTCTGGCCAATGAAAGGCCTCACCTTCTACCCACTGGTAAGGGCACATCCCTGCCTACCAGTGACGTTCATGGCAGAGAGGATGATTACTGACACCTGTTCCCCTGGAAAGCCACGCAGAATGGGCCCAGTTCTGCTTGATGTTCACACCAGGGCTTCACAATTACAGAACCCATCACAGCACATGCTCAGGTCTTCTCACCTGGCCCAGGGTGGGGCTCCTCCCAAAGCACCACATGTGTCTACAATGCTTAACGCTATGGCAAATCTTATCCCAATTTTGCAACTGAAATGCTTCCATCAACTGACAATCAAGAATTTTCTTGCAAACAAGAAAGTTGCTGAATTCTCCTAAGATGTCACATTTCCTTCTTCCAGAGCTGGGTACTGTGGGGCAGATTAACTAAGAGAGTAGATGACACAGCCATCTCAAATGGAGCTTAACTACATTTTTAATTCTCATTCCCAAAAACTGGTGCTGTAAGTCTCATTTAATTGCCTTGGACAAGAATCGGAGTCCTTGACACTTGACTCATGAGCAACCCTACAAATGAAGGGCAGAGGGAGGGTTCTAATAAAGCCCATTTTCAAGCAATGGCCTTTTACTGAAACCTCCCCAGGGCTCATGGACATCACTGGTTCTGGATTTGTAGCACAGCTTTATCTGCAAATGACATAACCTCTCCTTTTGGCCCTTTAATAAGTCTGTTTTGTGGAGTAAATAATGAACTGTCTCTAGCAATTCAAATCTATGAGTATTTCTTTGGAAATTCCTGTTACCAGTTACTTTGGGCTTTATGCCTTGATTCTAACTCCACCTACCAGCATGGAGAGGGCTGACTCCACACTCCACGCCACTAGCATCATCTCAGCCGCTAATTATCTGGAGGCTGGCCCTGTTCTGGTAGGTGCTACGCAAGATTAACTGTGGCCTATGAACAGATGAGGGAGGGCTAAGGAAAAAAATGAAGGTAGGGTGGCTCTTTGAGGGGGCAGCACTGAGTAAAGTGAAGGGTCACTGAATTCAAACAAACAGTTGCTGGTGTTAAAAGTCTCTGGAGACTAAGGTTTGGAATGTGACCCTTGACCAAGAAGGCAAAGTCAGGCACAAGCAGTCACCCTTTTCCAGGCAGAGAGGGGTTCGGTGGAAGAAACAATCAACAGAGAGAACTAGACTTTGGTATGAAGTACAAACATGATGTGCCTCATTAGCTATATTCTCAAAGGACCAGGTTCCCCACTTCACAGGTACAGGCCCCTACTATCCCACAGCTCCTAGCTCCTAAACCAAGCAGCTTCCAATCTGTTGTGTGCAGATGGAAGACAAATTTGGGCTCTTGTTAGCTACTGGCTTTTTAACCACTCCTCTTTAAAGCCAACCTCTCTGTGTTTGGGTGCCCACCAGAAGCAACCAGAAATCTGGTTAAAAGTAGAAATTCCTGGGCTCCACTAAAACCCACTGACTCAATCTCTAGGGGTGCGGCCCATGAATTTTTTACTTTTTAAAAGCTCCCTGGGGGGCTCCCATGCATCCAATCTACAGGTTCCGGTATTTAGGAACCACTAAGTCCTTTTACCTGCTTTCCCATCAAGACTAAAAGCCAGTGCTGTCACTAGTAGAACCTAAGCATGGCCAGAACTGTCCTGTAAAAACAAAAAGATATTTACCTGTAATGCTTTCATGATTGTTTACAGATGACTAAGAAGAAAAAGAAGGCTGGAGACCCAGGAAGAGAGTATTCTTAAAAAATTAAGACTGAAGGTGCCAAGAATAAAGTAGAGCATCACAAAATTATCACCTGCATCAATAGAAAAGTCTATTTCTATGTAAAGACATTCTAAAAAAAACATATTACATAAGATGACTCTCCATCTGTATTAGCTTTAACAATACAGAACTAAGACAATAAATCTGCTGAGGAAAAAAACATCATGTAGATCAGTTTTGTTCATTCAAATCTAACAGAAATCTTAATAGGCGTTTACTTTTCCTATTGTATGTCAACCAGGCTGTTGTTCATAAGAAAGATGGATAGAAATAGTTAAAACTCCTAAGAGGACAGTTTTGAAATGTCTAAATCACTTTGAAATAGCCAATTCTATAAAATTTTACAATATTGTGCCAAATATTTTTAGCTAGTCATTAAAACTGTCCTAAGAATTTCTACTGTAGCCTTTGATACCTAATTCGAATTACTGTATAAATTTAGAAGCTACAAAATCAATTTTCCATAAAATATAATTTGGGCTTCACTAATCCAAACTGGCCTTCTTCCTAATTGGGTTGAATTCATGGGGTTTTATTGTAAAGCACTGCCAAATCAAATATAAATAACTTGGAACTTTGTGCTATTTTGGATTATCATACCATCCCTTCCCTCCATTAGCAGGGATGACCAGAGGTTGCTAATACAATAAACATTTAATGGATGGCAACACTGCCCCTTGCCCCCAGAAATAGAGATACAGATACAAACATACATTTAGATCTATTTGTAACCCTGCTTTCTGCCCTCTCTCTTGCTCATGGCTAAGAGTGAATTTTCCCAGTACAAAGATAAATGCCAATTGACTCATTCAAGCCAAAGGTAAACAGGAGTAAACAGGAAGGAAGCAATAAGAATGGAATGGGAAAAAAAAACAAAACAAAACACTGCTACAACATGGAGAGAAGCAGTGTTCATGCCAAGAAATCAGCACCTTCTCCGAATGTCCCCAGACCCTGAAACATGCGAAATCCAAACAAACAGTGGCTATCCAGGACCTCAGGTAGGACGCAGGAAGTCCGAACTGCCGTGAGCTAACACGGAGAACCAAAGGAGGCTGGGGTGAGCCCTCTGTACTTAACAGGAAGCTAGGAGTCAGTGAGAAAATGCAACTTCGGTTGTAAAAATAAATATTTCTTTTTATTTTCTGATTTTAATACTTTCACTGTACCTTTGTTTCAAAGGCACTTCAGGAATTCTGATGTTTCTTTTTCCACTTCTGAATCAATGGAGAGGAAACTAAGCCAGAGAGTTGAGAGCTGACATCACCTCCTCACACACTTAACACAGACAAATGCAGGCATGAGCAGAGATGTGTGGCCTCAGTTTTAAGAGACGGGGTCCCCAGCAGCAAAATCTTCCCATCTCCCCATTAGAAAAGTAAGGTCCCAGGGCAGAGAGCATTTAATTCCCACAACAGCCACCACCATCTTTCTCCTTCAACTGTTCACAGAACCTGCACACCCAACCCAAAGAGATTCAGATTTCAGACATAGTTTCGCCGTCTCTTGTGTGATTTAAAACAAGTTAACTTATTTCGGTGACTCAGTTTCTTCATTTTTAAAATGTTGATGATTTCATTTTTATCACAACCAGTATCACTCCATCATCAACATTCCAGCAGAGGAAGCTACAATGTGCCCACTAAAGATGCTTTAGGACAAGGTCCTGGCTGTCCCTCTCAAAAAAGATCAAAGGGTCCCACCAGTGGTCTCTCCTTTTCTTGTCCTCTCACTGCTGAGGAAGAAAATGCTGAATTACCCCATGGAATAATATCCGCAGAGAAAACAGGCTGAGTCCTGACTAGAGCCTATGGTAAACTACAGTGGGAGACACAGTGCCTTCTACACACAAACAGCTACACATCGTGGAGCTATTCGACCTCCAAGCAGCCTCGGGAACACCATCAGGAATAAAGGGCTCTGTGAAGGCAACGCTTGTACCGAGACTCAGAGAAATGGTGATCAGAACTGAGAAAGTCTCTTCATACTTGGTCTCAAGTATGCCACTATACAGTTTTTGATGTGTAAACCACACGGCATCACCAGTTTTTGTCCTCAAGGAGTTTCTCCTTTTCTATTCAGTACAACAAATCTCTATAAATAACACCTTTCACCTGCCCGGGACTCATTTCCAAGGATAAACTTCAGGAGGGTTGGTGGGATCTCTCTAACTCTGCCCAAGAAAGCAGTCATAATAACCAAAGATTACAGAAGTGCTAAGGATCAACATGGACACTGGAAAATAACTTGACTTTCTATGTATTGGGTCTTAATATCAAGTGTAGCCTCACACTAATATTCTCAGAATTTCAGGTCTTTCACCCCAAGGAACCTCAGCATTTCCACTGCAATAGATAATCTTTATTATTTCTTGACTCTCTGAGATCTTAAGTTAAATATGAACCTTTTCTAAGAAACAAAATTTGTCTTGACCTCCTCTTCCTGGCATTGGGCTTGATTTTATAAAATACAAATAAGGAGCCAAAAAAAAAAGTGGTTAACTGATTGAATTTTAAGACCGAAAGGCACACTGTAGGTCACAATCCAACTGCTCATTTTTATGGATATGAAATTGGGGATCAAGAAAGTCAAATGACTTCCTCATCATTATACTGTGTGGGAAAAGAATAGAACCTAAGTCTCCTGGCTGAAAATTCATTGTTTTTCTCCCATATTACATCACTTAGAATTCCAACAATTCATAGCCAGATTTCTAATAGCCCAGCTGACAGGTATCAAGATCCTTGGCCGTCTTCACCAACTCAGTAGCAGTGACATAGTGTTTACACACATGGGACAATAATATTATGATCAATAAAGCAAAATTATGCCTTAAATTTTTTTTTAAGTTTGATCAATACATCAATGACTGGATTGCTTTCTTGCTCAGGCATGATTCTCTAACTGGCTGGGAGGAACTCAGTCTAAGGGGCTCGCTCTGGGTTTCTCAAGGATGATGTCGAGGGCAATCCATAAATCCTTCAAACTAAATGTAAAATTTAAAATAAATAGGGGCACCTGGGTGGCTCAGTCGGCTAAACCTCTGACTTCGACTCAGGTCATGATCTCACGTTCGTGGGTTCCAGCCCCGCATCTGGCCCTGTGCTGACAGCTCAGAGCCTGGGGCCTGCTTCCGATTCTGTGTCTCCCTCTCTCTCTCTCTCTCTGCCCCTCCCCTGTTCATGCTCTGTCTCTCTCTGTCTCAAAACTAAATAAAAACTTTTTTTTAATTTTAATAAAATAAAATAAATATAATAATTTACGTTAATGTGCATTTTCTGAGACAAATTGCCACAGTTTTCTTCAGGTTCTCAAATACTTCACCTTAAATTATTAGGAGTCAGTGTTCTAATGCAATTATTTCTTCTCTTCCCAAAGTTACAATGCCTTATGCCTCATGAATTTCACAATGTCCACACTCACCCCAATTCTCCTGAAAGTGCTTTGTATAATAACAGATATAGTTCAACAGTATGTTTGGAGATTTTTAAACACACGCAGACCCTTACCATAAAATCTTTAAGTCCTGGCTAGTAATTGCTGGAAAAGTGTCTTGGTGGTCCTGGGTATCGCCATCAACCAGAGTGAATGGAATTCTATTAAAAGTGCATTCTTAATAATAAAAACAGACCCTAAAACTGGACTCAAACTTCAAAGAGAAACCCCCAAATGCAATTTTCAGGATTTTCATTCTTTACTTGAAATCCAGTTTATGCAATACTGACTTTTAAAAAACTTTAAGGTTAGTCTGACTGTATCCAGAATGGTAAGATCCTGAAATATATAAGCCATTGCCATTAAGCACCAAGATATAAGGGTCCTCTTTAGTAGAAAGCTGGGTTACTGTATATTTGAAACCTAACTATCCATCATAAACACCTTCAATACATTTGAAATAGCAGGGTGGACAGATTCTCTCACATTGAGAGTCATTTATGAAGCGATCAAAGGCTGTAGTGGGAAAAAGAAGTATGAAGAGGGACAGGGCTTTATAGAATGAATAACTTTTCTCATTCTCAATATTTCTTATATTCTTTTACAACAAATTGCTTGGCTCTTGAGAAAAGACTCATAAAAGAGGTGAAATATATTTTTCTATCTTGAATCCGAACTTTTTTTTTAATAGATAAAGTTGTAATGACTCTTTCCAAATAATATGAGCCAACACTTCAAAAATTTCCATTGTTTCAGATACACAAATTACCCTGTGTATCTACGTCTATCAACTGAATGAGGAAGGAAAACACATGAAAGTCATTTGAAAGCCAACATCTCCTAGGAGTTAAACTTGGAAAAGTCCAGTAATCCCCCTACCTAGATAAGTAGAGATTTCCAAACGACTAGGGAGACCGACAACAGAGCAGGGCCAAGCACTTGAATGTTACAAAGGAGACTCCATATTAGACTTTGGGGAAAGACTCCAACATCCAGCTCCTTTATGGCTAGCCAACCTTTCTACAACACAGCCCTACCTTGAATGAAAGGGAACCAAAACAAAACAATATCTTCAAGCAATTTACACACAATTCAAATGGAATTTTTCCAAGCTCGGAAAATTTGAAGTTTATTCACTCCATATGCTATCCCAGATTTTCATCCCTTCTCTTTTAACAACTGGAACTTAGAGACAAGCAGCCATTTCTTAGTCACTCAGGATCAAAATCCCTCTTTCAGTAACCACAAATCATTAGTGACAGTAACTGTGCGTCATTTGGAATGTTTGCGGATTATTTTTTTCCTCCTAATAAGAAACTCACTGGATGCAGGTTTAAAAGTGTCTCGGGAGCCCTACTCAACTCTCCTTCCATTAGCAGCAAACACATGGCATGTGATTTGACCTAGTATTGCATTCCTTAAACCAGGATTTAAGGAAACTGACAATAGTTCAATAGGGTGATTATCAATCACACAAGATAGCATTCTGGAAGAGAAAAGAAATCATATAAAGCATTTGTCTCATGGAGAAAATAGGCTTTTGCAGTAGAGTACATCACTTTCTCTACACAAAATTCCCACCTCCACAGGGGAGATGGTGCAACATATTCTAGTTAGAGAGATCCCATGTCAAATTCTACCTTTGCCAACTGACCTGCACAAGTTTATCTGAAACTCAGTCTCATCCCTTGGAAACTGGTAATACCTAGCTCACAGGATGGAGATGATTAAATGAGCTCATGCATGTAAATCATTAAACACAGCCTCCAGAATATAGTAAGCATTCAATAAATATTTAGCTATTGTTAGTACATGTTTCTGGCCAGTACCAGAAACAAGGAATAGAAAGGAAGACCCTAATGTTTCTTTCCTTGAGTCTGCCTGGAATTCTGTTCTTGTGAACAAAAATTCTGTTTTTATCATTGTTTCCACCACAAAAAAAAAAAAAAACACACGCAGACGCGCGCGCACACACACACACACACACACACACACACACCCCTTTCTCTCGGGTGAGGGAAGTCCTAGAACCACACAGAACATTTTACGAGTGTCCAATACTTTCTGAACAACCAAATAGTTCTGAATGCTTTCATTCTCTCCTCTCGTCATCCATCGCTGTTCCCAAGGGGTCAAATTAACTGACAAGGGAATCAGCGTTCCCGGTCCCTAACTTTAAGCAAAGGAGTGAGAATTCCCAGGCCAGAGACGTCCCATTGAGTGGTGCAGAGGCATCTCAAACCAACAGGCAAGAAAGAGCAGCCATTCATGGAACAAATAAGTGATTTGCATTTCCAAGGATGTGGGGAAACATATTAGTTATAATTAGCAAACACACAGAGTTCCCGTGACAGCTTCACTTTACAAACCCTTGAATGTTTGACAAGAAAAGGTCATGTTTTGTAAAATCCTCAAAAGGTCATTCAATAACAAATCACATGAATGAAATCGCAAGGGTTCAGGGAGGTTAACAGAAACACCACAGGCAGTAAAGTGCGTTTTCAAGGTAAACAAGGAAAGGGAAAGCAGCGTTGCCTCAGCTCTGGAAGGGGAGAAAGAGAAGCAATCTCTAATTTACCAAACACTATAATTTCAAGACATTTTCTCTGTACTTGGTGGTTTAACGCTGAATGTTATTTCCCATGTTCAGCACACTTGGAGGATTAGCAGATAGCAGCCCAGCAACATTTCAACAGTTCAGAAGGTCTAGGCTGGCCTCAGCCAGGGCTTTCCTTTATGTTTTATTTAATAAATCTCCCAAGCGGATTGCACTTCTAACAAGTAAGTGTCTGCATATGTGGCATGCACACACACCCCAGAAGGTCCCCATGCCTCACCACCTACCCTCCAGCCCCCAAATCTGGAAAGTTTGGCCCCAGAAGCCTTTTCTTCTGGCACTTTGACCTGTTCATGACCTCTTTCTTCCCAGGTCTATTTTCTTCTTAAACAAGAGCCAGCCCCTCATCCCTCAGAGTCAGGAATAACAAAGGCTTGTTTATATAGGGTAATTTAGCCACAGGATCAGTAGGGAGGCCAGAGGGATGATGCGTCTGATCCACTGGTTCAAGTCACAATTCAGATGCAGGGCCTCTTGTTTAAGGGGGGCTCCCTCAGGGCAAGGCCAACAGGCTGGCTGCCTTCCAGAAAATATGACCAAAGCATAGGAAGAAGGAAGCTTCCTCTGGGCTACCTCAGACATGGGCACACCCTTCACATACCAGGTACTGGGTGTTAATATTAAGAATGCTGTGGAGAGGCACCCTGCGTGGCTCAGTTGGTTGAGCATCCGACTTCAGCTTAAGTCAGGATCTCATGGTTTCTGAGATTGAGGCCCACATCGGGCTCTGTGCTGAAAGCTGAGGCTGGAGCCTGGTCCGATTCTGTGTCTTCCTCTCTCTCTGCCCCTCCCCTGCTCATGCTCTTTCTAAATAAATAAGCCAATATTTTAAAAAATGTAAAAATGCTGTGGAAAGAAGGTGCTAAAGCCCAAAGCCAAGTGTACCGGTAGCACAGATCCCTGACTTCCTATAAAAGAAGTCACCTCCTCAGAGCCCTTGGAAAGGAGGCACCACCTTAAGGAAAAGGCATGGGACATGATGTTGGCAGACATAGAGCCTGTCTTGCTCTGTCACATTGAGCAGATTTATTTGACCTTCCTGGGCCTCAGTTTTTGCATTTATGAAATGGGTTATTACTCATTTTTACAGGTAAATTTAAAAAAAGAATAAAACAAAGAAGTAACCACAGAATGCCATGAGTTATTTTCTACCAGCAAGGACTTGAGGCAGAAATCCTGATTCTTATTCCCTACTCATTTCTATATCCCACCCCGGCTTCCAGATCTCATAGAAAAACCACTCTTGGGAGCTGCTCTGCCCAATATCCCACATGTGTGTGGCTTTTTTAACTTAAAATCACATAAAATGTAAAATTCAGTTTCTGGGTCATAGCAGCCACGTCTCAAGTGCTCAGCAGCTGCACGTGGACAGTGTAGAGCAAAATTCCCATCACTGCGGGAAATGCTATGGGGTGGTGCAGCTTACACCTGTTTTCGATCGAGGACAGCCTTTCCAACTCCCCCCCCCACTACTCCACCCTACCCTCTCCATGGATTTAAGACCATCCTCCAGATACAGCCCTGACTGATGGCTCAAGCATGTACCTCTCACCTTTTACAATTACCTACCAACCATAAAGCCCCACCAGTTTGGCGACTATTTGATCAGAATGACGGTCAGAAACAGGACACCTCACTTTGTCTTTCTTGCCAACTATTTTAGCTTATTTGCCACGAGTACAGGGTATAATTAATATCACACAGGAGCCAGCATTGTCATTTTTCAAATCATTTCCCTGGAAATGTTCTACACCTCTTAATGGCCCTGCTAATGCTGTAGCTGTCATGTTTTGGACAGCTGCACTTTTACAAGACAAACTCTGCAGCGCCAGGAGCCTCTCTGCAGACTTTTTAGCTCAGAGGCTCAGAGGCCGTGAACGCCAGCCGGTAATGGCTAGATGGAAATCTTTGATTAATTTTTTTACCTCTTGGTACTGACTGCTTCTCAAGTGTCACCTTCCCAGCCTCCATCCCCAGCCACTTCACCTCTTCTTGCCCTCAGCCCTCGTCCCCCACTCCTACCTCCTCTCTTCTATGCCACCTGATGGACAGGGAACCAGTGAAATAGGCCGAAGTCACCCACCTGATTAAAGCCAGGACACACGGACCAGAGGTGCAAAAGTTTAAACATCTGGATGAAAGCCAGGCCTCCACGCTAAATGCCACACACTGATAAAGCAGGGCCCTTCATGCCTATCTCCATTTTTTAAAAATATGCTTATTCCTCCCTGATAACTTAAGAAAAATGTTCAGATTTCTCTATGTTCTGGGTGTGTATGGAAAGGACACTGAAATAAGTGTTACATGTGAAGTGTCCCAAGAGCCAGGCACAAGGCAAACAAGGACAATCTGAGCCACTCAAGTATTTACTAAGTGGCACAGAACAAAGATGCTTTTCAACAAGATGGAGAAATTCACCAGATTGTTTCAGATCATAACAGTATTTTGCTGTTCCTATTTATTGGCGAAAAAAAATTTTTCCTTAAATAATCAGTTTAAAGTAAAGGACCATTGAGTTCAGTCCAACACTGTCCGAGGAAACTCTCTGTGCTGAGGCCTTCTGTCTTAAAGGGAGTTAAAACCACATCTGTCCTAAAAGGAAGCTAGAGCCATGCTAAGGCCAAAGCTCTCTTTTTTAGGCTAAACAGCAGCGTTGACTCACTGCTCCTTTAATACTGTGTTTATTAGCACTCCGCAGCCCACGGAGAGACGAGCACACAACTTCCTTTCACGCTGCGTCTGCAAAATGCTACAGAAAGTTGGACTCATCCGTGAAGCAGCAGGTCCCTTGGTTGAAACCAGCCAGGCCAGAAAAGTGACATCAACAGGATGCTGCTAAACATGCACAATTCGAAAATACACACTGTATTCTCTTCTGCATGATTTGCTGCCATTTAAAAGACAATAAACAGCAACTTTAGATTGCTAACAACGTGTCATTTAAGGTTTGCTGTTGCTCAACATCAAGAAAAATCAATGCCGGCTCTACGGGGGCAGCAAACCCCGAGAACTGAGCTCCATTTCAGGTCTGTTTGAACTCATTTCCTTTCTCCATGGTCGCCCCCTTGCACTCCCCCTCAGGCGTCCCCTCGCAGCAGGCTGACAGCTTGACACATTGACAGCTCGCACTGAATGACAACTGATTTGTACAAATTTCAAGCCTTATAAATCTACCTGTCACAACAACAACATAAAAGCGCCCAGGCCCAGCAGGTAATTCAGAAAAAGCTTCCCTTGACAGCACTTTCTGAAAAGCAATGGCGTGCCTCCTGCCAAAAATTCCAACTATCATCCTTGTATAACTTTGAATAAAAATTCAGGGCCCATTTTCTTGCCAACAGGCTACCAATCGTCTTATTTAAAGATTAAAACGAGCGAACGGGAAAGAGGGGGGAAAAAACATCCACACGATTTCATTTTATGCTGATATGAAAGTAGCACCACCCGCTACGCCAGCATTACCACACAGTTTTTTCTCTCGGCTGCTCAGGAGCAAATGAGTGAGGCTTTTTACGGTATTTAAACAATATCCCGGATGGCAGGGGCTGTGCCTCCCAGGACGCTCCCGCTCACCTGAGGCCGGCCCGCTGCCGGAGCCGGGCAGCTCCACTGGGAGGATGGGGTGCGGAGGTGGGGGCCGCCGGGAGGCAGGGGTAAGGGCTAGCGGGAACCACCCCATGTTTCCTCCGGAACAAAAGCCCTTCATCTGTCAACCACTTTCCTTACCGAAGGGATCCAACTAGGTCAAGGGAACACTTCACCAAATTCCCATGTTATTCAAATCAAGATACATCACAGTGTTCATCACTGCATCTTTATTACAAAATAATTACCTGAGAATTTAGACTTAGTTTTTAGGTGTGGTTTTAGAATTATGTGTAGCACTGAGGGAAAAAATCTAACAACATAAGGGACTTGAGAACAAAAAAAAAAAAAAAAAAAAAAGACCTAGGTACACAAGTGCTTAAAGAGGAAAGAGCACTTTATTAAAAGTTCTCTTCACCCCCACTACGATACTCAGCCTTCGCAGTTCTACTTAATACAGAGAAAAGTGTAGCTGAAGAGTGGTTGGCATAATTTTTCATGTGTCTCATTTGCTCACATAGAATCTCTCAGACTCACGGACATGAAAATGAACAGAGTCCTGCCTCGGAGGATTTGTTGCAGGTGCTTGTTGAATGGGATGCTGGGACAGCTCTTGAGAAAGAGACATGGGACTAAGGAGGATGGCAGTGTGAGCATCCATCCAACGAGCCCAACTCCGAAGCGACAGTGAGGCCAGCACACCATCCTGTCACCCTGCACGTCACGTCTCCAACATGGCCAAAACAAAGTGAACACAGATGCCAGGACGGGCATTTCAGTTTCAAATCCTGACTTTTCCACTCATAGGTCATGTAACTTCAGGCAAGTTGTACTTACACTCTGTGCTTCAGTTCTGTCACCCACACAGAAGATCGTAACCATATGTACCTCTAAGTATGAGGATTTGATGCTTATAACAACTTTAGTTCATTGTAAACAACACCATTCATGTATTTATTCATATAGATCCAGATACACAAACATATATAAAACATTAACTGATAAGTGCTATGGTTAGAAAAAAGGAAATCACCATATTATATTAATATTATTAGTACTCTCTCCAATCACTTTTTTCCAATAGTGTGTAAGGTTCCAGTGTATAATTAAAAATAAAAATAAGAAAGGTAAGCAACAATACCCAAAAATGTTATAATCATTTGGTTAAAATGTGAAGAGATCAATGTAGCTGGACTGAATTTCTTTCCTACTCTTATTAATGGTCTTTACTGTTTTCAACTTGCTTTTCAATCACTTATGACTATTCAAACCAGCCAGTATGCAAAGGGAAAGATGTATTAATTTAAAAGCCCATAATTTTGGGCACCTGTATGGCTCCATAGGTTGAGCATCCGAGTTCAACTCAGGTCATGATCTCGTGGTTCATGGGTTCAAGCCCCACATCTGGCTCGGTGCTGACAGCTCAGAGCCTGAATCCTGCTTTGGATTCTGTGTCTCCCTCTCTCTCTCTCTGCCCCTCCCTCAATCATGTTCTGTCTCTCTCAAAAATAAGTGAACATTTAAAAAAATTTAATTTAAAAGCACAAACCTTATACTGTTTTAACATAATAAATATACAATGAGTATGTGGATTGCAAGGGGGAAAAACAATACATACACTTAGTATACACACAAAAAAATGTCAACACACACAAAAATGAAAACAGTATTTTGGCCCCAAAACATAGCTGATGTCAGTATTAGCTGGCTAATCTGGAGACTGGGATTAGAGAATACGATTATCATTTGCTGTGAAGCCCACTGTTAACACCAGCTAGTCCCTTAAATAGAGCTGAGATTAGGATTGCCCAAATTATATGAGCTGACATCCACCTGGCAACATTCTTAATATCCTTCTCAATCTGATTAACGCCAAGACTGGCAAGAACAGACTGAACTTCAGATGCCAACAGAGAACAACAATCGGCAAATCCATAATTTTGTAATTATTCATCTGATGAAGAGCAAGAATTTTGATTATGAGCCATTGGTGGCCATTAGTAAATAAAATTGGGTTTGGATTTCACAGGCATGTTCAAATGTCAAACGATTTATATTTCATGCTAAGAGGCCCAAATCAAACAAAATTTTCATGTAATAAAAGAACTGACAAACCGAAATTGCACATCAAATCTTTATAGAATGAGATAAAGAAAAAAATCCATAAAATTGATAAAAGTATGATAATTTACATTAACTAAACCAGACTTTTTCATCTTTCATCAATCATAAAGTAAACATATGACGGCAGGTGAGGCAGAGATAGGAAAATCTTCAAGCCAAGGTAAATAAATAAAATGTTCCTACTTTAACCCTTCTCTTGTCATGACCATGTGTTAGGCCTAACAAAATGAAAAATAATATTTTTCTTCGCTATTGTCTTCCTGACATCATTCCCCAAGATTTAACAAACATGGTCTCACATATGCCAGGATTCCCACTATTATGACCAACTAAATAACCAATCATTTAATGGAGAACCACAGGGCTGAAGAAAGTGTAAGAAAGCTCAGTGTTTGTCAGTGAAGTTGCACAATGGCCCACTGATTGTTTCATTAGGAAAAAATAGACAACTTTATGTGCAAAATGCAGGATGCATTATATGTATTCTAGATTTCTATTCGTACATGTTATAGCTACTTATTTCCCAAAAAGAAAGCAGTGTTTTCAAATCTTTGAGCCTTTGGTGCCTATAAAGATAGGGTTTTTTTGGTTTTTTTCTAGATTTCCCAAATAGCTCCTTTCCCCAGGGAGCTGTTCAAGTCTCCATCTTGGTAAGAACCACACCTACGATCTCAGAATTCCATCACCTGTAAGCCATCAATCAGTCCATGGAAGCTGAGAGGCTTTAAACCAAAAAGTTGTTGATCCTTGTGACCCAGGATAAAGCACCAAGTACCATTTACTGGGAAAATTCCTCAGACATTGAGCAGCTTCCCTGTGCCTGAGCAGTAGGCCCTCTTATTCACAGCTTCCTGAAGTACATTCCACATCAGCCCATCAACAGGTGTGCCCATGGGAACCGAAGGCTAAATCTCTGTCTTTTAACCAATATCACCTCGAGAGAAGTGGCTGAGTTTCTACTGTCCATGAACCTCTGTCTACATTTGCTGGGACAAAAGGACCAACTTCACCCAATCTTGTCCACGCAACAACCGGAGAAAAAGACATTTTCCTGCCTCATGAGATCATGCGAGAAGCATACTTCATGAGTCATCATGGCCCCTTCAGCTCCTCTACGAAGAAAAGCCAAGTATCTGAGGCCATAAGCTACTTAATCAGGTGCCACCCACCCAGGCTGAAGGCCACACCAAGAGCCCAGGTATGGCTTATCTGGCGCCCCCGCAAGGAGCAAGATGGGAGAGCTGGCCACGAAATAAGGGGAAAGGGGATCTACACAGCCTCTGGCCTGAACTTCCAAGGAATCGGTGAATTTTTACCACTTAGGACAAGCCGTGTTATTTGTAACTGTCAGAGGAAGGAAAATCTGTAATTGTTAAGGGGGATGAAGCCTGTGCAAATTCTTTCCTGTGCAAAGTGAACAGTCAATCACTTTTATAAGGACAGCAACAACTGAAACTATCCATTCGTATACTTTCCTTTAGTCAACAATATTACCTTTAGTAATCTGGGGAATGTGCATCCATAAATTACAGAAAGTGTTATTGCAGTGCTGAATAAACAGCAACATTTCCATCAGCAGCAGCAGTGGCAGCCCCACAAAGGTATAACAAACAGACTCAATCATTTCCTTGTCAAGCTTTGCAATGACTGCAGAGTTTACTGCTGGAGATAATGTTGCTTTCCTCAGCATTGTGTGCCAAACTGCAAACTGCTTATTAAAACAAAACCTCTTTTTCGGAGCAGCATGAGTTGGATAATCACTTACTGCACTCGAGAAAAAACAGGTTTGGTGCCCAGAGGAGGTTAGCAATCAGGCATATGTGTTAACATTTGGTTGGTAAAAACTGGTTAAAAAAAATAAATTATCTGACATTGGGGTGGGGAAGAGAACAAATTAACTTACTAACATCACTGTCCCCCGTCTGACCGTTTTCACTAGGAGGTCTCTCAGGGTTTTTGACGATGTATTTCAAAGTTCTAAGCTTGATGGAAGTTTTGGGGCCCAGTGAGGAAGGGAAGGGCGGGGGTGCCAGAAGGAGAAGGAAGGGTGAAGATGATTAGGGAAGAAAACCAGAAATAAAATGCAGCCTGCTAGTCTTCATGGGAAGAAATCTCTGGAAGAAACCACATTCCAGGGGCAGGAGATAAAGCTGAAGAAAGGGACAGGAGGGAAACAAGTAAACTTTAAGAACTAGGCATTTGTGACTAAACTATTTCTGAAGACAGCACCTATTATTACTCTCCAAAGAAATTGCTCGACATAACTAAGCCAGCGATAGCACTGAAAACCCATCCTCAATTTTCCCCCGCTTAAAATAGATTGACAGCCATTTTACCGAGCTTGAGGAAGAGCTATGTAGAGAGAGACTCTGGGAGGCCTGCCCTGTCAGGACTGCTGCTACAGAAGAGGGAAGAGCCGTCCTGGTGCTTTTTCCTGTTGTTTTCTTTCCAGGCCCATTTAAGATGAATTAACATCAAAGTAGGCAGGCCCTCTCCCCTCAGCCCACCCTCCATGGTATTGATGTTGCTGATAGCCTCGCGGTCCCAGATATCAGCTATGGACGAGGAAAGCCTATACTTTGGCCGTCCCTACCAGAACAGGAAATGAGACTTTGAAGACTTTATTATAAGTCTGGACAGCATATGAAGTTTGACTCCTATCACCGCTCCAAAATGAGAGGGAGTAGACAACAAAGAAAAACACCACAAACCTAAAGCGGAAAGGCAACTCCACTGTCATTCAACTACAGCAGTGGTGGGGAGGCACGTGTAGGTCAGCACCACGCCCAGGGCTCCGTTCCTGGGAGGGCGGTCAGTCCCCAGCTCTCCCACTAGGCTCCCGTGCTTCAAACCCGCAACGGAAGCGCCATGCCAACCCGGTTCATTCCTCTTTGTCACCCCAGGGCCTAAAATCATGCTGCTTCCTCTGCCTGGAAAGCTTTTTCTCCCTTTGTTTGGCTCATCATTCACATCCTCAGGTAATTCACTTCCTCGGAGAAAGGCCTTCCCATCACTGGACAACCTAAACTAGCCCCTGCTCCCTACCTCACACCCAACCATCCCCCCCCACCTTCTGTCTGCATATTTTGAGAAAGAAGAGACAGTGCAAGTGGTGGAGGGGAAGAGAGAGAAGAGAGAATCCCAAACAGGTTTTGCACCAACAGCACAGAGCCTGAAGCAGGGCTAGAACTCAAGAAACCATGAGATCATGATTTGAGCTGAAACCAAGAGTCAGAAGCTTAATCGACTGAGCCACCCAGGCAACCCCCCAACCTTTCTTTTGATTTCTTCAGATCACTGCCTCTACCAGATTATATCATTTATGAGTTTATCGGTATGTTTGTTAATGGTCTCCTCCATTAATAGGTAGAAACCATAAAGGTAGCATTTAATTTCATTCAGAATAGTATCTCTAGCACCAAGTAGGTGCTAAATAAGTATCTGAGAAATTACTTAAAGTTGAATATCTTTTTGAGTGTAAACCAGAGACCTCAATCCAACTCAAAAGATGGCTTCTGAGTGAAAACTGATCATCAGAGAAACTGTGAAGAATTTCTTTTTATTTTTTTTATTTTTTTTATTTTTTTATACAATTTATTTTTTTAACATATGCAATTATTTTCTGGCATTTACAATACAGTAGTTTCAATGATACTCCAAACAGAAAAGCAAAGTAAAAAATCAAAACCCCCACTTCTATTTCATGTAATTAGACTTATACAGAAATTAGAAGGTTAGGTACCAACTAGTTAATCACCTAATTAAGAATTTCTTTTTAAAGAGAAAAATCTTTATTCTCACATCTCCAAGAATGTATGGTAATAAGTTTCTGTTCATGAACTAAAAACAAACCACAGGAATTTTGATTTTATTTGTTTAAAGTACAAAATGAAGGAAACTGCCCATGAACTCAGTAAGGAGTTAGAAAATATGGAGTCAACATCCATCTGCCATCAGATATAACTAGGGCCTGACCATCATCAGGGCACATTTGTACCCTTGTAAGAGAGGGTACTGAGGCCTGCTCCATTTGTTTTCATTTCATCCCACTTGTGCTCTCTCAAAAATGAATAAACAACTTGAAAAATTAAAAAATAAAAGACAATCATACAAAAGACAAAAACCCAAAAGAAGAATGGACAAAGGATGCACACTCACAGTTCACAGTAAAGGAAATACAAAAGCCTCTTAAATGTATAATAGGATGCTTAACCTCATTCATAATAAGAGAACTGCCAATTAAAACACCAAGAAATCATTTTTTTAACCTACGGAGTTGGCAAGAATCCAAAAGTTTAATAACACACTCTGTTGGTGAGTCTTTGGAGAGTAAACACGCACCTAACGTTGTTGGTGAGGGTATAAATTAGCTTAACTACTGAGGAGTGCAATTTGGCAATGTCTATCAAAACTACAAATGTATATGCCCTTTGATCCAGCAAATCTATTCCCGAGAATTTATCCTCTAGATATACTTGCAAGCATTCAAAAGCGACAGTATAAGATCATTGATTGCAGCTCTGTAATAATGAAAGGAAGAGAACAAGCACAATATCCATCAATAGGGGATTAGATAAACAAATTATGATGAATTCATACAAGGGAATGCTATGTAATACAAAATGCTCTCTAAAGACTGATAATAGAAAAGCATTTTGTTAAGTGAGAAAAACAAGGGGCAAAATAACGTGAACAGAATGGAACCTTCTGTATACAAGGGAAAGGAATAACATATATATGGAATTTTGCTTATACACACAAAATTTTAGAGAATCGGAAAAAAATTAAAGGATCAAAAATAGTTACCTTTTCAGGTGGCAGTGGGAACTGGAGAGGACAAGGAACAGAATGGCAAGAAACTTTACATAATCTTTCCTACCTCTTAATTTTCAAATCATATGGGTGTGTTACCTATTCAAATTTGAAATTGAGGGGCACTTGACTGGCTCAGTTGGTCAAGTGGCAGACTCTTGATTTCAGCTCAGGTCATGATGGCTCAGTTCATGAAATCAAGCCCCATGTCAGGCTCCACACTGACAGTGCACAGAGTCTGCTTCTGATTCTCTCTCTCTCTGCCCCTCCCTTGCTTGCACTTGCTCTTTCAAAATAAATTCCTTTCTTTAAAAAAAATTGAAATTGACTTAAAAAATAAATGTCCACTCACAGAGTGTTAGAGTATTTTCCAAGTCAAAAAATACAGTTTGGCTAGGGCTACGTATCCTGAATCCCTATTCAGGAAGACCCTGAGTAGCAAAGAACTCTAGTGGAAAAGTTTGAATAAAGAAAGGGTAGGAAAGTTTCTCTACATTTGTTCTTGAAATGACCAGTTACCTCAACACACACAACCCAGCACACTTTGACAGAAAGACTGCAGCCTGAGTTGGTCCATTTATCTGACTGTTCCTTCTCTTTCTGGATGTCACGGTAGCATCCTTCCCAGGTCCTCCCTGTCTCGTTCAACTAACTCCCCCCAGCTCCGGCACACTGTTCTGCCTTGTCAACAAACCCTCTCTTCACTTCAACCCCAGCACCCCCCAACTTCGTCAACCCCACTCAGTCTTCCTTCACTCAGATCTTCCTGGATTCACAGTAAATGTCCAGACCAGTAACATGATGCTATTTTAAGATTACCAGTGAATAATAAAAAAAAAAAAATCAAAGGGAAACAGTGCATAGTTTCACTAAAAAATAAGTAAATAAACAAGCAAGAATCCTTTATCATTTCTCTTTATCCAGCATTCAAGTTGCACAAAAAGCAGACGTGGAGACAGAATTTTACAGGCTGTACAAAAGACAGCCAGATACACTGCTTCCTCTCATGATCCTGTCTCAGTCCCCTGCACCTGTGAAAGAGTACGCCTGAAGGGACACATTTGCCACCAACTTGGCTGACTGGACCGGAGATACATGGGTACTCAGATTAAGAGTGGCCATCTATAGGGGCCAAAAACCTATCATGTTAGATTGGGGCCACCTATATGTCCAGGCTATCATAACAGTAGACCTCAATTCTGTCATTCAAAGTTACTGATTCCAGATTCCTCCCTACTTCAAGGTATCTTAAGACTGGACCAACTGACTTAGTCATGGCAACCCTCACAGAACTACAGAGGATATGGCATACCATTATAGACCACAGAAATGCCACTTGATCTATTCATTTTATGACACGCATATAATTACCAAAACTGTATTTTAAAAAGTCTATGTATGTGAAAGATAGGTTAGTAAAGTGATATTAAATATGTGGGTTTAAAAACTTGAATTGCAAGATAATAATACATTATATTGACATATTATTTGTCTTAAGGGGCCTCTAAAATACTCAGTTGGTTTCCTTAAGTAGAAAAAAAATACAAGCCTAGATATTTTTAACATCCTTTGCAAACCACTATCAAAAGCCACAGTAAATAGTAAGTTTCAGCTTAGCCTGTACATACACCACCCCAAGTTTTATATCAATGGAATCCAAATGAATGAGTTTTTATTACAATAAAATAAAATAAATATTGACAACTATGTACACAACTAGAACTTTCACGCTTTACTTTAACGGAAATATAATTTGCCACAACCACCACTCTGGAGAATTCTTAGGCAACACATAACAACAATGAACACCATGTACACTATGACCCAGCAATTCTGGCCCTAGGTATGTTTCTAACAGAAAGGGGTATGTATGTTCACCCACAGATATAGCCAGAAACTACTGACCAACGACCCAAATGTCCACCAACAGCAGAACAGCTTTTCAAAAATCTGGCCAATCCAATGGAATACTATACAGCTCGGAGAATGCAGGAACCATTGCTCCATCGACATGGATGAATCTCCCAGACACAATGTGAAGCAAATGAAGCCAAAAACACAAAAGGAGATCTTCTAGGATTCCACTTATGTCAAGGGTTAAAACAGGCAAAAATAACCTGCTGGTGGAGTACAGGCCAGCAGGTTAGTCACCCTTGGTGGAAGATGTGGTACAAGTGATGCCTGGGACAGACACTTGGGGGATTTCTGGTCCTGGATGCCAGCAATATTCTATATCCTGATCTGAATGCTGATTACACTGATATGTTCACTTTGTGGTAATTAATCAGACTGGGCACTTGGAATTTGAACACTTTTCTGTATGTAGGCCATACATCAACAAAGCAGTTTAAAATATTTATTAAAAAATTGCCTGTAATTACTCTTCAAAGCATCAAGTACCTGAACTCCTGCCCCAAAGTTAGAGGGACCCTTAATTCCTATCATTAGCTCCTGACATGTCCAAATGATTCTTTGGCTACTTGTTAATAATGGAATCAAAAGGCACTAATCTCATTATCGCCTGCCTGTCAGCAGGCGCTGTCAGAACGCTGTTGGCCATTAGTCGCCCGCTGCTGCAATCAGTCAGAGCCTTGCAAAGCACCCAAAAGGAGACACAAAATACTGCCAGTTTAGTTTTTCTCTTGTCCCACTCACCTTTTAGCAATCTCATGCCAAATCCTTCAACCCCTCCTACCCCCCACACCAAGAGACTCTTCTCCAAGAGACCAACCCAGAGCTCTCTAGCAACCAAAGATCTCCTATTCTCTACATTCCTGGACTCGTCCATCTGTCCACATAGCCATCCATCCAAACATTTATTGATCACCCACTACATGCCAGGCTGTGTGTTCAAGATATTAAGTATAACATATTTCCTTCACAGTATTATATGGAAAACAGACACAAAAATAGGCTTATGAAAGACATACAGGAGAATAACAAAAATAGGCCAGGAACATGTAAGCCAGCTTTGAGGTTGAGGGGAAAAGAAAATTATTCGTAGTGGAGATTTCATCTAAAATATACCCGAAAGCATGAATGAAAGTTGGCCAGTCAAGTAAAATAAAGGCAGCTCCAAGCCGAGGGGATCTCAAGAGTAAAGACTGGCTTCGAACAACGTGCATACACTATGACCCACCAACTCTGTGCCTACGTGTGTATTCAACAGAAATCAGTGTGTGTACATTCACCAAAAGACAGACAAGGATGTGGAAAAAAGCAGGGGGCCTGGTGTGCGGGTGTGGGCACGTGGAGGACTAGAGGGAGTAAAATCTGAGTGCAGGCAGAGGACAGCAAGCAGGGAGCAGAGCACTAAGGTCTCTGCAAACCATGTGAAACAGATGAGCTTCACATGCCAGAGAGGAAGGGCGCTCACTTTGGGTGGTGAGCATGGAAACAGCAGGTCAACTTGGTCATCCAGGGTCTTCATGGGACATGGCACTGGAGAGACAAAGAGGCAAATGAATTTCAACATAAATCTGCTTGAGCCAGAACCCTTGGAGTGGGGCTGGAGAGGAGAAAAATTCAAGAAATATTTAGGTGGTAAGGGTTGCCTGGGTGGCTAGTTAGTTAAGCATCCAACTCTTGATTTCAGCTCAGGTCATCATCTCACTGCTCATGGGTTCCAGCCCCGTGTTGGGCTCCATGCCAATGGCATGGAGTCTGTTTGGGATTCTCTCTCTCCCTCTCTCTGTGCACCCCCCCCCAAATAAACATACATTTAAAAAAAGAAGCATTTGGTAAAATCAGAAGAACTTGATGACCAGTTTGGTGTGGTGTGAGAATGGAAAAAGAGAAAGGGAGGTTGATGAGAACTGAGAGACTGTGTCTGACAGCAAAGGAAAGACATCCAAGAGGAGAAGTTTAGGGTGGAGAGGAAGGAAGCTAAAGAGGTCAGCACTTAAATATGGAGACTTCCAGGAGTCTGTTCAGTAGGAGGGTTAACACCTGAGTCTGACAGGAAGGGACCCTGGTTAAAGGTAGAAATGGACTCATCAACACATACTAGAAACTGAAACCCTGGAGTCTCTGAAGTCAGAGTGCATGTGTTGAGAAAATAGAGGCCCAAGGACTCTTGGCCACACCAATATTAAGGAAGGAGTGGAGAGAGAAGGGTCTATAAAGAGGGCAGAAGGCAGTAGAGAGCTACTCAGTGATCAAAAGTATTATATCATCAATGCCAAGGCAGTGGGAAGCTTTAAAACCCGAGCGATGGATCGATAGCCCCAAAGTAGTAGCCAGAAGTCCAGGAAGGTTAAAACAAGAATAATTCAATTGGATTTGGCAATTACCAAGTCACTGGTGACTTTAGTGAGAGGTTTCAGACTTCCATTCACTTCTGTCAACATTGCAGACTAAGCTGATAAACTCACTTAAAATATGGATAAAACATAACCCTCCCCTAAAATCTTGATACATAACAGAACTTTGGAGTGGGGAATAATGGAAGCAAGAGAGAATGCCAAGAAAAAGAAACCAAGACTAAAGTCCATGCCTATATCAGTACCACAGGAGACTGTGGCAACGGCAGACCTCAATATAGATCTTAGGATCCTGGTGTTTAATTTCCTCAAAGGGACAGGACATGCTGCTTTGGGCCCACACAGATAGGGAACTGTAACTAATTACTATACATAAAGCTGAACATCCAATTGCTGCTCAACATATAAAAAGGGAACAAGAAAAACTATCTACAAGCCCAGAAAAGCAGTAAGGATGCATGCTTTTTCTCAGGGGTCTGAGCAGAGAATAAGCCTCCTTGTAAAAAAACTCCAAGCCTGCATTGTATGGTGTTTCAAATCCAAACTAAAAATAGCATAAAACTAGTGTCAGATCTATGAAACTCTTTTTTAAAACCAGCAATCCTTCCACAGCCTAAGATACAGTCTTTGACAAAGAAAAGCCCACAAAATAAAAATTATAACACACAAGGAAATAAGTGACTATGAGGGAGAATCAGCCAACCACAGATAGGAGAACAGGAAGTTAGAGAAAATTTTGAAAATCCCTTACATAAGAATTTAAAATATACAGAAACCATTGCATATAGACTTGGAATAAAAATTACACAGAATATTTTAACAGTCAAAATTAAAAATTTGATCAATAGGTTCAACAGAGTATTTGATACCAAGAAAAAAGAATTTATGAACCATAGGTAAGTCTAGAAAAAAAATTACCCAGAACTCAGCACAGAGAGATAAAGATGTGGCATACATAAACTAAAATATGTGGCAAAGAGGATAGATTAAGTTCCAAGATATAATCCAATTACAGCTCCAAAAGAAGGAAAACAGAATGGGGGGAGGGGAAAGACAATAATCAAAATGAGAATTGCTGGAGATTTTTCAAGTGAAAAAAAATTAAATACATAAATTCTTAGAATGTATAAGGTCACTTAAGTACTAAGGATTTTAAATAAAATAAATCCACACGTTGATACAAGTATTGGAATGAAAAGATTGAAAGCAAGAAGAAAAAAAATCTTTAAAACAAAAGATTATCCTCAAAGGAATTAAAAACTTAAAGCATACTTCTCACCACTAACAGTAAATTCTAGAAGACAATGAAATCTGTTAGTCTGTTCAGGCTGCCATAACAAAATATAACAGACTGGGGTGGCTTTTACAACAGATGTTTATTTTCTCATAGTTCTGGAAGCTGGCAGTCCATGGTCAAGATGCTGGCAAATTTGGTTCTAGTGAGAATTTTCTTCCCAGTTTGTAGATGGCTGCCTTCTCAGCAGGTGGGTGTTCAGCAGCCCTTTCTTCTGTACTCATTCAGAGGCTGGAGGGGTGGGGAGTGAGAGCAAGGGGGGCGAGGGCAAGAGACAGCGGGAGGGGACACACGCAAAAATGAAGAGGGAGCGCATAAGAGAGAGAGAGAGTGAAGGGGGGCGCGCAAGAATAAAGGGAGGCGCGCAAGAGCGAAGGGGGGGCGCGCGGGGGGGGCACGCGGGGGGGCGCAAGATCTCGAATATTTCTTCTTCTTATTAGAACATCCATTCTATCCAATTGAGGTCCCACCCTCATGACCTCATTTCACTTTAAATTTATCCCTAACGGCCCTATCTCCAAATACAGTCCTATTGATGGTTAGGGCTTCAACATATAAAAGGGGGGGGGGGGGGCAGTTGAGGATCTTCCATAATTCAGCCCGGAACTGAATATCTTCGAAGTATTTGGAGAAAATGACTATCAGCTAGATTTCTGTGTGCAGATATACGATACTTACCCTTAAGAAATAAAGCCAAAGTAAAAGTATTTTCAGACAAACTGAGAAAATTCCTACATCTAAGGTATCACAGAAATATCTACTCCACTAACAGTGTTCTGCTTAGCAGTACACTAATTGAAACTAGAAGAGTAAATAGAAGCAACAATAAATCAACTAAGTTGGTAAGATATTCACTGAAGAAAAAATCTAGCGAACAGTCTCTCATAGGTGCCAGACACTGTTCTATTTGCTGAGGATTTTACAGTGAATACAACAAATGCCTTGATTTGTTCCATATAATCTGGTAAATGGTGATGAGTGCACTCAATGAAAATAAAGCAGGAAAAGGCAGCTAGGAGAAGTTTTATTCTGTGATGCTAAATCCAAATGTGCATTGAATAGTAAAAAATAATAATAGTAGTGAATTTTCAGGGCTTAAAAAAAGGGGTTTCAGATAGGATGAGAAAGGCAATAAGACTCATTTGGATCAGGTAAGTTTAAGAAACTCACAAATCATACTGGGGAAAAGAATGCAAAAAATACCCTTCAGAGGGATACATGAGTCCCAATGTTTATAGCAGTGTTATCTACAGTAATCAAATTAAGGAAGTGGGCCAAGCGTCCACTGACTGATGAATGGATAAAGATTTGTTTATGTATATAATGGTATATTACTCAGACATAAAAAAAGAATGAATTCTTGTTATTTGTGATGGCATGGATGGAGCGAGAGGATTTTATGCTAAGCAAAATAAATCAGAGAAAGACAAATATTGTATGATTTCATTCAGTGGTAGTATTTAAGCAACAAAACAAATAGGCCAAAGGAAAAAAAGAAAAGCAAACCAAGAAACAGACTTCTAACTATAGCAAACAAACTACGGTTACCAGAGGGATGCAGAGAGGGGCATGGGTGAAATAGGACGTGGGGATTACCAAGCACACTTGTGATGAACCCCAGTTATTGCCTTTAAGTGCTGAATCACGACATTGTACATCTGACACTAATGTTACACTGTAGGCCAACTAGAAATTAAGTAAAAGCTTAAAAATGAAAAAAAATTCAGAGGGAGGAGCCAAGATGGTGGAGAAGAAGGGAGCTCTGTAAACTTCGTCCACCCCATCTATCGAACTGAGAAAGACATTATTCTCATCTGCAAGAGTGGAAGGAGAAAATACAGACTCCAGAAAGAAGACAACCTCAGAGATGCGTGAATATCGTCTCCCTTATCTCACCTTATCTCTCCTCTCAACTAGTTATACACTTTTAGACTGTCCATTGTCCTTTGTTGTCCCTGCCCCCCTTTATTTTTTTCTTCTTTTCTTCTCTTTCCTCCCCCTTTTCTTCCTTTTCCCCTTTTAATTTGTTGGTTTGATTTGTCTGTTTGCTCCCATGCTTCAGTTCCCTGTGTATCCGTTTTCCTTTTCAGGACTACCCCAAGAAACAAGCCATAGTATGCATGATGGAGAGTCCCAAATATTGCTGAGTAGGGGAATAAAATAATCAAAGACACAACAAGAGAAACTGAGAGACACCATTAAAAGAATATTTCCTGAAACGACAGGCCCTGGACAGTCAATAAGCCTCCTTTAACAGAGCAACACTAACAGATGCACAGTGCACAATGAGCTTTTTAAAACTGACAAGAGACAGAAAATTAGCCAAAATGACTCTCTGCTGAAGAAACTCCAGGAAGAAGTCACAGCCACAGAACGGCTCAAAACAGATCTAAACAAAGTAACTGAACAAGAACTTAAAACAATTGTCATAAAATTAATCACTGGGCTTGAAAAAAGGATCAGAGAAGCTACTGACACAGTGACTAGAACTTTCAAAATAGGTGTGATGAGTTAAAAAAAAAAAAAGCTATAAATGAGGTGAATGATAAAATGGAGGCACCATCTCAAGGACTGAAGAGGCAGAGAGAAGAATAGGTGAATTAGAAGACACAGTTATAGCAAAAGAGGAAGCTGAAAAAAAAAAGAGAGAGAGAAATTGATCCAGAAGCAGGAAATGAGAATTCGAGACCTGAGTGATACAATCAAATGGAACAACATCTGTATCATAGGAATTCCTGAAGAGGAAGAAAGAGATAGAGGTCCTGAAGGGGTACTAAATGAAATTATAACTGAGAATTTCCCAAATCTGGGGAAAGAAATAGACATTCAAATTCAAGAGGCACAAAGAACTCCCTTAAGACATAATTTGAATCGACCTTTGGCATGACATATCATAGTGAAACTGGCAAAATATAAAGAGAGAATTCTGAAAGCAGCTAGAGATAAAAGGGCCCTAACATACAAAGGGAAACCTATATATGCCAACAAACTGACAACCTAGAAGAAATGGACAAATTCCTAAATGCACATGCACTACCAAAATTCAAACAGGAAGAGATAGAAAACATGAATAGACCGATCACAAGTGAAGAAATCAAATCTGTTATCAAAGATCTCCCAATGAATAAGAGCCCACGGCCAGATGGCTTCCCAGAGGAATTCTACCAGACATTTAAAGCAGAGCTAATACCCATTCTTCTCAAACTATTCCAAAAAATAGAAATAGAAGGAAAACTTCCAAACTCATTCTACGAAGCCATCATCACCTCAATACCCAAACCAGACAGAGACCCAGCAAAAAAAGATAACTACAGACCAATAACCTTAATGAATACAAATGCAAAACTACTCAACAAAATACTGGCAAATCGAATTCAACAACATATAAAAAAAATTACTCACCATGATCAAGTGGGATTCATTCCTGGGTTACAGGGCTGGTTCAATATTTGCAAATCCATCAATGTGATATAGCACATTAACAAAAGAAAAGATAAAAACATATGATCCTGTCGATAGATGCTGAAAAAGCATTTGACAAAACACAGCACCTTAATAAAAACCCTTGAGGAAATGAGAACAGAAGAAACTTATTTAACCATTATAAAACAGTTTATGAAAAGCCCACAGCTAATATCATCCTCACTGGGGAAAAACTGAGATCATCCCCTGAGATCAGGAGCATGACAGGGGCGCCCACTCTCACCACTGTTGTTTAACATAGTGCTAGAAGTCCTAGCATCAGCAATCAGATGACAAAAGGAAATAAAAGGCATCAGAATTGGCAAAAAAGTCAAACTTTCACTTTTCGCAAATGACATGATATTCTACAAGGAAAACCTGACTGACTCCACCAGAAGCCTTCTAGAACTGATCAATGGATTCAGTAAAGTTGCAGGGTACAAAATCAATGTACACAAATTGGTTACATTCCTATACACCAATAATGAGCAGTGAAAAGAGAAATCAAGAAACTGATCCTGTTCACAATTGAACGAAAAACCATAAAATATCTAGGAGTAAACCTAACCAAGGATGTAAAAGACCTATATGATGAAAACTATAAAAAACTTATGAAAGAGATTGGAGAAGACACCAACAAATGGAAAAACATTCCATGCTCATGGATCAGAAGAATAAACATTGTGAAAATGTCATTGCTACCCAAAGCAATCACACATTCAATGTAATCCCCATCAAAATTGCACCAGGATTCTTCTCAAAGCTACAACAAGCTATCCTCAAATTCGTATGGAACCACAAAAGACCCCAAATAGCTAAAGTAATATTGAAGAAGAAAACCAAAACGGGAGGCATCACAATCCCAGACTTTAGCCTCTACTACAAAGCTGTCATCATCAAGACAGTATGGTATTGGCACAAAAACAGACACATAGACCAATGGAATAGAATAGAGAACCCAGAACCGGGCCCACAAATGGACAGCCAATTAAATTTTTTTTAATTTTTTTAATGTTTTA
>NC_043701.1:136815296-136829088 GCF_006229205.1 Suricata suricatta | reverse complement strand
AGCCGAAGTCGGAGGCTTAACCGACTGAGCCACCCAGGCGCCCCCAATTAATTTTTGACAAAGCAGGAAAGAGTATCCAATGGAAAAAAAGACTGCCTCTTTAGCAGGTGGTGCTGGGAGAACTGGACAGCAACATGCAGAATGAAACTAGACCACTTTCTTACACCATACACAAAAATAAACTCAAAATGGCTGAAGGACCTGAATGTGAGACAGGAAACCATCAAACCCCTTGAGGAGAAAGTAGGAAACAGCCTCCTTGACCTCAACCGCAGCAATTTCCTACTTGACACATCCCCAAAGGCAAGGGAAATGAAAGCAAAACTATTGGGACCTCATCAAGATAAAAAGCTTCTGCACTGCAAAGGAAACAATCAAGAAAACTAACAGACAACCAACGGAATGGGAAAAAGATAGTTGCAAATGACATATCAGATAAAGGGCTAGTATTCAAAATCTACAAAGAACTCACCAAACTCCACACCCGAAAAACAACCCAGTGACAGACACTTCTCCAAAGAGGACATTCAGATGGCCTACAGGCATATGAAATGATGCTCAGCATCACTCATCATCAGGGAAATACAAATCAAAACCACACTGAGATACCACCTCACGCCAGTCAGAGTGGCTAAAATGAACAAATCAAGAGACTATAGATGCTGGCAAGGGTGTGGAGAGACGGGCACCCTCCTACACTGTTGGTGGGAATGTAAACTGGTGCGGCTGCTCTGGAAAACAGTGTGGAGGGTCCTCAAAAAACTATCAAGAGAATTCCCCTATAACCCAGCAATAGCACTGCTAGGAATTTACCCAAGGGATACAGAAGTGCTGATGCATAGGAGCACATGGACCCCAATGTTCAGAGCGGCACTTTCTACAACAGCCAAATCATGGAAAGTGCCTAAATGTCCATCACCTGATGAATGGGTGTGGTTTATATATACAATGGAGTATTACATGGCAATGAGAAGGAATGAAATATGGCCATTTGTAGCAAAGTGGATGGACCTCGAGGGTGTCATGCTAAGTGCAATACGTCAGGCAGAGAAGGACAGATACCATATGTTTGCACTCATAGGTCTAGCAGGAGAACAGGAGAAACCTTATGGAGGACCATGGGGCAAGGGAAGGGGGAAAGAGGGTTGGGGAGAGAGAGGGACACAAAACCTGAGAGACTATTGAATACTGAAAATGAACCCAATGATTGAAGGGGGAGGGGGAGGAGGAAAGAGGTGGTGGTAATGGAGAAGGGCACTTGTGGGGAAGAGCACTGGGTGTTATATGGCAATCAATTTGACAATAAACTATTTTAAAAAATAAATAAAAAATAAAATTTTAAAAATAAAAAAACTTAAAAAATAAAAGCACACCATTATTAATAAAAAAAAAGAAAAGAAAAGAACAAAGTTCACAACTGGGAAACAGAGTCTAGTTTCCAGACTCTTTTATTTCCCCTCTGGCAACCCCTCAGTATGCCAGATATTCCTCAGACTATCACACCACATAGTGCAAGATGACTGGAGCCACAAAAGTTCTCCTGTAAACTCAACAGAATCTAGTGAAAGAAAAAGAACCATCTCTTACTTGTATCTCAAAAGCCTAAGAAACCTTTCCCTGTAGCAGCTTGCATGATTATCCATACTAAATGGCCAAGATAGTGTCATGTGTCCATATCTAAACCAATCACAGGCAAGTGGAGGAAAATCCCAACACTGGTCTTAAAATAACCCAGATTTAACTACCAGTAGTGAGTTTAAGTAACATGAAAAAGGAGACACACCCAAACAAAAATCCCAGTTCTTCCATGAACCAATGCCCACTGACAAAAGCACAAATGGCTTCTGCCCCACCTACCGTCTGCCTCAAAACTGACCATAGGTAGTCACTATGCGACACTATAATCAGACCCCCACACAACATTGCAGATCATAAGCCTGGAAACCTGAAAGGAAACCTATTAATCCAAATGTCTCTACAAGTCCAACTGCTTTAACCAAGGCATGTGCACAGGAGCCTCGTGCATGTTAACCAAGCTGTATCTCTACTGCACTAATTGAGTAACCAAACTTGTAGGGTAACAGGACCATCCAAATCGACCCCTAAAGGTGGCAGATCAGAACACCTCCCATGCAGTAAGCCAAGCCACAAGCTGTATCTGCAGATATTTAAAGGTTCCCAGATGCCTCTGTAAAAATTCTCTCTTTAGGCTACAGAGCCAGTTCCAGATTAGCCAAACTGCTAAAGAGATGTGCCTTTCACTAAAGACCATTTCCAAATTATTTCAACATTATCACGTTGGAGAGATATTGTGGAAGTAACTGGCTAAAGTGGATTAAATGTTTTCATTTCTAGGAGAAAATGAAGTTATGATAATGGAATGTTAGAGCCAAAAGGGACTTCTCAGGGTATTTAAGAGGACTCCCACATTTCACAGATGAGACTTTGTGCAAGTCAGTGGCATCAAGACTGGCAATTTGATGAAAGATTTAATCCAAGAGAAACCTTTTAAATATATGTGTTATCACAGTGTCCTGAGAGCAAGAGAGAATACATTAATTCAACAATTCTCTACCACCTTTGTGATGAGTAACAGACCCAAAGCCTACATCTCATTTCAGACTGTTTCTGAGACCTCTGAAGTTCACCTAGGGATATCCTAGGATTAAAAGTTCTCCATTAGGCCATTAGCAGCACCTGGGTGATTCAATCAGCTAAATGTCTCTTGATTTTGGCTCCAGTATGTGGGAATCAAGCCCCACCTCTACATTGACAGCGTAGAGCTTGCTTGGGATTCTCCCTCCCATTCCCTCTGCCCCTCCTCCACCATTCTCACGCTCACAGAGTCTCCCCCCCCACCAATAAACATTATTTTTAAAGTCCCTCCTTTAAATATAGTTAACATACTCAGTTCAGACAGATACACTGAGGTTATGATTTCCTTTATCATTATTTACACGTAGGAAATAAGTACATGCTAGTTTCTACTATGCTTTGCTTAATCCTATTATGTTTTACCTAGTTAGTATAAATTCAAGAAATGGTATCCATTCTAAAAACACGCCAAGGATAACATGAATAGGTCCATAATGTGAGCTGAGTAAATGGAAGCCTCTGCCCTCCTACCAGTCTACCACTACATCCCTACATCTAGCAAAACTCCTAACAGAGAGTAAGCCACCAATAAAGGTCTTTAAGGGGCACCTGGGTGGCTCAGTTGGTTGGGGGGCCAACTTCAGCTCAGGTCATGATCTCACAGTTTGTGGGTTCAAGCCCCATGTCAGGCTCTAACAGCTCAGAGCCTGGAACCTACTTTGGATTCTGTGTCTCCCTCTTTCTCTGACCCTCCCCCACTCACACTGTGTCTCTCCCTCTCAAAAATAAACAAATGTTTAAAAAAAATTTTTTTAAATACAAGTCTGTAAATAACTAGATCAACCTAATACTTTTAGCCCGTCAAAATATTTACAAAATTATCTTAAATCCCTTACCATCTAGGAAGCACCAGTTTGATTATTATCACTTTATAGATTAAAAAAAATTACAAAGAGGCTCAATGACTTAGCCAGGATCATGTGTCTATTTAAAAGCAAAATTTGGAGTAATACTTGGCTTTCCTCATTGGTGTTTCCAGCTATTAAATCAGTGGTACACAGCAACACTTCTTCAACTGGAAATAATCATACAAATATAAGCTATTGTTAATATGCTGTGTTCCTTTCCAAGCCAAAACATAACTTTCTTGTGGACTGCCTGCTCACTTTGAATTATCCATGCTGCCTCACTCCACCAGCCTGGAGAATAGCACTGGCCATGCCTTAAATAAAACTGCCTTCATATGCATGAGCTATCCAGGCATCAAAGGCATAAAAATTAGTTTTTCCATTGGCTACCTGACCACAGCTACCCTCAACAGCCTCCAAGTAATCCTGAGTAACTTTTCCATCACCTTGATCTGATTTGTGCTAAAACTAATCCCTTCAACTGGGCATAAGGAGAAAACAGTTGTGTGATTTATCTTCAGACACTTCACCAACTTGGATCACTTTCCAGATCATTTTAGCTGGGTAAATAATAGCTCGATATGTAGCACCTGCTAAGTGAAATGAAAATGGAAAATGTTTTAAAGGGTTTTCACTTAATGTCTTCATATTACTGTAAATGTATGAAAATTTTCTATCCGGGTTTTTATTACTGTTGATTGCTAAACTGACAGGGGAAAATAATCCAAGCTGGCACATTAATGAAACATGGGTTTTTTTCTCAGTGTTGTTTTTTTTTTTTAAGAACAAAGCTAAACACAATTAAATGGTAAAAAGTCACTCCAACTCTTAACTCTTTAAAGATTATACAGTAGCTATCAGATTTTTTATGTGCTTTCTTAGCCACTTCCCCATGCCTAGAAAACACTTTCTTCTGACACAGTGGCATGTCCAAACCTAGCCTTATGTCTGCAGCTTTGCTCTCTTAATGCCATCACTATGTCCTTCTTCAAGTAAATGTCCTTCCAGAGCCCTCAGAAACATGCCTACCTATTCCAGAAAGCTACAACATCCAGGGAAAGAGAGTAGAAAAGGAGTATCAGGAATTGAGGGCATATGCCAGGAGATGCTCCATTGGGAGCAGACATGTCCTCGGGAAATGGTGCCAATATTACTGAGTCTCAAGTGGGATCAGCCCCACCAGTAACAACAAAGAGGAGCCCAAACCCTTCCAACAGTACCTCTCTCACAGACACTCATGAACGAGCTGCTTTAGAAGCTCACATTCATCCATGAGGTGGTGTCAGTGGTGGAATTAGTCACACCTGCCAGTGAATAGCAAACAACAGCTGAATAGACACAAGTGAGTTATTGGTTGTAGGCTACAGTCTCCCAGGAAGCAAACTATGCAATTTCTGCTGCTTCCAGGCCAACTGAAAGGAACTTAAATTTGCAAATGATTAAGTGTCTTAACTGTGTCATCTTAAAGCATTTCATTACTGTAACCAACACCCAAAGGCTGGGAGAAGGCCAGCTGCGGCATTCAGAGGCTCTACCCTAAATTTTAGCAGCCATGACACCTTCCATCCCACTTCTCCCTCATCATCAGATCCTGCCTGTAGGTTCTCATTGCCTGATGCAAGCTACTTTGTGGAAGAGGCATCCCTGGAAACCAAAGCTTCTGAGTCCCAGGATTCCCTCCCGCCTCACCACATTGTTCCCTTGTTTTTATGTAAGGGAGAAGAGTATATATGAGGACTAACTATAAGGTGTTTAATGGATTTCTTCCTACATTTAATTTCATGAATGCAGTTGCTCTTTAAGTATGTCTTGAAAAATCCAACCCCAAGGAAGATTCTGGGAACAACATACTAAAAAGAAACATAAAATGTGTAACATGCCTTCAAGAAAATTATGTTCTGGGTCTGGAGGCAAAATCCATTCACCAATATTTATGAACAAATGCAGTGAGCATTGTGTTAAATGCCTTTGGAGAAACTACAATAAGACAGCAATTACCCTCCACCAAGGAGACAATAGCTGAGGAGAAGCTGGGCTTGCAAGGGCAGAGACCACCCAGTGAGCTCTTGACACTCAACCACACCCTGGCCAAACAACTCTGGTGGTGCTCTGCCTACAAAGATTCCGATTTGTCTACTTCCAACTTTAAAATGTAGGGCCTAGAATTGAACACAATAATCTAGGTGTGGCTTTCCTCGTTTTTCAAGATGGTATGTTTCTCTCATTGAACCTACAATCTCATAAGCTCCTTAAACACTCATATTCAGATATTTGAAGACACCAAATAAGACTTAATTTTTCCCCCGTATATAACCTCTATTCTGATACTTCTCTTTAACAGTTCATTTGAGAGCCCAAATTCAAGTACAATCTTCTTAAATTTAATCTCTTCTGATGTGGCCATATTCTAGCTGACCAAGTATTAGGTCATCATGATTGGATGATTTTATTGTACTGTTCTTCCCAGTTCTGTCTCCTACAGATCTGACACATGTGTTTTCTATATCTTTACCTAAATCACTGGTAAATATTTTTGCTAAGTATCAGCTGCAAAATTAAGCTCTGTGGAGACACACAAGAAACATTCCTCCAGAGGGACATTAGCTCTTTTGGTAAAGGTGTTTGGCACAAACTCAGTATTACAAGCCTTTTTTTAATTTAAAATGCCTCATGTTGAGGTGCCCGGGTGGCTCAGTCAGTTGAGCATCTGACTCTTGATTTGGGCTCAGGTCATGATCTCAGAGTTGTGGGATTGAGCCCCACATGGGGCTCTGTGCTGAGTGTGTAGCCTTCTTAGGATTCTCTCTCCCCCTCTGCCCTGCTCCCCTGCTTGGGTGCATGTGCTTGCACTCACTCTCTTAAGAAAAAAAAAGAAAGAAAGAAAAGAAGGAAGGAAGAAAGGAAGAGAAAGAAAAGAAAAAGAAAAAAAAGATAGAGAAACAGTTCAATATATGATTTCAGCTCTTCTGTCTTTTAACCTGACTTGAACTGAGTGATTTAAAGTTTAAAGCTAAGTCAGAAATGTATAGTTTGATGACCATGTTGGTCAGCAAGCAAAAAAATTAACATACTCCCTCAATGATCCTACTCTTGACCAAACATCCAATTAGCTGCTCCATTCTCCTTCCAAGATACTTCCAGACTAGAGGGCTACTCCCACAATGCAGTTCTCTCATACTTCAGCTCTAAGCGCCCCCAACTCACCCATACCTGTTTGATTAGGACTTAGCCTTGGCTGACAGACCTTTATCTTTGGAAATGCCCCTGGCTATGCCCAAAAGACCATAGTTAAGCAAAGGATCAACTAACACACTCGCACTAATGCAGTCAAACCAGCACCCAGTTGGGAGACAGAAAACAATTTCAGGTAAACACCCTCAATGAGTTGCTGCCAAGATGCCCCAGTAATCCCCCAGTGAAAGAAATCAGCCTCTGTCCTGACAAATGCCTTTGTGATTTCAAATGCACACTCTATTCTTAAAAGAACTTTACTATTACCTTGATACACCCAAGAAAATAAAAGCAGCCCCCTGAACCCACAAAGAACATGTTTTCTGCCAAGGTCACATGAGAGTCCTGAGACAAGTCATAACTGCACAGATAATCTCCCCCATTTGGGTGATGCCAGAGCTTTTGCTTCTACAGTTGATCAGAGGGTCTTTGTGAACTATTTCCCTTCTTGGGAATGGTCAGTCAAAATAGTAATTAATCATTGAGGGAGAGACTGCCATTGGAAGGGACCCAAAGGTTATTAAATAAAAATATATGATCCTAAATGGATCATTTTTTTAACTTTATTTATGTTGAGAGAGAGCACAAGCAGGGGAGGGGCAGAGAAAGAGGGAGAGAGAATCCCAAGCAGTGGGGAACCTAACACAGAGTTCAGTCTCACAAACATGAGACTGTGACCGGAGTCAAAACCAAAAATCGGACACTCAACAAACTGAGCCACCCAGGCCCCCCCAAAATGGACCATTTTAAATGGGAAGGTTTATGTGCAAAAAAAATTACCTTTCCTTCCATTCATATAAAATCACGGAATCACAGAATGTTACAATCTGGAGAGGCCCTTATAGATTAGCAAAAGGATCATGTCTGAAGCTTGTTTCAATATAGATTCCCAGGCCTCACCCTACACCATGGTCTTACTGACTCAAACTATCCAGGGATGTTCAATTAACTCACTCTACCAGATCCAGAGAAGTGACTTTCCTAAGATCAAAAATATTTCAAAGCATACTCCACTTCATTTCACAAAACCCAAGGTAAAAATCATATGGCTGATAATGCTTTTAAGCACTGAAAATAGGCCCTTATACAGGATTGGAGTCAATGAATTCTTTGAGGAATAATTTTATGTCATCATGTACAAAGTCTTGCTGAAACACAGATTTTTGCCCTCTGATCCAGGTGCCTGAAAGTAGCATTCCTCTCTAGAGGGAAGTAAAATTCCATGGTGGCAATACCCTCTTTGTCACATGTAAGCCCCAAACTGTTCTACAGAACCTAATTTTCTGTCAGATACTTTAAAAGTTTTCAGTGGATACTAGGTAAATCATACAAGGAGGGGGAAAAAAAACAGTAAATCATACCACTGACCATCAAATTACTCTTTTTCTCCCAAGCTGGATGAGTAGGGAAATAGGAGTGTTGGAGAAAGAGCACAGGGGTATGAGAACTGTTTGCTCAATGAAGCAGTACATTTCATATCCATTCCTTTATCACAGAACTAAAAAGATGCCATTGTGCTGGTGTATCCTCCATGCCAAGGGTTTCTTGGAGGATTTAGATACCACATAATAAAGTAACTCACACCCAGGCCTCCTACTTATCGGTCTGAAAGGACACATAACACCTTGTCCTTAAAATCTCTCAGCTGGACTTAACAAATCAACCCACAGCTCCACATATTACATAGCTTTAAAGGGGATGGGGGCAGGAGGTGGTGGGGAAGAAGAACGTAGTGAAAACAGGGACAACTTGCTTAGAGATGAACGGGATGCAGACAGGCAAAGCAGAGGCATCTTGCCCAGCTCCAGTTAGTTCTTACCACAGGAGTACAGCCAGGGTCAGAAGAGCTAGACAAACAGAACCCATGCCTCATGTCTGCTTCAAACAATCCCTTTTATCCAGTCCATTGATACCAAGCTCGCAGGGCTAGAATGTGGGTTTCTATAGCCACACTCTCCTGAAATCCCAACACACTTCCAAAGCCGTTTTCAACATCTCTGAGAACTAAAAAGTCAGGCATTATTGGTCCCATTCCAACGGGGTGTTTAGTGCACCAACATTTCATGTAATTATTGTTATCGTCTGAGTTAAGTCTACCACATTATCTCTGTTTTCTCTTTGTCAATCTTTTGTTCCTTCCTTCCTCCTGTCCGGCCTTCTTATAGAATTGTCTTTAGAGTATCTTTTTAATTTATCTAGTGACTTTTTGGTCATATCTCTTGCCTTTTTGTAAAATTGCTCTAAAATTGCAATATACATTCTCTCTTTGTCACAATCTGCTTACAGTACTGTACCACTTCATATAAAATGAAATCATACAACCACAGGAATATACACTTGACATATATACTGTATCTACATAAACTATAAACTCTAAAGTACTATATTATAGTTTGGGGATTAAACAATTACAAGCATTTTTTTTTAATAGGCTTCACATCCCACACAGAGCCCAATGCAGGGCTTGAACTCACAACCCTGAGATCAAGACCTGAGCTGAGATCAAGGGTCAGATAATTAACCAAATGAGCCACCCAGTTACAATCATTTTATTGAAATTAGAGGAAAAAGTCTTCATTTTATTTTCATGTTTCTTTGTTTTCCCACCTATTCATGATATTTGATGCTCTTCTTGCTTCCTGAGGGTGGATTTCCATTTGTTGGCCTGTAGAACCTCCTTTGCCTTTTCTCAGTATGTAGGTCCATAGTGATTATCTTGGTTTTTCTTAGTGGGAAATGTCTATTTTACCTTCATTCTTCAAGGGTATTTTTGTTGAATAGGGAATTCTCCATTTATAAAGTGTGGGGTTTATTTTCTCCTGTAAGCCCATTAAAGATGTCACTCCACTGTCTTCTGGCCTACGTTGTTTCAGTTAAGACACAAAGGTAATTCAAGTTGTTGTTGAACTGTAAGCAATGTGTACTTTTATCTATTTTTTAATGAGTATTTTTATCTTTTGGGGGAGAAGGAGAGAAGAAGGAAGGAGTTTAAGATACTCCCAGGTGTGCTTGGCCTTAAATTAATCCTGCCTGGTGATCACTGAGCTTCCTGAATCTATAAATTTGTGACATTCATCCAATTTCAGTTATCCTCAGCCATTATTTCTTCCATTTTTTTTACCCCATTCTGGGACTCCAGTGTGTTAGATACGGTCTCACAGGCCCTTGTGACTCTATTTACCTTTTGTTTTCCATTTATTCTCTCTCCCTCAGACTGAAGAATTCCTATTGTTCTTTAATTTCTTTCTCTGACATCTTCATTCTACCATGAAGCTCATTCCAGTGAATTCTTTAATATTATAATTTTCAGGCCAAGATTATTATTATTAGAATATAACATATCATTAGAATAATCAAACGATACTATTGTTTGGTTGAGATTTCATATTTTTTCCCCTACATTGTTAGTTTATCTCCCTTGAGCATATTTCTGACAACTACTTTAAAATCTTTACTTGGGGCACCTGAGTGACTCAGTCAGTTAAGCATCCGACTTTGGCTCAGGTCATGATCTTGTAGTTCACAAGTTCAAACCCTACATAAGGCTCTGTGCTGACAACTCAGGGCCTGAAGCCTGCTTCAGATTCTGTGTCTCAGGGGGAGGAGCCAAGATGGTGGAGAGGAAGGGAGCTCTATAAACTTCGTCCGCCCCATCTATCAAACTGAGAAGGACATTACTCTCATCTGCAAGAGTGGAAGGAGAAAATACAGACTCCAGAAAGATAACCTCAAAGATGCCTGAGTGAGTGAGTGCAAACTGGGAAGATTGGAAAACGGGCCAGCCCGAGAAGAACAGGGGAGGTGGGAGCCCCAGCCCAACACAGGGAAAGCATGCAGAGCTCCTGAGAGACAAAGGGAAGATAAATAGAAACTGAACATGCTCATAGTACTGTCTCTAGAGAAGAGATAAAGAACGTTTAACCCCGCTCAGAGAGAAAAACTTTCACTCTATATATAACTGCTGGGCAGCCCAAATCCCAAACCTGGGTGGCACAAGGAAAAAAATAGCCTCCACCCCTGCACAATCCTGGCAGGGACTCAGCAGGCACTGCGGCCCGGGTGCGCGCACTTCTGCATTCGCTGCAGGAGCCGGAGCACACACCTCATTTCCACAGCACATCTCACCTCCAGCATTGGCTGCGGGAATCCCAAATCTCGGGTGCCAACAGGGAAAAAATAGCCCCCACCCCTATACGATCCCAGCAGAGAGTTGGTGGCAGGGGCAGGGGCATGCGCTTTGGCTGCAGGAGCATGCAGCTCACTTCCGGCAGCGCCCTGAGCCTCAGGCACTGGCAGTGTAAATCCCAGCGGCGCCCAGAGAAACTGCTCCCTCCCACAACATGATCGCAATCCTGGCTGAGGGCTGGCAGTTGGTGGCAGCATCTGTGGGGGCGCGCACTTTGCCTCCTACAGCACACCTTGCCTCTGGCAGAGGCAGCGCAAATACCTGCCAGGGCCAAGAGAAACTGCTCTCTTCCCCATGAGATACTAGCTAAGAAGCCATCCACCAAAGCAATATCTCATCAGTGGTAGCATAAAAGTGCATAGACTAGGGTTTTGAAATGAGGAAGGCCTGGAAAATACAGCTTGGATCAGCTGCAGCACAAGGAGATCAGACTCATTAGAGTGGCCTGCAGCACTTAGTTCCAGCAGAGCTTGGGGTGTAGCCATTCATCCTCCACAATCACCAAGGCAGGGTCTCCAAGAGCAACCCCCCAGACCTACTTACACCAAAGCACATCTATCCACAAAGGGGAGCTGCTACTTTTTTTTGTACTCATTTTTTATTATTTTTACCATTTTTACCTTTAAAATTTTTAATTTTTTCTCCTTATTTTCCTTTCTCTTTCTTTTTCCTTCCTCTTGCCATCCAGATATATTCTCCCTTATCTCATCTTTATCTCTCTCATCGACTGGCTATACACTTTTAGACTGTCCATTGTCCTTTGTTGTCTCATCCCCCCTTTATTTTTTTTCTTCTCTTTTCTATTCTTTTCTCCTTTTTATTATCTTCCTTTCCCCATTTAAATTTGTTGGTTTGTTTTGTCTGTGTGTTTGCATGCTTCTGACCCTCTCTGTCTGTTTTCCTTCTCAGGGCTACCCCAAGAAACAAGCCAAAGTATGCATGACAGCGAGTCCCAAATATCGCTGAGTAGGGAAACAAAATAATCAAAGGCACAACAAGAGAAACTGAGAGACACCATTAAAAGAATATTTCCTGAAATGACAGGCCCTGGACAGTCAATAAGCCTCCTTGAATAGAGCAATACTAACAAGTGCACAGAGCAAAATGAGGTTTTTAAAACTGAGAAGAGACACAAAACTAGCCAAAATGACAAATGAAAGAACTCTCCCCTGAAGAATCTCCAGGAAGAAGTCACAGCCACAGAACTGCTCAAAACAGATCTGAACAACATACCTGAACAAGAATTTTAAAAGACTTGTCATAAAATTAATCACTGGGCTTGAAAAAAGCATCAGAGAAGCAACTGAGACAATGACTAGGAACTCTGAAAATTGGTGTGACGAGTTATAAAAGACTATAAATGAGGTGAATAATAAAATGGAGGCAGCCACCTCAAGGATTGAAGAGACAGAGAGAAGAATAGGAAAATTAGAAGACATAGTTATAGCAAAAGAGGAAACTGGAAAAAAAAAAAAGGAGAGAAATTGATCCAGGAGGAGGAAAGGAGAATTCAAGACCTGAGTGATACAATCAAACAGAACAACATCCCTATCATAGGAATTCCTGAAAAGGAAGAAAGAGATAGAGGTCCTGAAGGGGTACTAGAACAATTATAACTGAGAATTTCCCAAATCTGGGGAAAGAAATAGACATTCAAATTCAAGAGGCACAAAGAACCCCCTTAAGATGTAATTTGAATCGACCTTCAACAGGACATATCATAGTGAAACTGGAAAAATATAAAGATAAAGAGAGAATTCTGAAAGCAGCTAGGGAGAGAAGGGCCCTAACACACAAAGAGAAACCTATCAGAGTGGTTACACACCTATCTAATGAAACTTGGCAGGCCAGGAAGGAATGGCAGGAAATCTTCAATGTGATGAACAGAAAACACATGCAGCCAAGAATTCTTTATCCAGCAAGCCTGTCATTCAAAATCGAAGGAGAGATAAAGGTGTTCCCAAATAAACAAAAATTGAGAGAATTGATCACCACCAAACCAGCCCTACAAGAAATCCTAAGAGGGAGTCTATGAGCGAAATGTTGCAAAGAACACAAGGTGCCAGAGACACCCCTATAACCATGAATTCTACAGAGAACACAATGAATCTAAGCCCACACTTTTCAATAGTAACACTGAATGTAAATGGACTGAATGCTCCAACCAAATGACACAGGGTAGCAGAATGGATAAAAAAACAAAATCCATCTATTTGCTGTCTACAAGAAACTCATTTAAGACCTGAAGATTCCTTCAGGTTGAAAGTAAAAGGAGGGAGAAATATCTATCATGAGACTGGAAGCCAAAAGAAAGCCAGAGTAGCCATACTTATATCAGACAAACTGTGGACTTTAAAGTAAAGGCAGACCTAACCAAGGATGTAAAAGACCTATATGATAAAAACTATAGAAAACTTATGAGAGAGATTGGAGAAAACACCAAGAAATGGAAAAACATTCCATGCTCATGGATCAGAAGAATAAACATTGTGAAAATGTCATTCCTACCCAAAGCAATCACACATTCAATGCAATCCCCATCAAAATTGCACCAGGATTCTTCTTAAAGCTACAACAAGCTATCCTCAAATTCGTATGGAACCACAAAAGATCCCAAATAGCTAAAGTAATATTGAAGAAGAAAACCAAAACGGGAGGCATCACAATCCCAGACTTTAGCCTCTACTACAAAGCTGTCATCATCAAGACAGTATGGTATTGGCACAAAAACAGACACATAGACCAATGGAATAGAATAGAGAACCCAGAACCGGGCCCACAAATGGACGGCCAATTAATTTTTGACAAAGCAGGAAAGAGTATCCAATGGAAAAAAAGACTGCCTCTTTAGCAGGTGGTGCTGGGAGAACTG
>NC_043701.1:136698109-136815196 GCF_006229205.1 Suricata suricatta | reverse complement strand
TGACATATCAGATAAAGGGCTAGTACTCAAAATCTACAAGGAACTCACCAAACTCCACACCCGAAAAACAACCCAGTGAAGAAATGAGCAGAAGACATGAACAGACACTTCTCTAAAGAGGACATCCAGATGGCCTACAGGCACATGAAATGATGCTCAGCATCACTCATCATCAGGGAAATACAAATCAAAACCACACTGAGATACCACCTCACACCAGTCAGAGTGGCTAAAATGAACAAATCAAGAGACTATAGATGCTGGCAAGGGTGTGGAGAGACGGGCACCCTCCTACACTGTTGGTGGGAATGTAAACTGGTGCGGCTGCTCTGGAAAACAGTGTGGAGGGTCCTCAAAAAACTATCAAGAGAATTCCCTTATGATCCAGCAATAGCACTGCTAGGAATTTACCCAAGGGATACAGAAGTGCTAATGCTTAGGGGCACATGTACCCCAATGTTCAGAGTGGCACTGTCAGCAAGAGCCAAATCATGGAAAGCACCTAAATGTCCATCACCTGATGAATGGATCAAGAAGATGTGGTGTATGTATATATATATGAAAATGTCATATATACACACACACACACAATGGAGTATTACATGGCAATGAGAAGGAATGAAATATGACCATTTGTAGCAAAGTGGATGGACCTCGAGGGTGTCATGCTAAGTGAAATGAGGCAGACGGAGAAGGACAGATACCGTATGTTTGAACTTATAGGTCTAGCAGGAGAACAGGAGAATCCTAATGGAGGACCATGGGGAGGGGAAGAGGGAAAGAGTTGGGGAGAGAGAGGGATGCTAAACCTGAGAGACTACTGAATACAGAAAACGAACTGAGGGTTGAAGGGGAGGGGAAAGGAGAAGGGGAAAAGAGGTGGTGGTAATGGAGGAGGGCACTTGTGGGGAAGAGCACTGGGTCTTATATGGAAACCAATTTGACAAACTATTTTTTAAAAATTGTGGGAAGCTGCAAAGATTCAGCTGATCAGCAGGAAGCGTTGCTCCCTGTGGGGTGCAGCCAGAAAAACAAGATTAACCGTCTAGAGGCCAGGGATGTGTATTTCCCACTCAGGGATTGGAGTTGGCCAGAAGGGAGTAGCCAACAGAACAAAAGATCAACTGCATTTAGGCTTAGGTTGGTGTCAATCGCCCCCCTGCCCAGCGTTGCAGGTGCAAGTCTGGGCTCTCCTTTAGAGGCTGTGTTTGAAATTTCAGTTTCGGTTTCCCCTTTTTCTAATAACCATTTGACCCTGCTTCCTAGCAACCAACCCAGGTCAGCTTCCCGCCCCAAACCCTATAAAGGTGTGGATATTTTCTCAATAAACTGGGCTTGATCAGAAACACTTGTCTTGCCCCACTCTCTGTGCTCCTTCCTGCCCTATTCTCTCTCCCTCCCTCAGGAACCTATGACCTGATCAACCGCCCCGCCTGCCGGGGCAGGAACAGACAAAAAATAATAATAATTTAACAAGATTCTGCATCTCCCTCTTTCTCTGCCCCTCCTCCACTTGTGCTGTCTCTCTCTCAAAAATAAAAACATTTAAAAAATTATTTTAAATCTTTGCTTGCTATTCCATCGTCTGGATCATCTTGGAGTTGTCCCTGTTGCTTTTCACAATGCAACGATTTTAGATTTTGTCTTAGATAATTTAAATGATAGGTTGTAGGAATTCTGAATTGTGTAAAGTTTCTCTGAATATCATTTTTTACGCATGCATTTAATCTGGCTGAAAGAAAAATTCAAAACACTGTCTCCCCACAAGCAGGCAGCAATTCCAATTTCCGTTCAATTGTTTTAGCCTTACTGGTAGGCAACTTAACCCACGCATGCCTCAGGGTCCAGCTACAAATATGAGATTTTATATATACAAATTTGGAGATTTTATATATGCAATTTTATACATACATACATAAAACAACCCACTCAGAGATTCCCCTTTCCAAATACTTTCATCTGATTATTCAAGCCAATAAAAATTGTGCTTTCTATCCAGTTTTATCCTTCCCACATGGCATAATCTAAAGATAATGTCCTTAGGATAAATCTGTAGAAAATGAGAAACTCACCCTCTGCCTCCTCCTTCCTTCAAATATCAACTTCCTCTCTAGTATCTGCCTGCTCCTTCTTCCCTTAATACGGGTCTCACAGTTGCTCTATAGTTTGCTTTAGAACCTCCTTATAGGACAACAGAGAAGACAGTCATGGACTCACCAGACTCCTCTCGTCAGGATCAGAGACTCCCTCTGCATTAGATATATATGAATGCTAAAATCACTGCTCCTAGGGATTTACTGGAGGGGACAATCAGACCATCCTATCTTGTCTCTTCTCAGCATAAGAATCCCCTCCACACAGATTCTAAAGGTTTCCATCCTTCCACATTGTCCATTCCATCCTCAGTGGCTTTAAATATTGGCAAGTTCTTCCTTATAGTTAACTGAAGTCTGCTACCCTGTATTTATCACTGGCCAAATTCCAAATGTGAGCGCCTAAGAGTGGAGACTATATCTGCATCTCAGTGCCTAGCACAAAGTAGACACTAATAGAAGTTATCAGTTAATCGATTAATGTCATTACAAACAACATCAGATACAAGTCTACACCTGCTTCATCATGGCAATTTCACAGATACTTGTAGGGCCTATTATTTATTAAATTCATCTGTCCTACAAAGTTTCCCTTCTCCAGTCTAAACGTCCTTTGGTTGTTTAACTACTCTCCATATAGTAGAATTTCTAGAATCCTCCTGACCTCCTAGACACACTACAACTGATCAAAGTCACTTAAAACTTCTCATGAACTCATTCCTTCTCAAGATCTAGAAAACCACAAAAGAACACACTACACTAAAAAGAAAAAGCCAAATAACCTATAAAATCCTAATTTTTCTCCACTCCATCATAGGGCTGATGTTATAAGGCAAACAAGTAAACTAAATTCCAGTGTGACTCATCCCTCTCCAAGGGGAGACCAGACACACAAACTATTTCATGTCTGGCAGAGCACAGGTTGAAGGGGCAGCTATCAAAAAGCAAATAAAAAGAAAACAGTTGGAATTTTAACAAATTTGTAAATGCAACATGTGGGCTTGCCAGAGACTTTAGAATTCCTGAGAGTCCCAGACACAAGGAAGAGTCTTTACTCACTCATCCACTTTTTCCATGCTGCTCACAAAGAGATTAAGACCAAGAAAGAGAACTAAGAGAATCCTCTACATTGTGTACAGGCATGAAATCTTGCCTATTTCTCAGATCCTTCTCTCATTAACAAAACAACACAGAAGTCATAAGCCTCTGAGGTAGAACAGTCCCAAGTAAAGGTCCCTGCCACTAAAGGAGAGCTAGATGCAAAACATGTCTGCCCCTAAGGGAAGGGGGAGGAAAGCATGTTCAGTTACATCTTCCATATAGAGAAAGCAGAAACCTGCTACCACTGGAAAAGGGACAGAAAATGCTCTCCTACCCATGAGTCCTTCACAATATGAGACAAAAAGTTCATGTCTGGGACTGACACTCACAGGACCTAAGACTGAGCCTAGAACATCAGAAGAAACGCTCCCCATTACAACAAGCTTCACAGTGAGTAAAAAAGAGTAAGCTAGCCTTCAAGGAGGGGAAAGGGCACAAAGATTCATTCTTTGGTGTAGGCATGTAGACCCACTTAGAGTCACGGATAGCACGCACACATGAGGAAAACCCCGTTTTCAGGGGAATAGCAGGGGGAGTAACTACTATCTAAAGACAAAAATTATCTAGTTTAAGTAGAAGTAACGTGTGAGACAACCATAAAATAAAGGATAGGAAAAAAGAAATATAAGTATGCCATTGTAAGATTCTTAAACTATATATAAGGTGATGCATTATTTGAAAATAAACTGTAATAAGTTAAACATTTTATACACACTAATACAGCCACTAGATAAAAATTATGAGAAAACATCTATGTTCTTCTGGAGATAAAATAGAATCAAATATATACAAACAATCTAAAAGGTAGGAAAACAAACAACAATGGGACAAATACAAAACAACTTAGAAAATGTTAGATTTGAGACTAACTGTATCAATAAATTATATTAAATTTAAATGGCCTGAACATTCCAAATAAAAAGCAGAAATCATCAGACTGGACAGGAAAGAAATTCACTGTAAATATAAATAAGGAGATATATCAAGAGTAAAAAATAGAAATATGCACCACATGAAACTTGAAAGCTCTTTCATACAAAGTAGGCTTTAGAACAAGGGATATTTTGAGAAACAAAACAGTTCATCAAGAAAATATAACAAATACATATGCATCTAAAAATGGAGTTCCAAAAACCATAAAACTGATGCAAATGAAATAAAAAAACAAAAGCACAATTTTATTGGAGAACGTCAATATGCCTCTCAGTAATTTGTATAAAAAGCGTACCAAACATTCAGTAAGGATATAGAAGGCTTGAACAACTATGAACCAACTTGATTTTAACTGACATTTGCAAAAGACTCCACAAACAAGAAGAGCAGGTTCCACATCCTCTTCAAAAAACCCATGGAACGTTCACCAAGATAGACTACTTTCTGAGAAAATGTTTATAGCTGCTTTAGGCATAGTAGTCAAAAACTTAAAACAATCCAAACCCCAACTACATAGTTAATGTTATCAATGTATCATGGTGCTACCACACAATAGAATACTATTCAACAATAAAAAGGAATGAACTACTGGTAGATGCTACAACATGCATCCGTTTTAAAAGCATTATGTGAAGTGAAAGAAGCCAGGCACAAAGGCTAAATATTATATAATTCCATTATAACATTCTAGGAAAAGGAAAACTTCCAGAGAAAAGTTTTATCAGTGCAGGTCAGAAGCTGGGGATAGGGAAAGGACACTAAGTGAAAACAGAGATGAAAGTACTCCATCTTGATTGTTTGGTAGCTACATGACTTCATGTATTTGTCACAAATCACCTTAGCCATTCACTTAAAAAGGGACTTTAATGTGGGACGCCTGGGTGGCTCAGTCAGTTAAGCATCTGACTTCGGCTCAGGTTAATGGTTTCAAGCCCCACATCAGGCTCTGTGCTGACAGCCTGGAGCCTCCTTTGGATTCTGTGTCTCCCTCTCCTTCTGTCTCTCCCTCACTCACACTTTATCTCTCTCAAAAATAACATTTAAAAAAAAATTTAAGGGAATTTAATGCAAACTTTATCTCACTAATCTGATTTTTTCAGAGTTTCAATTTTATTTTTTTAATATAATTTATTGTCAAGCTAGCTATCATACAGTATATATAGTCTGGTACTATCACCCACAGAAAATAATACTAATAAAATAAGCTGATAAGAATATACTCTTAATATGGTCAGATCAGCACTGTACTTGACTTACCTTCCTGGAAGACGTTTTTGAAGGATTATCTCATCCTATCGCCTCACACAGAATTTCATTAAGGCACCATCACAAGGTATATAGATTCCAACACTTACTTAGATCTCTTTTATGCCCAGAGACCAAAGAGATAAAAAATATTACAGATTTCAATAACATGAAGGCATATGGAAATTTATTTTCATATTTGTAATGGATAACCAGCATCTGGTTCCGTGTTGTCCTCCTTAGTGACAATGAACACTCAACAGGGAGTTCTGGAAAGCAGAAGACCATCTGGGGAGTTTTCGCTAAGAATAGAAATTATCCTTCTTCATCTTGCATTGATATCATTTTGTTAAGATCTTATGGGTTGTCCAGGTCAGAAAGACTCTAGTTAGCAGGGAAAAAGGCCTAGGCTGGGTCCTAGACTCCTGGGTCCAATTCAGGGTATTAAAATAAAAATAAGAGTTTCTCAGTCTTGGATTAGGAAGCCACTCCCACATCTCTTCCTTGTGCAAAGCCAGGGAAGAGAGGTGGTCTTTCTGCATAAAACGAAGATGTCCGCTAAAGCTGCCAGAGCTTTCCTGATTTTCACCAGGGGATGGCAATACTGGTCACTCTTCATTGTTAAAGGTTAATCTGCAAAAATATTAAATGCCATTCTGCTCTGAAGAGCAGTCTCTGGAAAAGTTCACAACATTACTACCAAACCCAAAATAACTTTCTTAATTACCCGTTAAGGGCTCCCGACAGGCCACCTCTAGAGAAACATTTGTCCTCTGAATGTTTTTTCTTTTAAATGCTATCTTTCACCACTGTTTATACTTGCCACAAAGATACAGTGTGATTAATGCAGGAAAAATAAATATGAAAAGCCTTACAATCAAATTAAGGAGGGCACTTGATAAAATGAGCCCTCTTCTTGTGAGTAATTTCAAAGAATAACTGTTTTTCATTATAACCTCAGCTCCCAGCAGGTCCTACATAAACCAAGCCAGCTGCAGTTCAAGAAAAGGTCCAAAGGAGGACCCACTCAAGGTGTGGATAAATCACACTTGTGATCACAGACTAGGTTTCTATCTTTTTTATCCCCCTAAATAAATTGGGCTTGACCTGAAACTCTAAGAAAGTTAATTTAGAACAGCCAATTTTTTTTAACATTACAGTTCACCTCTCTTTTTCTTTTAAATTTAAACCATTATGACAAATGGAGATTTATTATATACCATAAACACATGTGGCTTGAGAACTGGTATTTAGTCTGGAAACTCAGATGGCACAGTAGGCTGCTGGAGCAATCAGGAAATGCCATGTGACATTCTTGATAAAGATGAAACATACACACGCATTCCACAGAACTTACTGTGGCCACTGTGGTTTTGGCCATTGTGTGGGCACTACGGACTCAGTGCAGGCTGTGAATGTAAAGCTGATTCAGTGAGGTACTGTCTGTCAGGCCACATTCATTCAAATCAGTGCTAGAATCTTTACAAGGGCAAGTAGAACTTTTAGAGATGAGCAAAGACAGGCAGCTTCCCAAGACACTTCTCTAACCTTGGCCTGGTCTCATCCTCTCTATCTGCTCCTAACACCAAACCTGAAAGCGGTTCATGTGTTTTGGTCCAGAGATACTCAGTAAGGCTGCACAGAACCATCCTGAGACATCGGGCTGGGCTCACTAAAAAGTAAGTGAAATCTTGGCAGATGGTGGATTAGGAACCTATTTCCCACCATGCTAAAGCTAGTCTGAAACTCTTAATCCTTCTCCCCCTTCTCTTGACCAGGCTGAAGTGATCGGTTTCTCTCCAGTGGATCACTCATTCTTACAGTTCCCTACTGGCAGTGAGTACAAGGTGATTTACCAACTAAACAAGGTTCCCTGGGAGGTAATGTTAACTTGTGGTTAAGGACGTAAGCTTGGCAGCCAATCCTGGCTCCACCACTTCCCAAATTCTCTCAACCTCATTTTTTTCCATTTGTAAAATAGGACTACTAGTAAGTATCCTGTAGGTCTGTTAAGAAGATTCAGTGAAATAATTTGTAAATCACAAATGGCCATAATACATTATTAAAAATTTAGAGATTCTCTATCATAATCTAAATCAGCCACATAACAATTCAATAGTTACTGATAGCTTTTATTATTAATAAACCTTCCATATGGGTACATCTTGTTCTAGAAATACAATAAAAGTTCCCTAGGGACAGAAAGTCTCTCTTTACTTTTCCTTTGCTTTGCTTATTGTTCCCAGGCACAAACAATTTATTAATACTTGCTGATCCCATGAATTCTATCAACCAAAGAGAAAAAAAAAACTTTACTTATAAAAAAGAAACCAGTTAATAGAAATAACCAGTTAATATTCTGATATAGGGTTTTCCATTCCTTTTTCTATGCACACACATGTTGATTTTTAAGTACAGTTGGGATCCAGAGTGCACACCCAGTTTTTTAACCTACCTTTTTAACATAAGAATAGTTCAGGGGTGCCTGAGTGGCTCAGTGGGTTAAGTGCCCAACTCTTGGTTTATGCTCAGGTGATGATCCCATCGTTCATGAGTTTGGGCCCCACTTCTGGCTCCGTGCCAACAACATGGAGTCTGCTTGGGATTCTGTCTCCCTCTCTCTCTCTCTCTGCCCCTCTCCCTCTCATGCTCTTTTAAAAATAAACATTAAATAAAATAGTTCATGGATATTTTCCCCTACCATTAACTATTCAGAAGCCTGACCTTTGAAGGCAGCATGGTATGCCATCCAATGGCTGTATCTCCCATTGCTCTTATCCACCATCTTCCCAATGGAGAATGCCTATAACTGAAGCTCAGGAAGATCACTGAAACCAGAAAGTGTCTATGGAATTACTTGGCACTGGGCCTAATGCTGATCAACAGTAAATGTTCTCATTTTCCCCTTTGCGTCTGATGGTCTTCAGAGAAATTTCATGAAAGATTCCCACTTCCACCATGAAATAATGTTTCTCAGTGCTAAAAGAACTGAAGCCTAAGATCATCCCCACAAGGCTTTTACTGTTTTCCTTTAGTCCGAAGATAAGATTTTGGATCTTAACAAATTCCACATGATTTTCATGATCATTACAAATGACAATCCTCCTTACCTATTCCTGTGTACTTCCAGAATCCAGAGGTCTCAGTCTGGAAATTTTGTCACTAAATGTTTCTCTAATTCAGACAGACTTTCCTTCCCAACCAGACTTCAGTTTGAAACCATAAAAGGAAACTTGAGTGTAAAGAATATAGGACTTGAGGTCACTAGACCTGGCTTCTAGTCCCAACTTTGCCACCAGCTACCATTTTGGGTAAATAACCTCCCTTTCTGGGTCTCAATTTTTTCATCTGTAAAAGGGAAAACTTCAGTAAAATAGTCTCCTAAATCATTATGTCACCACCTGTAGGGCATAAACCAATTTATACATGGCTAGTCTTTTACTTACTAAAATCTGGTTTAAGCTTCATGCCAGTCCACAGGCTTTATCCTATAATAGCAGTTCTGTCATTTGTCCCATTTAGCAGAGAAGGAAACTGAGGTCTTCTAATTGGGGTTAAGCAACAAGCCCTAGTCGTGCAGTATAACCATAATCAGAACCCAGGTATGTGTCTAATGCCTGTGTTCACAACCAGGAAGCTCTATACTTTTCAAACCCTCTTGGTTCTGGGTTCCCCACAGCAGCAACAAGCTCTCAATAGCACTTGTTGATGGACAGATTGGTTTTTGCCTCAATTCGTGGAGTTTAACTGAGAGCTCTTGTCTCTATGTCACTGTGCTAAGCAACACTGGCATTTTAGACCTGATGACTCTTTATTGGGGTTGGGAGGCTATCCTGTATGTTACGAGATGTTTAGCAGCATCCCCAGCCTCTGCCCACCAGATGCCACTAGCATATACCCTCCCAGATGGGATGATCAAATATCTATTGGGAGAGGGGAAGGGACTGACCCTCCTTGCCCCCCACTGAGAACCACTGCTATTAACAAAACACACTGAAAACACAGGAAAGGCAAAAACAAACAAACAAAAAACCAACAACAACAACAACAACAAAACCAAGCATTTGACTGATATCTATATAAATAGCAAGAATAGAAAAGTCAAATAAATTATGAGATTACACATTCCCTATTTATAAACACCCAACTTATAAGCATGCCCTACATAATGGCTCTACAGATGGAGCAGTGGGAAGGATTTATACTCTTGAATCAGCACCTAAGGTAGGGTTAGGGGCAATCCTTTTCTTGCTGGGATCATGGCAGAAGAGGAAGTTTCTCCAAGTTTTGGACAATGAAGAAGGGAAGAAAAATGTTTTTCCTAGCACCCTGTATCCAGGTTAGGACCCTGAAGGTATGTTCCAGTAGATTCAATGCTCTAATGGTGAGGTTCTCAGGCTAGCCCACACAAGTCCACTTTCCCTAAGTGTTCTTTTGCAGAAGCAAATTCTGTGTAAGAGCCTAGAAACCTGCCATCATTTAAAACCTCCATTTCCTGCAAATATTAGTTCTAAATATGCACTACTCTTGGTAAGAAATTTGGGGAGTTAAGAGACTAAATGTAAGGGAAATAACCAGCAAGACATCTTTTACCTACTTTTATTCTCCCAGAAGTTCCCATTAGTAATGATGTCTCCTTTCTCTTGAGTTCTCTATCAAAACTTATCATATGGGTATCACTTCTTAAACCAATCTTTCATTGAGTTTCAGGGATTTTCCTGGCATTTCTTTTCAAGTTGATTCTTGGTGTGATACTCTTTACAAAGGTGGGGTGAAGGACCCAAACTTTAAATATGCTAGAAAGCACAAGCTACAGCGTAGAAACACACTCAGGGTCTCCTATATCAGAATTACTAAGTTTCTGTCACTGACTGGAGTGAAAATCCAGAAGTGCTATAGATCACAGGGACATTTCAGCTTACCAACATATTTTACAGACAAAATTACATTCCAGGAAGGGGAAGAGAGGAGAAGCGAGAATAGGTGTAGGGAGGGAGGAAAAGCCACATTAAAAAAAAAAAAGTTCTGAAATATATCAATGTCCAGAAATGAGAAAGGAAAAAAAATTAAAAAAAGAAACCTTTGGAGAATTTTAAAAAAACATGAACTAAAATATCTTATTTCAGATTCCTGGAGTAAATAATCCTTCTGATGCCCCCCCAGAGAGTCAAATCCAGCCAGCAAAAAACAAACACAAATACAAATAAATACTGGGCTGGCAAATTAGGAAAGGTACACAGAGGAATTCAAAAATATGATGAAGATTTTGTTCAGAAATGGGATCCTTCCTCCCTCCCACCCCAATTTTTTTTCTTGAAGTAAAATCCATTATTTTGAAACCACCATTTGAAATCCTAAAGAAATAGCAAACACAGTATTGTGGTATTCCAAAGTAATATCTCTTGTTTATAACCATATAAATTTAGCCCCTGGCACTACAGGGCTTATATAATAGAATAGAGTTATTTTAACAGCACCCTGTTAAAGAAGAAGCAAAATGTTCAGCTCATTTTCTCCAGTGGGAGGGACACATGGCCTCATGCAAGAGAGGCAACATGCCTAAGTCATTACCTCGGGAAAGCAATCCGTCAAAGCCGGGTCGCTCTGGCATGGCCAACACCACTGGCGAGATCACAGAGGCAGCCTCTGCTTGCAATTACCAGGGAAGGACCTTGGCTCTAGGCAGCCTGCTATCAATTACTGCCCTGGCCTCGCTGCTTGGACTTGTCAATTTCCCAGTGTCTTCTGTTTTGTAACAGTAAGAAAAAGGGCTCCTCCTGACTGATTCTTGGAAGTTTCTCATGTGTTGTGTCACTCCTTGGTGTCATTAACAATTCAATTAAAATTTCACAGCACACAGGCAGGCAGCACTGAGCAGGGGGAGGGAAGCGGCCAGTAGTGGAGATTTCCAAAGAACCTGCAATGGGGCCATGTCGGATGAAGTGAATCCCATCTTGAAATTTCTTTGAGTTCACCAGTCAGGCTTGCATGTGTCTCCCATCTGACGCGATGCTGGCTGTCATCTTGGCAAGATGACATGTTTGATGTTCTCACCCCGCTGGGGGTGTAGTGATAGAAAGGAATTTCAGGCTGGCTAGAAACAAAATCTCACACATTATTTCACTAAAAGTTTTGGCTCCATAATGAATAATTGTAAATATTCATAATCGGCTCTATTAATCTACAGTGAGCTTTTTCTCCATTTGTTTTTCTTCATTGGGTTCTCCTGTTTTCTTCCTTTTTCAGAGTGAGGCTGTCTCTAACATTTAGAGACAGAGCGTAAATCACAAATTCTTTAGCAAGGTGGATGACTGGGAAGGCTAAGTCTAACAAGAAAGACTCACCACTGTCATTATTAACTCTGTGAAAGTGCAAACACTCCTTTGTCCCACTGAATGATGGAGCTACACATGCTCACGTGCTTTTAAGCATCCCAAGGGTTTAGGGCAAAACCGAAGGGGGGGAAAAAAAGTTTCAGGCTTAAGACTTCTGAGGCAGCTTTCTCTCTAACCCTCTCAATGAGTTTAGTCATGCAAGGAAAGATTCTTTAAAGTTACCAAAGACTTTGTTTAATGCCCAAGAAAATGCAGACTGTCAGCACCCTTTGTCAGGTTTTGGTGGCTTAAGTCCATTTCCCAATACACTGGTGACCCTCCACCCCTCATTCACTAGTTTCTTTTTGACATCAAGCGCTCGATAATTGTTTGATTTCCTTCTAGGTAAAAGGAGATTAAATGCCCAGCTGCAACAGCTGACACACAAAAGGGAAAATATAGTTTAACCACCATATTTATCAAGATAATTTTTCTTCCACACACTAATTAATAACATTAGCCAACATCCCTTTTGGCTTGGGGGGAAAGGGGGTAGGGAGAGACATGTCCCCCTCAAGAGTATCAGAAACAGGAGTTGACAGTTCAAGGCAAAAATGATTTGCATGTAAATTCTGATCAAAAGCAAGTCTGCACCCTGAAGTTGTCAAGTTTTGCTACCAATTTGACACTTAAATGGGCTATAGCAAAACTTGATTTAAACTGAAGAGGAAAAAAACATGGCAACTCAATTACCCCCTAGCAGATCGGATCTGGCAGCTGAGGTCAAACTTTTCACCCTGCCATTACATTTCTCAATACCTGATGCTTTAAACAAACACTGTGTATTCCTCCTACAATCCTAGAGGAAAATGCATTTCTCAGGACTCCCTACTGTGCCCCAGATTAAAAAATGAAGTTTCACTTGTGTGGGATCTGGGGCCATTTTCTCCATGTAAATTTCTGAATAAATCAGGACTTAAGAAATGGCCTTTTCCACTGGGGAAAATAGTCTCAGCCTTTAAAAAAAAAAAAAAAAAGAAAAAGAAAGAAAGAAAGAAAGAAAAGGAAAAAGAAAGAAAAAAGGGGAAAAAAACATTGTGGGGAAGATTTGTGGAGTACTAAAAGATGATTTAAAAACAAATATTCCCATAGCATTAGAGGCAAAACACTGACCTGTTTTTAGTTTGCTTTTAATATATTTCATATTTGAGCTTCAGCTGAACAGCACATTAATTCAGCAGGGAGAAAAACAGCTAGCTAGTTCCAAATCAGCTCCAAATTTATTGAGGACAAAGTATCTCATAAAGCCCTGGGACGAAGGCTCAAATGCAGGAAAGACCCAGTCTAATGATCCAGCTGGCCTCTGGGGGTTCCATCCCCCTCAAGTTAGAACACTGCAGTCTCCTGGGCCATTTAATCCCCCATGAGTTTTCATTCCTGCAACAATTTTTAAGCCAACAACTGTTTAAATTCTAATAAGTGCTCCAAAGCAGTTCCAAAACTGTTGTTTCCCTTTTTTTCTTTTTAAGTCTTATTTCCCTATGCTGGTTTTAACCTCCTTCTACAAAAGCAAGGACTACAGTGACTTTACAGTCACCATAATTTCTGGTACTCATACTGGGCAACCAGATAATGTGTAGGGAAAGGTCTTGCTGATTTAGCCAACAAATATATTGAGCATTTACTGGGTGCCAAGTACTGTGCTAAGCATGAGGGGCCCAGACATGAGTAAGAGTTGCTTATGGCTAGAATGACAATCATACATACAACTAATTATAATAGCGTGTGGTAAGCACTGTGAAAGAATAATATTCAAAGTATGAGATCAGATTTTACTGAAGGATTCATTCAGAGGGAGTGAAAGTTTAAAATTCCCCTAGTGACTGAAATTATATCTATATTGGCATCCAGTGAATGGTGGAGCAAGAGCACTAATAGGGAAATGAAATATTTTTATGGGAATAAACAATGTGGAAATGGGAAAGCCTACTTAGCCAGGCTCTGGGTGGATGAAGATACTATGAACAAGAAGCCCATAGCTATACAGATAGGACAAGTGTGCAAAACCATCTTGCTCTTGTACCTGGTCTCCCCGGAAGCCTACCATGTCAACCCCCAAACGTGGAACACTCCCACCACTGCTTTCTCTGAAATACACTGACCTTTTTGCTGTTGCTCAAATATGCCTAGCTTGTTCTCACCCAGGGCCTTTGCACCTGCTGTTCCCTCTGTCAGGTACCTTTGCATAGCTCAAGCCATCTGATCATTCAGCTCTCAGTTTAAATGTCACTTCTCAGAGCAATTTTCTCTAACATGTCTGTCTACCTCCCACACACACTTCTCCAAGACACTAACTCCTTATGCCTGCTTTGTTTTCTTCATAGCATGTATGACTACCTGAAAGTGTACTGTCTGGTTAGCTCTCTCCTCTTCACTGCGTTGTAAACAACATGAGGGTCCAGACTGTAGCCCCATTTCCTGGTATAATAATACTGTAAATATACAGTAAATATGTAAATACCCATTTACTCCCTGGTGCCATTAAACTAATATCCCTGAATTCAGGCTGTCAAGAAGCTTAAAGCCCCAAACCATGAACACCACAGACCCCTGCATCAAGAAGAAATACGTAAGAATGGATATAAATGAATAGTTTTGAAATTCATATACAGCCAGAAGAGGGAAATTACCAACATACCAAAAAAGAAGAAAAATAACCATTTATCAGAAATCTCTGAGATCCTTCTGAAAAACATACATTTAACTTTAGCTGGTTCCCAAGCTTCCCACAAATCCCCACTCACAAGGGGAAACCATGTGAGAAGTTATGTTCTGCTTCTGAACATTTAAGCATTTTTATCAATATTATTTGCCAGTATAAATATTTTCCCCATAACTTTATATTTAAAATAGGAGTGCACCAAACCGGGACTTATAATGTGCAAAGGAAACAGTTCAGTCTAAGGTATTCATGACTTCAGTCACTCTCTCATAAAACAACAGATGAAATAAAATGTATGACATTCCCAAAGAGGGAGTTTCTCATGTAATTCATCTTAAAATGCAATGTTCTGTCATCTCAAGTAACACTTACTGAAAGCAACCATCAATACTTTTTGTCAAAAGCCCGTACTCTGTGTAAAATGTTCCATCAATCTCTATTTACATAAAAGAAAAAACTTCCAGTGTGGTTCTAACACACAGTCGAGGAGCGTCTCCGTCTCCGGTTGCCATGCTCTGGTGAAAAATAATTTGACTGACACCAGAAAACTAAAGATGACCCTTAAAAAGGAAAGCTTTTAGGAAGGGAGAGGCTACAAGGGGAAATACCTCACTTGGTTGGACACATGTCCTATTGGAGAGATTTTCTTTAACCCTGGAACAGATTTTCTCTTAAAATAAAGAGGTTCCATTTTACCAGGAAATCCCCCAGAAAGGTTTTATTCAACAATATGCAAGCAATACTTGCCAACAACTAATGCAGAGATGGCACCCTGCTGATTCTAAATTTGAGTATGCAACCTGTACCACTCTGTTCCAAGCCAGAATTTTCAGCTCTAAGTCCTGCAGAATGTGGGTATCACATGAGGCTACGAGAAGGTCATCGCCTGGGGATGTTTATAAAACACACAAATTAAGGTATTAGCCTTTCACCTTGAGGGTCCGAAGATCAAATCCCAGCTTAGGTAACAAAACAGAAAGTCTTTCCAGCAGTCTTTTTCTAATACTTGGTTGCTGAAAACATACAGACCCTTTCATTTGACCCACGCTGGCTCCAGCCTAGAAGAGAAAGCTAAGAAATTTCAGGTCAAAGCCAAGAAAAACTACTCAATGCCCATCAGAGACATTGAACTTCACGCCCAGTGACCCTTTTTGCCATTCTTCTTCCTACCCCTAGGACTTGAAATGTCTAGGGTTGAGGATTACACAAGAAACAACAATGCCACATACATTTCTTTAATCACCAATGTAAGATCCATTAGAAAATCACTCAACCTTCCCTAATTATTCCTTGCAGTCATTACACAGCATGCCTGAGCACCCAGTATGTGGAATGCATGGTGTAGAGCTGAGCAGGGTGGCTAGAGACTACTTCAAGTAGCACTGTGGAGCCTTAACCAAACCACTGTCCTCTGAGTCTCTGAAACTTGGTTTTTTCACCTAGGACATGAGCCAGCCTGGCTAGACCCGTGGTCTTCAAAGTGTGTTCTGCTATGTGCAGTGGTCTGCAAAGAGCCTCAAGGGCCTTTTGGAGGGGGAGAGCGAGACTGAGCAAACAGGTTCTTGGCCTTTCTTTGACACAGCAGCCTCATCATTATCTACTTTGTATCTAATGGGCTAAGAAAGCTGAAGGCTTCATTTGTAACCACATGGTTAGACCCCCTGAGTCCTTTCCAGCTCTACTATTCTATAACCTTACACTGTGGCAGAGCAAAAACAAACCTACACCCCATATCCATGGGAGACACGCCAGACACTGGGTTGAAGAGGATGCAGAGTCGAGTGTACCTTTGGTAAGGTTCACGGGAGTGGTATGTGTAGCACCAGTGTAAGCACAGTTAGCATCCTCAGGAGGACAGAAACTAGGACTTGAGGGAGGCTGGAAAAGGGCATTCTACAGACGCTGCAAACCAGATGAACAGCAAACAGCACAGACACAGGGCCAGGGGACATGGGAAGCAAAGGATGTCCCTCTACAACATGAGAGGAAAGGTAGAGAGGATAAAAGGCAGAACCCTGCATGCTGGGCTGAGGATCTAGGATCCCTGGGCTCAAGATAAACTCACCACTGGTCATGAATGCAAATGCCCACTGAACAACCCTAGCTTACTTCAGTGCTTTTCATCCCATCCGCAAACCCCATACACATTTGTCCAGATCTTAATTTCTGTCCTTAGGGCCTGACTCAGGCTTCTTACGTTTGGTAGTCAATACACGCTTCAATAATAAGAATAATGAGGATAAATTATGTGTGACACCATGCTAAGAGCCATACAGGCATGGTCTCATTTAATTCTGACAAGCAGGGAGATAGTAAGTATGTCACCATTTCTTGGGAGAGAAAATTGAGACTTAGAGACTCAATAACTTGTCTGATGTCAAAGAGCTAGAGAGAGTCACAGCAGAGCCCAAACCCTGATGTACCTGCCCCCAAACCCAGGCTCTTGGCCACACTGCCACCCTCATAATGACCTCCTAAGGCTGAGTCAAAAGCAGCAGCTGCAATATGAAGTCTCCAGATGATGGATAGAACACTTCCTTCAGGAGGCTTCATGGGAGGAAAAAAACTGACAGAGCTTTGAGCTAAGTGGGAAAAATCCCTCCACAAAGTAAGGAACACAGAAGAAAGACAAAGCTCATCAAGCACCTGCAGCAATGGTGAAAAATATCCTCTTGGATAGTTTGGGCTTAAAATTTCCTTCTTTGCTTTTGCTCCCAACATGAACCAGATGTAAGTGAATAACTGGAATATCATAGCTTTTCTTTCATGTTCCCTAGGAATTCTCGGCTTCAATCACAATCAGTGAGACACCTACTATTTTGTCCAGCTATACTGGGTGCTATGTGGAACATAATGAGGACACCTTTTCCCCCCCAAGATTCTTTTAGTTAAATGTCAAGCAAGGCCTCAACACAGTCCCTTCCAGATCAAAAAATACTACAACGAAAGAACAGCAAGTAGTCCAATGTATAGTTGGGGTTAGCAGTATGGGACAGACAAGTACAAAAAAATTCCAAAAAGGCATAGCACATTAAGAAACCAAGTAGCTAGGAAAGGCCTGACATGGTCTCAGCGGGGCCCGTATGCACGGGTCAGAACTGGCAGTGCAGAGGGAGCAGGGCGGGTATCTCGGACGTGCAGCAGCCAAGAGCAAAGCCAGGCAAGGGGCTGAGGAGGGAGCCCGGTGCAGCTAAAGCACAGGGTCACGCCATCAGGTCAGACAGCAAGGAGATGGCTCTTCCTCGCATCACACAATCCAAATCATCATCCCATCTAACCTCCCACTTTACAGGACGGACAGAGTAATTCAGGGTCCCATTCAAAGTCAGTGAGTCAAGTCAGTGGCAGAAGTAAATTACAATAGTCCGAACCTCTGCCTCCTAATCTAGGGCATTTTCCACTCTACCACACATCCTCCCTCCTGGAAGAACCAAGGTTGTCCTTCCAATGGCAGGGGTACTAGGAACCTCAGGGAGGTTATTAGTTAAGGACTCCAACTTCATCCAACATGCTCACTGGCTTTTTTTTTTTTGGTGTTTATTAAGCCACATCTAATTTTTCCTAGGGTTTCATTCTGAAAATTCTTGAATAATCAACTTCTCTTCAAAATCACCTTAGAGATTTTTGGCCTGGGCGTTGCATTAGTTAGCTCATCTTCTTCCCAAAATACACTAGGAGCACACAAGAGATTGAAAGAGGAAAACAAGAGAGGAACAAAGTACATGAATCTCAGTTTTTGCCTTTCACAGAGGGACTCCTGACTTGAATAACAAATCTCTAAGCTATGGCTGACATAATCTTCATGAAAAAAGGACCCTAGTAAAAAAACAATAAAAGAATCTAAAGGAAAGATGGATCTAAGCTAGAATTCTAGAAGAGAAATCAGACAACAGAGGAGGCTAATTGCTTATTTGAGGTTGTTGTTGGGTGTCAATGTCACAAGAAAAACTCAGGTGAAATATTTGGAGAAGGCTGTTCAATCATGGTGGAATCCTGGTAAGGAAAAGGCACCCAAGAATAACAGTCCAAAGAAAGCAACAACTTCAACAAATTAATGACAATGAATTCCCCATTTGCCAGATAAAAAGAACAGTATTTTATCAAAAATAGTCACAGATTCTGACATTCACAAAATATTTTTCTCCTATAGATATAACCAAGTCCCTTCATGGTGGACAAGGATATTCAGATAAATATGTTTCTATTTATTTTAGGTTTTGGGTTTGTCCGTGCTTTCTTTTGTTTTCAATGAAGGTTGTAGATAAAAAAAGAAATCCTGGTGCACAATTTAAGCTCTCACTAACAAAACTTTTCCCTAAATCTGACCCCCATTACTTGTGTAAACCTAATTAAGCTTAAAAGGGGAGAAAAAAAAGAAAACATTATGTCCATTTCCTTAAGAGTCCTATTTTGGGATTCAAAATTCTTCAAAAAAGTCAAGCTTAAATTATTCAGCCATTCTGTGGTTTGAGTCAAGGTTTTATGAGCATTTTCTGTCCATCAGCAATCGTGGGCTGGGGAAAAAAGAGACATCGTAATTCAGATGCTATTCCGGGGCTATGTACATGGCCCAACACGATACTCAAAGTCAGCTCGCCCGCCAAGAACACACATACATTTTGGAAAGCAATCATTGACTTAAAAGCTAAAGATCAGAAACTACCGTCCTCTTCCATTCTTACTCCCAAAGTTGACTCATGAATCCAGAACACCCCCTGCCAAAAACACACCCACAACATTGCAGAGCAAGCGAACCAAAGTTTCCAGAGTCTGGGTAGCTGCAAACAATCTTAAATGTCACCCAGTTCAGTAGTACAACTTGTTTCACTCTTTTTTTATTAACCTCAGGTTTAAGTATTCCACAAAATAGGCAGCCTCAGAGAGTCCGTGTCCACCCAACTTGATAGGCACCTGTCTTGTACCACATTTTGCACCTAGTAGATATACAAAGTTATATGCTGAAGTGTGCCAAGTAATCACAGATTTGTAACAGAAGCACCTCACAACTGAGCACCAGAATCCCTTCAAATGTTCACCTTCACAGACCATGTCCTCTGTGAATGGCCTAAATTAATCCACATGTAGAGTGGGTGATTAAGAGATCATCAGCCTGGTGATGCTAGAAATGTCCAAGATGGAGACTGAAAATGGATTCTTGAGCACATCAGCTGAACTGCACATCACCCTGCCCTGAAACTTACCCAGACACCTAGCCGATATATTTCCTTTATTGTTGAAGCCAATTTGAGTTTCCTGACACTTGCAATATAAAGAGCCCTAATACAGTGATGCACATGTACCTTGTATTATAATACAGATCTTCCTATTCCATGATAATCCTTTCACTACAAATATCACCTCCTACAAAAAGCTAACTCTTCCAGTTGCAGATTAACTGTTGCCTCTCTTCTCCACTCAGGATAAGTGGACCTAGCTCTCCTACTGATGACATGGGGCAGGGAAAGCTTGCTCAGCAGACCTTGCCACTGCCCTGATCCCAACCCTCCTCATCCAAAACACCACAGAATGAGCTTCTCAAGTTTCCCACTCCAAGCTTTTCCAGAAAGGGATGCCCTCATATAGATCAGTCAAGAAAACTTAGACATGCAAGGTCACAGTTTATTATTTACACTAACTGTAACCGTGTCACTGGGAGAAACAGTAAGTGTGAGTGTATCCAGAGGTGTCTCTTACTCAGACCCAAGGGAACTTATTTATAAATAACTCAAAATTTTCCACCCACAATATCAATGTTTGGCCTGCTGCACAAAACCTTTCCGGACTCTGTTTTTGGCCTTTCCTTGAAGTAGATTCAGATAGTAATTAGAGGTGGATTAACCCATGGTCTGTGAATTTCATTTGTGTATTAGTTGCTCCTCATTAAAATGTTGTTATAAAATGAGGAGCCCATTTGAAGAGTCATTGACAAGTGGTACAGGAAATCTCAGCCTTTCCTGAAGCTTTTATTTTGTTGGACCCACACCGTTATTACCCCCTCCACCCACAGTTCAAAGGATATAGAAAATTCTACAGTTTTGTAGGTGGCTTCCCCTTCCAGAAAATCTGAGTCGGATATGCTTTTTGAAATTTACCAACCAAGTGGCATACTTTTCTACTTGCTGTAAAATACATTCTTCCTCTGCTCAATAAGGCACCTCAACAAACATGGCCTGTGTTCTTATAGTAAAGTCAGCTGAGACTGTCCTCTCTTAACAGAGAAGGGAAGGACAACATCTCTTCTTCAAACCCTGCAGTGTTTATGGGTGCCTGGGTGCTTCACTCCGTTAAGTGTCCCTCTCTTGGTTCAGGCTCAGCTCATGGTCACACAGTGAGTTCACGCTCTGTGTCAGGCTCTGTGCTGGTGGTATGAAGCCCACTTGGGATTCTGTCTCTCTCCCTCTCTCTCTTCCCCTCCCCTGCTCCTGCTCTCTCTCATTATAAATCAACTTAAAAAAAAAAAAAAGACAGGGGCACGTGAGTGGCTCAGTCGGTTCAGCATCCTACTTTAGCTCAGGTCATGATCTTACAGTTCATGGATTCAAGCCCCAGCTCAGAACCTGGAACCTGCTTCAGATTCTTTGTCTCCCTCTCTCTCTCTACTCCTCCTCTGTCCATGCTCTGTCTCTCTCTCTCTCTCAAAAATAAATAATTAAAGGAAAAGACAAAACTTCAGCCATTTTGAGTTTATTTTTGTGTATGTGTAAGAAAGTGGTCTAGTTTCATTCTTCTGCATGTTGCTGTCCAGTTCTCCCCGCACCACCTGCTAATGAGGCAGAACTCCCTTATGACCCAGTAATAGCACCGCTAGGGATTTACCCAAGGGACACAGAAGTGCTGATGCATAGGAGCACATGTACTCCAATGTTCATAGCATAGTCAACATTAGCCAAAACATGGAAAGAGCCTAAATGTCCATCGCCTGATGAATGGATCAAGAAGATGTGGTATATATACACAATGGAGTATTACATGGCAATGAGAAAGAATGAAATATGGCCATTTGTAGGAAAGTGGATGGACCTCGAGGGTGTCATGCTAAGCGAAATAAGTCAGGCAGAGAAAGACAGATACCATATATTTGCATTCATAGGTCTAACAGGAAAACAGGAGAAACCTAATGGAGGACCAGGGGGAGGGGAAGAGGGAAAGAGTTGGGGAGAGAGAGGGACACAAAACTTGAGAGACTACTGAATGCAAGAACAAACTGAGGGCTGAAGGGGGGGAAAGAGGTGGTGGTGATGGAGGAGGGCACTTGTGGGGAAGAGCACTGGGTGTTGTATGGAAACTAATTTGACAATAAACTACTTAAAAAAATTTTTTAATTAAAAAATAAAAAATAAAAAAAAGAAAAGACAAACTAAAGAGACCCAAGCCAAGACACATTATAATTAAAATGTCAAAAATTAAAGGAGAAAAATATTAAAAGCAGCAAGAGAACAGCTGGTTCCATACAAGGAACACCCTCTCGTAAGACTATCAACAGATTTTTCATCAGAAACTTTGTAGGCCAGAAGGAGCGGCACAATATATTCAAAGTTATGAAAGAGGAAAAACCTCCAACCAAAAGTACTCTATCCAGCAAAATTATCATTCAGAACTGAAAGAGAGAGAGTTTTCCAGATAAGCAAAAGCTACCACTGCTATACTGGCCTTACAAAAAAAAAAACATTAAGGCATGTCTTTAAGCTGAAAAGAAAGGGTATCAATTAGTAACTAGAAAACATATTCAAGAATAAGTCTCACCAGAAAGGAAAATATATAATTAAGGTAGCAGATCAATCACTTACAAAGTTAATACAGAGGTTGAAAAACCATAGCCGTAGAAATAACTATGGTTATAATGATTAGTTAAGGAATACACAAGATATAAAGATGTAAAATACTATACTAAAAACATAAGACATGGGCATAAGTAAAAACATTGACCTTCAGAATAAGATCAAACTTAAGTTGCTGCCCTTAAAACAGAGGGTTATAAACTTGTTATTCTATGTAAGCCTCATGGCAACCACACGGCAACAATAGAATACATACAGAAAAGACAAAAGAGGAGAGAACATAAGCATATACTAAAGAAAATCAAACTACAAAAGAGGTAGAGATGTAACTTCAAAACAGCCAAATAAACAGTTAACAAAATGGCAATAAGCACACTTATCAATAATTACTTAAAATATAAATGGACTAAATTTTCCAATCTAAAGGTATTGAATGGCTCAATGCATTAAAAAAAAAAAGACAACGACCCATCTATATGCTGCCTAAAAAAGATTCACTTTAGATGTAAGCTCACACAGACTAAAAAATGAAGGAATGGGAGATGGTATTCCAAGCAAGCACAGCACCAACAATAAAAAAGCTGAAGCAGTAATACTCTCAGACAACACAGAATTTAAAGAGTATAATAATAATTACAAAATGATAAAGGGTCAGTGCAAAAGAGGATACATTTGTAATTATTTATACACCCAACATAGAAGCATCTAAATATATAAAGTATTAACAAACCTAAAGGAAAACATCAACAGCAATACAGTAACAGTAGGGGACTTTAATACTCCACTTACATCAATGGATAGGTCATCCAGACAGAAAATCAATAAAGAAACTTCAGCCTTAAATGACATGTTAGACCAGATACACATTCTTCTTAAAGTGCACATGGAACATTTTCCAGGATAAATCATGTGTCAGGCCACAAAACGAGTCTTAATAAATTTAAAAGGACTGAATTCATATCAAGCATCATTTCTTACCCTGATGTATTTAACGAGAAATTACACAAAAAGAACTGGAAGTTTTACACACAGGTGGAGATTACCAATGGATTACATGTGGAAACAACATGCTACTCAACACCGATTGGGTCAGACTAGAAATCAAAAGAGCAATCTGAAATAGCTTGAGACAGGGACACCTGGGTGTCATTAACTCTTGATTTTGGCTCTTGTCATGGTCTCAAGGTCATGGGATCAAGCCCCACGTCGGGCTCCACACTAAGACCACCTAGAATTCTCTCTCCCTCTCCCTTTGCCCCTTTCCCCATTTTCACACATGCTTTAAAATAAAAACAAATTAAATAAATAAAATAGTTGAAGACAAAAATGCCAAATATAACACACCAAAATTGTGGGATGCAGCAAAAATAATTCCAATCGTTCTAAATCAATAAAGAAACATTACTTTGAACACCACACTGACCAGATGGACTCGATACTTACATACAGAACATTCTGCCAAAAATAACAGAATAAACATTCTTTTCAAGTACACATGGAACATTCTCCACGTTAGATCACATATTAAGCCACAAAACCAGACTCAATTAATTTAAGAAGACTGAAATCTCATCAAGCATCTTTTCCTACCACAATAGTATGAAACTAGAAATCAATTACAAGATAAAAACTAGAAAAATCACAATCCCATGGGGGCTAAACAACATGCTACTAAACAAATTGGTCAAGGAAGAAATCCAGGAGGAAATCAAAATATACATGGAAACAAAAATGAAACACAATGGTGCATTATGGGATGCAGCAAAAGCAGTTTTTAGAAGGCTATAGTAATAAATGCCTACCTCAAGAAACAAGTCTTTAAAAACCTAACTTTATAGTTTAAGAAACTAGAAAAAAAAAAAAGCCCAAAGTTGGTAGGATAAAGAAAATGACAATTACAGCCGAAATAAATGAAATAGAGATTTAAAAAAAAATACAGTGGAGAAGCTCAATGTAACTAAGAGCTGATTCTTTGAAAAGATTTTTTAAAATGTGCCAAGGCTGGAGCAAGACCTATCAAGAAAAAAAAAAGACTCAAATACATAATATCAGAAATGAAAGATATAACACCATAGAAATACAAGAATCATAAAAAACTACTATGAACAATTATACACCAACAAATTGGACAACTTATAATAAATGGATCAATTCCTTGAAACATATAAGATACCAAGACCAAACCACGAGGAAATGGAAAATCTGAACAGACTAATTACTAGTAAGAAGACTGAATTAGTAATCAAAAGCCTCACAGCAAATAAAAGTCCAGGACCAGATGGCTTCTCTAGTGAATTCTACCAAGCATTCAAAGAAGAATCAATACCAGTCCTCCTCAGCTCTTGCAGAAAATAGAAGAGGGAGTTCTTCCAAACTCATTTAGAGCCCAGCATTACCCTGACACAAAACCAGACAAGAACTTCCCAAAGAAAGTTACAGGCCAATAGCCCTGATAAAGATAGATGCAAAAATCCTCAACAAAATATTAGCAAACCAATTTCAACAATACAAGAAAAGGATCATACGCCATGATCAAATGGGATTTATTCTAGACATATAAGGATAGATTCAGCATCTACAAATTAGTGAAGTGATACACCACATTAACAAAATCAAGTATAAAAACCTTATCTCAAAAGATGCAAAAAAAAAAAAAAGGATTTGACAAAATTCAACATCCCTTTATGATAAAAAAAAAAAAAACTAACAAAGTGGGCATTGAGGAAATGTACCTCAACATAAATAAAGTCCAAAGCAAACATCATACTCAATAGTGAAAATCTGAAAGCTTTCCTCTAAGACCAGGAATAAGATAAGGATGCCCACTCTTGCACACTTACCATAGTTTTGGAAGTCCTAGCCAGAGAAATTAGAGAAATAAAAGCAACCAAACTGGCCCAAAAGAAGTTGACCTATGACTACTTGTGGATGATATTATGTATAGAAAACTCTGAAGACTAATAAAAACAACTTCAAATAAATGAATTCAGTAAAATTGCATAATAGAAAATCAATATGTGAAAATCTGCTGCATTTCTATACACAAATAATAAACTATCAGAAAAGTATTGAGAAAATAATTCCATTTTCAACTACATCAAAGAAAATAAAATACCTAAGATTAAATTTAATCAAGGAGGCGAAAACCTGTACAAAACATTAATGAAATTGAAGATGACACCTACAAATGGAAAGGTATTCCATGCTCATCAGTTGGAAAAACCAGTATTTTTCAAATGTCCATACTACTCAAAGCAATCTGCAGATTTAGTTCAGGTCCTATCAAAATTCCAATGGCCTTTTCCACAAAGAGAGAATAATCCTAAGGTTTGTATGAAACTACAAAAGACCTTGAATAGCTAAAACAATCCTGAGGAAGAACAAAGCTGGAGGCATCACACTCCCTCGTTTCAAACTACATTACAAAGGTACAGTAATGAAAACAGTATGGTTTTCGCATAAAAACAGACACATAGATCAGTAGAACAGAACACAGAGTCAAAAAAATCAACCTACACATATATTATATATTCAATTAATTTACAACAAAGAAGCCAAGAATATACAACAGGGAAAGGACAGTCTCTCATCTCTTCAGTAAATGGTACAGGGAAAACAGAACAGTCACTTGCAAAAGAATGCAACTTGACCAGTATCTCACACCATACACAAAAATTAACTCAAAATGAATAAGAGACTTGAATGTAATACCTAAAACCACACAACTAGGTAAGTGGTAAGCTTCTTGGCATAGGTCTTGGCATGATTTTTAGAATCTGACTCCAAAAGCAAAAATAAGCAAGTGGAACTACATCAAACAAAAAAAGCTTCTGCACAGCAAAGGCAACCAAGAAAATAAATGAAAAAGCAACCTACTTAATGAGAGGAAATATTTGCAAATTATTCATCTGGATAAGAGACTAATATCCAAAATATATAAAGAATTCATACAACTCAACAGAAAAAAAATTTTTTTAAATGGGCAGAGGATCTGAATAGACATTTTCGCAGGTACATACAGATGGCCAAAGGTACATGAAAAGATGTTCAACATTAAGCATCTGGAAAATGCAAACCAAAACCACAATGAGGTATCATCTCACACCTGTGAGAATGGCTATTATCAAAAAGACAAGAAATAAACATTGGTGAGGATGTGGAGAAGAGGGTACTCTTGTGCACTGTTGGTAGCAATGTTATTTGGTACAGTCACTATGGAAAAAATTAAAATTGAAACTACCATATAATCCAACAACTGTACTGGAAAAGAAAACACTAACTCAAAAAGACATATGCACCCCCATGTTCACTGCAGCATTATTTACAGTAGCCAAAATATGGAAATAACCTAAGTGTTCACTCAATGGATGAATAAATAGTGTGTGTGTGTGTAAAAACTATGGAACAGTATTCAGCCATAAAAAAGGATGATATCCTGCCAATTGTTACAACATGGATGGACCTCGAGGGCATTCTGGTACCTGAAAAAAGAAAAAGACAAGTACTATGATGTTACATATGGAATCAGAAAACAACAAACAAACAAAACTCACACCAAGCTTATTGATACAAGGAACAGACTGATGGTTGTCAGAGGTGGAAGTGGGAGAAATGAGTGAAGGAGATCAAAAGATTAAAAGAAAATAAAGAGATAACAATGTATCTGAGAAGCAAAGCTGGGTACATGCTAGCTACTTACACTATCTGTTAGAGAACCAGGCAGTGTATCTAACAAGCCAGAGAAGAATGCTGGCTTTAGAGCCAGAGAGAATCAAGTTCTCACTCCATCTCCTCTGTAATCCGTACATTGCTTGGAACAAGGCTTAGTACACAACTAGTAAGGGTCATGTATTCTCGGACCAGCCTCTCAGCTTCCACTTAGAGCAAAGAAAGGTGAGAGTCAGAATCCGGCCATGCCGATCTGTTAGGAGCTTCAGGTGTGTTCACACTCACACACACACATCTTTGCTAACCCTTCCTAAGGCCAAGCACATTATAAATATGAAAGAAGAAAAACTTCAGTTCTATTTTCTCTTCCAGGGCCTCTGCTCACATGGTTCCTCTGCCCAATTGTCCTTGCCCTTTTTTGGAGGGTAACTAACTACTTAACCTTCAGGACAAACTCCACTGTCCAGCAAGTTTTCCTGATACCCTGTGTGAAGTGCCCCCTTTGATGTATACACGGGCCCCTGTATCACTCCTACCACAGCACACTGTTCCTACTGCCTGACTTGTCTGTTCCCCTGATGAGCTCCATGAGGACAGGGATCGCAGGTATCCTGTTCTCCACTGTGATCCCAGGGACCGGTACAGTGCCTGGCATACACAAGCACACAGCAGATGTTACCAGTGCAAGAAGGGATCTTGCTAAGCTTCAATTTTCTCAAATGTGAAATAGAAAATGTTTCATTTACAGGACAATTGTAAGAATTAATTATGATATATGTAATACCTGCCATTCAATAAATTAGATACTCTCATTGAGGCTGTGAATAGTGAACTATTTATTACCAAAACCCCTTGGTGATCAAACAAATTCAGACAACCAAATTCAATACAAGAAGCCTAAGTGCCACCATCAATGGTTTGAGGCTTTCTGAAGGATCTATCCCCAAAGCCCTTTTTTAGGTTCTGCTTCTAATAAAACCACTTGGCAATTTGGAGGAGATGAAGCTTGGGTTTTGGAAGCCAAGTAGCCCCATGTTGTTTTCCAGCTTCAGCAAGCCATTACCTGAAACTAAGGGTCTAATGGAAAGGAATGCAGAGGAAAGCTGTTTCCACAGTAAAGAAATGAGGCAAGGTGATTGATGAGGCAAGATTCTAAAGGATCGAAATACACACAGAGGGGCACAGCAAATAGGGAACATCAGGGATGAGTCAACAGAGGTCAGGTCAGCAGAGACAAGGAAGCAGAATATGGGTTCCTTCATTTTAGGAAGAACTCACAGGCATCCTGTCATTTGTCAACTGACCCAGGGTAGTCTGTGCATTTCTATCTTTGAATTCCTGTGATTTTATGATACAATTAACAACTACTCCCTTATGAGTGTCACAAACAGAACACCATCTCCTCCATGATTTCCATGGAGATTCACCAAGAATTCTCATCCATCATTGTCATCAATACTTTTTTCAAATTGCCTAAAAAGTATATATTTTTTTCCAATTCTCTATGATAAAGTGTATAAAGAGGCAGAAGCAAATACCCGTAATTGCACTGGTATGTTTCCCTCAGGTTTTGTTCTTTCAAATTTCTTCACAAATACTTTCAAGAATCTAAAAGACTCCCTCCCCCCCACCATGGTTTTTGCAGGAACAAACTACATAGACCCCTTTCATTTTCCTCCTCTCTCCTTCCACCATCTCTTTGGACTGATACTTTGTAAATTAGGAACATGGAAGAAAATACCAGTCTTGTTATTTTTCAGTTTCTGGCATTATCTGTCAATTTCCCACTACAACTCACTCTTTCTATGCTACAAATGTGGACCACTCCTATTTGCCCTTCATTTTCCCAACATTGTCATATTATAATTGGAGTTAGTACTCTTGTTTTGAATGCCCTCTCCAGCTGATTCCCAAGATGGTAAAATTTTTGCAATATTCCATCCTTGATTCATCTAACCCTCAATCTTATCTTCATCCTATCATCCTACCCTAAATTTTGTTTGGCTAATGATAGACTGTCTGGTTAAATATCATTTCCTTTTGGAATTTTGAAGACATTGGTCCCTTATCTCCTAGCTTCCAGTGTTGCTGCTTGGAACTCTCAAAGTCTTCTGCATCATGATTCTTCATGTGTGACATGTTTCTCCAGTATCTTGTATTCTGAAATTTCCCATGTACATGTAGTGGGCCTTTGGTGGACTCCTTCGATCTAGAATCTCAGTTCTGGAAATTTTCCTTGAAATCATTTCTCTTCTTTTCTATAGCCCCAACCATATGAACACTGGTCCTCCTGGGCTTTTTAATTTTTTTCCCCTCTATTTTCATCTCTGCCTTTTCTAACTCTTTCTAGGAAAATTACCCTCTGTAGATTTTTCATTTTCATTTCCATGTTCTTAATTCTCAAGAGTTCTTTTTCCCATTCTCCACATGTTGTCCTCATGAGATCCTATTCTTATTTCAGGCCTACATTATCTCCTTTCATCTAACTTGGTAACAGTATAATTTTACTCTTCTGCTTTTTCTCAGACTAGTCCTTGATTGCTCCAAGTTTCTTTCTTATTTGTTCTAATCTGTCTTTGATGTTGGAGGTTTCTCAAAGGAATCAGGAAATCCTTAGATTTCTGCCCATATTTAAGAATGAAGAGGCAAACACTGACTGGAATCTGAAAATAAGGACTTCTCAACTAGAGATTCACTCTAGGGGGATCTGGCCACTTAGTTGAACTTCCAGGGGAATTCTTTCAGCTCTTTCCTTGGGCTAGTGTCTCCCCAACTCTTGCATCTGGGTAAAGACTGGACTACCACAGTCCTAATTGCCAAATAAGTAGAGACCATTGGGTGAGGGTAAGAAATGTCTCAAAATCCTATATTTAGTTAATACACAATCCTATGTTCAATTAATGCAGTCAGTTACCTAGGGCACCGAGGTGGCTCAGTCCAAATTCGGCTCAGGTCATGCTTTCACGGTTTGCGAGATTGAGCCCCACATCAGGCTTGCTGCTGTCCTCATGCAGCCCACTCGGATCCTCTGTTCCCCCTCTCTCTCTGCCCTTCCCCACACACATACTCTCTCTCAAAAATATACATTTTTTAAAAAATACATTCAATTACTTGTTATCTGTAGCACACTCCTAGCCTTAAAAGTGACTGGGGTTTATTCTCTCCACAGAAGAAAACTCGAGCCTTTTTTCAGAGTGAGGGAAGAGTAGGCACCATGTGATATCGAGTGGGAGAGGACATCTGGGGCCTTAAACCTTAGACTCGTGCTATCAACTTCCAGGTCTGGGGAAAATTAGGCAGTGTCAGTCAAAGTGGTTCTCAGCTTTTCTTCTTCCTGGCTTAGGATTCGATCTTCTTGATCTACTTTCCACCTTGCAAAAATCTATGACTAACATTAAAAGATGATCAATACCACTGGTCCTTGGGGAAATGTAAATCAAAACCATAGTTAAATACCACCTCATATCCACTACGATAACTATAATTTTATATTTTTAATATATTCATTACCTTATATAGGTTATATATAATTTTATATGTATATATAATTATATATATATACACACACACACAAACATGTATAAAATAACAAGGATTGGTGAGGATATGAGGAAGTTAGAATCCTCATACACTGCTGATGTGAAGGTAAAATGGTACAACTGCTATGGACATCAGTTTTGCAGTTCCTCAAAAAATTACCTTATGATCTATCAATTCCACCCTTAGGTATACATCCAAAAAATTAAAAACAGGTATTCAACAATGTGTACAACACTGGCCTTCAGAGGCCCTAATATTCATCATCCAATAAGTCAAGAAATTTTGGTGTATCCATACCACAAAATCATTCATAGAAAAGCATGAAGTACTGACACATGGATGAAAACATCTGGTTAAAAATACAGAGTCAAAGAAGGCAGACACAAAAAAGACCACATATTGTATGACTCCAGTTATGTGAAATATCCAGGATAGACAAATTCACAAAGACAAAGCAAATTTGTAGTTGCCCTAACCTATGGTATGGGGACAAACTGGTGGTTGCCAGAGGGGGGAAGCGGGGCAAACAGATAAAGGGGAGGAAGAGATACAAACTTCTAGTTATAAACTAAATAAATAAGTCATAAGAATGAAAAATACAGCATAGGGAATATACTCAATAATATTGTAATAACTTTGTATGGTGACAGATGGTAACTATACTTACGGTGATGAGCACTGACTAATGTACAGAATGGTTGAATCACTATGCTATCCACCTAAAACTGAAACGCTGTATGTTAACTATACTTCAAAAAAAAAAAGGCATTATAAGGTTGGATCCAAGCTTCAAGGACCTTCCCATTAGGATCTAAAAATTACTTATCATGAAAGGAAACCATACTATGCAATAAGTTATTGTGGCCAGAGGAGTCCAAACAGTGTGTGTCATGGAGATCAAAGGAAAAGGCTATTGCTGTTACTGTAACAAAAGGCTTCAAAAATAACCAGTGACTTGGAGCTGGATAAGAAATAACCTCAGAGAAGATTATCCTAGTAAGTTGTGTCAGAAATGGGATAAACACAGGAAAACATATTTATGGGATGCATGGTCTGGAGACCAACTGGGCCAGTTTGCAATAAACTATATCCTATAAAAAAGTGGTCTGGGGTCAGATTATAAACAAGTTATTTGCTAATTTGACCTTTTCAAAAATTCACACACACACACACACACACACAGAGTTATGTATATGCATGTATGTATATATAAGATCCATATAAGATTATCTCAAACTTGGGTTCTCCAAGCTAGGCTAACCTGTTTGCTTTAGTCAACCCGTTCACAATCCTTCATACTGGATTTAATCCTAGGAATTTCCATTTTCGGTTTTAAAATAAGAGAAATTGCCCAGATCATCATAAAGTACATACTCCAAATCTGCTGCAGAATTTTAGTACCCCTGTCATGACAGGCCCGAGCTTATATAACGGCCCAAAGTTCCACACAAAAGGCATCCATGAACCCCACTCTGACTCAGCCCTGGAGGTAAGAGCAAACAATACTGACTGGTAAGCAAATGGCGTCTGAAGGCCAAAACACTCATTCGTCCCACTTAATGGGGGATACCCAGAGAATTGGGAGTGTGGCTACCGCAGAGTGATGGGTAGTGTGCAGATCTGTCAATAGCCTGAGAGAGAAGGTAAAATTATCACCCAAATTTCTGTATCCAATGCTGAGCTTCCCAGCTACGTAAATTCTAGGACTTTCACAAATGTTTGTTGGGTTTCCATTGTTTGCATCTAAAAGAATTTTTAAGAAGGGGTTTTGACTGACACATCCCCCCACTAAGCCCCAATACTACTGTAGAGCTGAGGCAGCACACTTACACTGGTTCTCATTCAATCAAATTCTAGTGCCCGTTCAATCAGCTAAGCTGTAAACTCCTTGGATGTCTTTGTAGCTCTTCAACTTTTACATCTCAAGTATTTAATGATTGATGGATGGATGGAATGAAATTAAGACAGAAAAGACTTACATGGAAAAAAATATTGAAGTTTCTGCCTAACTTATTTATTCATCTTCTTTCTTCCAATTCCAATTCTCTGTTCTGAATCCTGCGGAATAAAATTTCCAATAGGTCTTCATCTGATGACTACTGAGGCCACGGTTTTAAGGGAGGAAAACATCTACACATAGAATTCCATTATGGTAATCTATACCAACTTTCCAAATCCTATCCCAATGATCCAGGAAGCGTAACAAAGAAGAAAGGATGGTTAATGTTTTGAGAGTCTGTATACTCTCAAAGAAAGGTACCTCACTACGTGCTTTATAGATACTCCCTCTGTCATCACCAGGGTCTTCAAATATAAACATTTGATCACCATAATACCAATTAGGAAACCAAAGAGAAGCTGAAAATCTTGTCAAAGGTCATGCAATTACACTGACAACAGATTCAAATTGCCTATTTGTCTCCACAATCCACTGCACCCCAAGATCAGGTATTTATTGGGTAGATACCTACATGATTTAAGCTGAGGGTCCCACAAAAGACCAATCTCCTGGAAAATGTCTCTTCCCAAGGCTAGAAATTCTACTAAAAACCTATTCTTTAGGTTGCTCTGTTCCAAACTCATTTATAATCTTAACAACTTACATTTATATTAACCCTTCATTAGTCATGAATCACTTTCACATAAATTTTGTTTGATCTTCACAGCAACTCCATGAAGCTGGTATGTTATCCCCGTACTGCAGATAGGAAAACCAAGGTCAAAGAAGAGACCTGTCCAAAGCAAAGCTATCAAACGTGGCATCCTCAAGTCTTCCAACCCCATGTTTTTAGATACTTCTTTTATAGGCAAATTGTCAAGTGGAATGACGGCTAACACTGCATCAGACACTAAGGGGACTGGCGCCTCAGAAAGGAGCAGAGAGGAGAAGGGGTGCTGGAGTAGAGAGAGGTGGAAAGCACAGAATTTGGAAGCTAAAGGCCAACTGCCATCACAATCTGCCTGGGCTTGAAATTGCTCTGAGATGCCCAGATGTTATCAGTAGAGGCACTACACATCCCACCCAGGGAAACAGCCCTCTTTCCCCAGGGAAACTATTAATAGCTCCCTCTTTTCTTTTCAAAAGAGTCCCAGTTTGGACAATAAATTGTATAGTCACTGCAGTTACTGCACACCACAGGTAGAGATTGGAAGGGAGGTCCCTGTACCACAGTACCCACACAGCTCCCAGCTATATGTGTTTCAAGTGTGTGCAATTGAATCCTTTTGCTTCCCACTTCAGATGAGATATATATTAAAAAAATGGATTATAACAGTTCAGAGAGAGGCCCCTGGGCAGCGGAACGAGGCTCTGGTTGTACAAGTGCTTTTTCTCCTTCAGTAATTACCAGTTGCTCAGCAAGCTTAGCACCAACACCACATAAGCCACCATGTAATTATGGGAAGCCTTGAAAGGACTTGTTCAATGTGACAGATTTTTCCAGGAGGACACATGAGCACACATGTTTGTGCACCTGTCCTCACAGGCTCTCTACCAGGGAAAGCCGGTTATAACACTAACAGCTTGTATGCAGACAGCAATTTACCATTTATGAAGCTCTCTTGCCCAGATTACCCCATTCACTTTCCAACACCCTCATGATGAAAGAGGGTAGTGATAGAAGCTCCAATTCACAAGTGATACAACTAAGGTTCAAAAGGAGAAATGACTGCCTAGGGTCATGCTACTGGAAGGAGACAAAGTTGGGACAAGAATGATGCTCAGATGTCCCCTCAGCTACCACCCCAGGCAGGAGTGTTCAGCTCAGAGTCAGCTTCTGCTGTGCGAAGGACAGAGGGACAGCCTTTACTCTCCACACATCCAAGGAGGTCACTCCCTCAGCTGCCTCTATGACCACTTGACCAGGAGCTTCAATCTTCTCTCCACCCCATCCAGATACCTGTTTAGGGGTCATTTCAGTTCAGTTAGTGGTTAGTAAATGACTCATTCATGTTCAGTCCCAAGGTAACATAAGGCTTGGCCTCGGCCCCCACAGAGCTAATGATCCAATGGTGTAGGACTAAGGAGGAGAGTCTGGCACTTAAAGCTCTGAGCACCCAGGGCTCCTCTGAAATACTCATAGGCTGGGTGACTTGGACAATTTGTCTCATCTCTTTTTGTTTCAGTTTCCTTCTCTTTAAGATGAGGGTGAACTAAATTAGAGTTGCAATCTGGTGGCTAGGAGGCTATACCCACTTCCCCCAGAGAAACTAGAACCGGCCTACATAGCATTTTTGTATCATTTCTTAACATCTTTCTATACTGGCCCACCATTCCTAAACCTCCACAGAGCTGTGTTGCCTTTTCATGTTCTCTGCTTGGAGGCTTTTAATTTGCAACCCCCAAGCCACATGACCTCTAAAGCCCTTCCAGTTGAACATCCTGGGTTTGGAAGGTGGTGGCAATTCAGACTCTGGAGCCAGACTACAACTTACTAGTTGCATGACCTCAACAAAGTTATTAGCTTCTGCCCCAAGGTACTGAATCTGCTGAGAATAATCACAGTACTTACTTCATAGGGTTTTTATGAGGACTCAGTGCATTTATAGAGTAGGGAATAGTGCCTGCCTCAAGAGTTAGGAGCATATGCCCTTGACTTTTAAACAACACGGGTTTGAACTGTGTGAGTCCACTTACATGCACATTGTTTTTTATAAATACAGTACTACAAATGTGTCTGATTTTAACATTCCCTTGTATCTAGCTTACTTTATTGCAAGAATATTGTACACAGTCTATGTAGTATACAAAAAATATTTTTATCAACTACTTATCTGTAAGGCTTCTGGTCAATAGTAGACTATTAGAAGTTTTGGAGGAGTCACAACTGTCATATGCAAATTTGTAACTGCCCAGGTTAGGGGAAAGTGGTGATGCAACCCCTCCCCATTGTTAAAGGGTCAACTGTACTTAATAGCAATGACTTTCTACTTCAGCTGCCACCACCACCAAGTGTTAAGAATGCAACAAATACAACCAAGAAACAAAGTAGACAGATGGAAGTTTTACGAGACTTTCTCCCCCTTCTATTCCAAGAGAATATCCAAATCTGATCTTCACCTCTGACCTTCCATACAGTGATCCCTCTGCTCTTCCTTCATTTTTTTTTTGTTTTGTTTTGTTTTTTAAACAGATCTTTTTCTAGAGCAGTTTTAGGCTCACAGCAAAACTGAACATAACATAGAGATTTTCCTGTGTACTTCCTGTCCCAACTCATGCATAGCCTCTCCCCTTTATCAATATTCCCCTATTTGTTACCACTGATGACTCTACATGGATATATCCTTATCACCCAGAGTCCACAGTTTCATTAGGGTTCATTCTTGGTATTGGACATTCCGTATGTTTGAATAAACATCTAATGATGACCTGTACCCACCTTTAGAGTATTATACTAAGTAGTTTTACTATCCTAAAAGTCTTGTGTTCTGCCTACTCATCCCTCTTCTCTCCTCCAAACCATCATAAACACTGCTATTTTTTACTATCTCTAAAATCTTGCCTTTTCCAGAATGTCAGAGTTGGAATCATACAGTGTGTAGCCTTTTCAGATTGGCTTATTTCACTTGGCAATATGTATTTGAGGTTCCTCTTCATGGCTCCACAGCTCATATCTTAATAGCAACTAAATAATATTTAATTGTCTGGATATACCACAGTTTATCTGTTCACCTATTGAAAGATATCTCAGTTGCCAACAGATTGGGCAATTATGATTAAAACTGCTATTACCACCTATGTGTACGTTTCTGAGTCAACATAGTTTTCAATCCCTTTGGTAAATACTAATGTGTGTGATTTCTGGATCATATGGTGCAAGTAGGTTTATTTTTATAAGAAACTGCCATATTGTCTTCCAAAGTGGTTTAACAGGGACATCCGAGTGGCTTAGTCAGTTAAGCATCCAACTCTTGGTTTTTGGCTCAGGTCATGATCTCATGGTTTCTTGAGTTTGAGCCTCACATGAGGCTCTGTGCTGGTGGAGTGGAGCCTGCTTGGGATTCTCTCTTCCCCCATCTATTGGCCATACCAGTTTGCTATCTCAGCAGCAATGAATGAGACTTCCTATTGCTCCACATCCTTGCCAGCATTGAACATAGTCAGCGTTCCACATTTGGGCCATTCTAATAGGCATGTTGTAGTATCTTGTTTTAATTTGCATTCCCTTGATGAGATATGATGGGAAGCATCTTTTCATGTGTTTATGTGCCATCTGTAGATCTTCTTGGATGAAGTAACTGCTAAGGTCCTTGATTTTTTTAGTCAAGTTATTTTCTCATTGTTTATTTTTGAGAGATTGCCAGTGGGGGAGGGGCAGGGAGAAGGGGGGAGAATCTGAAATGGGCTCTGCAGTGACAGCAGTGAGCCCAATGTGGGGCTTCAACTCAAGTGAGTGGAGATGAAGTCAGATGCTCAACTGACTGAGCCACCCAAGTGCCCCTTCTCATTGAGTTTTAAGAGTTCTTTCTGTATTTTGGACAAGAGTCTTATCAGAGGTATCTTTTCCAAGTATTTTCTCCCAGTCTGTTCCATGTCATTTCTTTTTCTTGACCCTGTCCTTTGCAGAGTAGAAGTTTTAATGAAGTCCAGCATCTCAATTACTTCTCACAGATCACATGCAAAAAATTCACCATCCCACCCAAGACTTAGGTTTTCTGTTATCTTCTAAAATAGTTTTTATAGTTTCGTGGGAGTTTTATAGTTTTACATTCTACATTTAGATATATGATCCTTTTTGAATTAATTTTTGCAAAACGTATAAGCTCCACACCTACATTCATTCTCTTGCATCCAGTTGTTGCAGCACCATTTGCTGACTGCTTTTTGTTCAATTATCTTCTCTCTACAACTCTGTCAAAGGTCAGTATACTAACATGAGTCTTTTTCTGGGCTCTATTCTGTGCCACTGATCTTTCTTGCACCACTGTCATAGTATCTTGATACTGTAAGCGTACTCGATTCTCCAAGTTGGGTAGTGTCACTGTTTCAACTATGTTCTTCTTCAGTACTGTGTTGGTTATTCTGGGTCTTTTGCTTGTCCACATGAACTTTAGAAATCATTTGCTAACACCCACAAAAGAGCTTGCTGGAATTTTGTTCTTTCACCAGAATTGGGGTTGGATTGAATCTACAAATCAAGTTGAGAAGAATTGTTATCTTATCAACATTGAGTCTTCATACTCATTAACCTCAAATACCTTGGGGTGCCTGGGGGGCTCAGTTAAGCATCCAATGCTTGGTTTGGGCTCAGGTCATGATCTCATGGTTTGTGTGTTTGAGCCCTGCAGAGTTTTAGTTTTCTTTATATAGGTCTTATACCTATTTTGTTACATTTATACATATGTATCATTTTGGTCAAGGGCAGTGGCTAATTTAAATAGCATGCTTTTAATTTCAAAGTATGTTTGTTAATTGACCATATATAAGAGTAAAATGGTGGCCTTTTGTACATCAACCTTCAATAGAGATTGTCGACTGTCAGACTTTCTACATTGTGTCATCTGCAAAGCGTTATTTCTCCTTCCCATCTATATACATTTCCTCATCTTCTCTTATTGCATTAGATAAGATTTCTTGTATGATGTTGAATAGAAGAATGGACATCTTTGCCTTGTTCCTAATCTTAGTGAGAAGAAGTAAATTTTTTACCATTGAGTATGATGTTACCTAGGTCTTTTTTATGAATGTTCTTTATCAAGTTGAAGTTCCTCTATTTCTAGTTTACTGACAGTTTTTATCGTGAATGGGTAGATTTTGTCAAATGCTTTTTCCACATCTAGTCATATGATCATATGATTTTTCTTCTTTAGCCTATTGATGTGATAAATTACACTAACTGATTTTCTAATGCTTAATTAGCCTTGTATAACTGGAATAAATTCTACTTGGTTGTGGTGTACCATTTTTTATACATTGTTGGATTCAATTTACTAATATTTTGAGAATTTTTATGTCTATATTCATGGGAGATTCTTGTATGTATTCTCCTCTTCTTAGATCTTTGGTTTTAGCATTAGAATAATGCTAGTCTCACAAACCAAATAGGTATTCCCTCTGTTTCTATCTTCTCAAATGTTGTAGATAATTGGTATTTCTTCTTTGAATGTTTGGTAGAATTCAGCAGCGATCATTAGGTTTGGTACTATTGGGGAAATTTTTTTTTAATTTCTTTGATATAAGCTTATTGAGAATATCAGTTTCTCCCAGAGTTTTGGCAGATTATGTCTTTCAAGGGACAACTGGGACTACTGGTCCATTTCACATATTTCATCAAATTTGTGGTCGTAAGTTTTTATTATCCTTTTAAAGTCCATGAGATCTGAGGGTACCTGGGTGGCTCAGTATGTTAAATATCCAACTTCAGCTCAGGTCATGATGTCACAGCTCAGAAGGTCGAGCCCACATCGGGTTCTGTGCTCACAGCTCAGAACCTGGAGCCTGCTTCCAATTCTCCATCTCTCTCTCCTCCTCTCATGCTCACTCGTGCCTATGCATGTTCTCTCTCAAAAATAAACATTTTAAAAAATTTTTCATAAAGTCCATGAGATCTGTAGAGAGGTCTCCTCTTTCATTAATGTGATTATGAATTTGTGTCCTCTTTTTTTCTTAATCTGGTTAGAGGTATATAAATTGTATTGGTCTTTCCTAAAGTTTTAGCTACATTGGTTTCTTCTTTTTTTTTTTTAATTTTTTATGTCTTTTATTTATTTTTGAGAGACAGAGAGAGACAGCATGAGCAGGGGAGGGTCAGGGAGAGAGGGAGACACAGAATCTGAAGCAAGCTCCAGGCTCTGAGCTAGCTGTCAGCACAGAGCCTGATGCGGGGCTCGAACCCACGAACTGTGAGATCATGACCTAAGCCAAAGCCGGCCGCTTAACCAACTGAGCCACCCAGGTGCCCCGACATTGGTTTCTTCTATTGATTTTCTGTTTTCAATTTCATTAATTTCTGTTATTTATTTTTTTTTTTTTACTTTTTACTCTTGACAATGTATTCTTTTCTAGTTTCCTCACAAAAAGATTAGATTGAAAGCACTTGAGTGGCTCAGTCAGCTCAGGGTCTAACTCTTTTACTCAGTTCAGGTCATGATCTCCCAGTTCATGAGATTGAGCCCCACATCAGGCTCTGTGCTGATGGCACACAACCTGCTTGGAATTGTCTCTTCTTCTCTTTTCCTCTTCCCTACTTGTGCTCTCTCAAAATAAAGAACTTAAAGATTAGATTGATTTTATAGCCTTTTCTAATAAATGTATTCATGGCTATAAGTTTTCCTTTAAGCACTGCTTTTGCTGCATCCCAAAAACTTTGATAAGCGGTCTTTTTTACTTTTATTTATTCAAAGTATTTCTCTGAAGATTTCTTTTTTGACCCATGTGTTACTTACAAATGTGTTATTGGGGCACCTGGATGGCTCAATTGGTTGAGCATCCGACTCTTGGATTTGGCTCAAGTCATGATCTCACAGTTCATGGGTTCAGGCCCCACAGTGGGCTCTGTGCTGACATCTCAGAACATGGAGCCTGTTTTAGATTCTGTCTCCCTCTCTCTCTGCCACTTCCCCCACTTACACTCTCTCTCAAGATAATAAACATTAAAAAAATAAGAAAGATTTCTTCACCTTCAAATATATATCCAAAACTGGGACTACTGGATCATAGGGGTAGTTCTGTTTTTGAGGAATCCCCATATTATTTTACATTGTGGCTGAACCAATTTGCACTCCCATGAACACTGCATCAGGGTACCCTTTTCTCTACATCCTCCCTAGCATTTGTGGGGTTTATTTGGTTTGGTAACAGCCCATCTAATAGGTATGAGGTGATAACGCATTGTAGTTTCGATTTCCATTTTCTTCATGAATAGTGATATTGAACACCCTTCTATGTCCCTGTTGGCCATTTGCATGTCTTATTTGGGAAAAAAATTCTACTGGAGTCCTCTGCTCACTTACTTGGATTATTTGGATTTTTTTCCCTAGTTATAAAAATTCCCTATATTTTGAATATTAACCCCTTATCAAATATATGGTATGCAAATACTTTGTGCAATTCCATAAATTGCCTTTTTCATTTTGTTGTTTCTTTTGCCACATAGATTTTAGTTTCCCACAGTCCCACTAGTTGATTGTTTTGCTTGTGCTTTTGGTGTCACAGTCAAAACATCATTGCCAACCCCAATTTCAAAGAGCTTCTTCTGCATATTTTCTTCTAGGAGTTTTATAGTTTCAGGTCTGACACTTAATTCCTCAATGTATTGCCAACCAATTTTTCTAAGTGGTGAAAGAAAAGGGTCCAATTTCATTCTTTAGTGTGTGGATATCCAGTATTCCTAACAGTTTATTGAAGTTTTCCACAGTGAGTATTCATGACTTCCTTGTCAAATATTAACCATATATGCATGAGTTTACTTCTGGGCTCTCTGCTTTGTTCCCCTGGCAAGCCAGTATCATACGGTCTTGATTACCACACCTTTGTAATGTAGCTTGAAATCAGCAAGTATGATGCCTCCAGTTTTGTTCTTCTCAAAGATTTCTTTGGCTATTCAGGGTTTTTGTATCCCATATCAATTTTAGGATTATCTGTTTCTGTGAAAAATACAATTGGAATTTTGATGGGACTTGCATTCAATCTACAGATCATTATCTATCCATGAACACAGGTTATTTTTTCAATTACTTAGGTCTTCTTAAATGTCTTTCATAAATGGCTTATAGTTTCTGGTATATAAATCTAACTTGATTATATTTATTCCTATTTTTATGCTATTGTAAGTGGAATAATTTCCTTTTTCAGGTATTTCATTGTTAGTATTATCAAATGTGTTGATTTTGTATTCTTAAGTTTTATTGAATTAATTTTATGAAATTTAAGTTTTTTGGTAGCATCTTCAGGATTTTCTATATGCAAGATCATGTCATCAATTTTTTTTCTCTGGAGTCCTTCTCTTTTTCTTGCCTAATTGCTCTGGTAAGGACTTCCAGTATTATGTTGAATAGAAATGTTGAGAGAGCACACCTATGTCTTGTTCCTGATCTCAGTGACATAGCCTTCACCATTTCACCATTGAGAAGTGTTATAAGATTTTGTCAAATATGGCCTTTATTACATGAAATGATATTCCTTCTACACTCCATTTGCTGAGAGTTTCTATTATGAAAGGGAAATGTATTTTTTCAAATAATTTTTCATCATCTATTGAGATGCAGAGCTGTTATCACTCTCCTAAGAAATGTTAACTTTTTTGTAAGGCAGGTCTACTGCCAACACATATTCTCAATTTTTCTCTTAAGAAGTATTTTTCCTTTACTTGTAAAGGATAATTTCACAGGGTACCTAATTCTAGGCTGGGTTTTTTTTAATTTCCCACCCAACATTTTAAATATTTTGCTCCACACTCTTGTTTGCATAGTTTCTAAGATGTTAGATGTAATTCTAATCTTTTCAAGATTTTTTTTCTCTTTGGTTTTCTGTAGTTTGACGATGAGATAGCTAGGTGTTTTTTCTGTTGGTTTCAGCCATTTACCCCACCTGGTTCTCTCCAAATTTCCTCAAACTGCAGTTCAGTATCTGACATCAATTTAGGGGAAATTCTCAGTAATGGTTTCCAACATTTCTTCTTCTCTTCTTCTGGTATTCCGATTCCAGGAATGTTATACCTTTTGTAGTTGTCCCACAGTTCTGTTATTTTAACTATTTTTCCTCTTTGCTTTTCAGTTTTAAAGGTTTCTACTTCAATACCATCAAGGTCAGATGTTCTTTCCTCAGCTGTGTCCTGTCTACTTATAAGCCCAAAGGCATTCTTCATTTCTTTTACATGTTTTTGATCTCTACCATTTTTGGGTTCTTAGAATTTCCATGTTTCTGCTTACACTGCCCATATCTTTCTCCATGAAATGTACATAATACATTTGAGCTCTTAGCATATTTATCTGTTGTTTTAAATTCCTGATCTGATAACTCCAACATCCCTGCCACAATCAACTGGGCATAATGCACTGGGCAGAAAGAACTGTTGCAAATAAGTCTTTAGTAATTTATGGCAGAAAAAGAAACATTTTATAATCCTATTAGATTTCCATCTTTTAGTTTCAGAGCATGAGTCTCTAGACTGAACTTCATACGTGCTTCTCTGTCGACAGGATGACTAGAGTAGGCTGAATTCAGGAATCTCCCTTCTTGCAGGTAATTTAGGCTCTAGTGATTTCTTCTGAAGGCAAACTTTAAGTAAAAAATGCTCTGTCATGTTTCAAAATAGTTCCATTCCCTCCTCCCAACTGCCAGAAGCACAATGAGATTTTCCTCCTTATTTACTGTGAGAACTTGGTAGAGATACAGGAAGTCACACGCATCAAAGTGTGGGTGCCCTCTGATGACTGGATGCCCCGCCTCCCCGAGTTGTCCACACTATACCTCCAACAATTCATCAATTACAGCTGAGGTTTCCCTACCCAGCCAATTGTTCCCAGAGTTGCTGTAGCTCTGGTAAATTGTGATTTTCTGTATTTTCCTGTCAGTCTCTCCAATTTGGGAGGCAGTTTGCTCTGTGACCTCACTTCCCTAATGGATCTAAGTAAAGCTATTTTCCAGTTTGTTTAGTTTTTTGTTGTTGTTGTTATAATGTACCAGATTTCCAAGCTTGCTACATGCTGGACCCAGAAAACTTAAGTCTTTACTATTAAGTGACAGAAAATTCTTTTTACATAAAATTAATCACTTTCAACAGCATGGTAGTATATTACATTCACAATGTTGTATAACCATCACCCTTACCTAGTTCCAAAACATTTTTGGAGAGAGAGGCTCAAAACATTTTATTGAAGGACTTGAAGGAAAGGCCAAAGGGCTAGGAGGACAGTGAACTCCAACACCCTCAACCCAGCCAGGAATTTTCTGATTCAGTCATCAAGAGCCCCAAACATCATCATTATCTCAAAAGAAAATGAAGCAATACTCATGAAGCAATCACTTCCTCCCCTCACCCACCCTTAGTAGCCAGTATTGTATGGATTTATCTGATGTTTTGTGTCAGCCTTCTTTCACTTAGCGTAATGCTTTTAAGGTTTATCATTTTGCAGCATGTACCAGTACTGCATTCCTTTTTAAAGTTGAGTAATATTCCATTATATGGACATACCACAATTTGTTTATCCATGCATCCATTGGTGTATTTCCTGTGCTTTCTTCCTGCTATCCAGCATAAAAATTCTCAAGTGTGCTCAGAGAGGCCAGGTCATCTTCACCAAGACCCCTCTTGGACCCAGCCACTCTGACCTCCTATAATTTTTCAACAGACACTAGAAAGACCATTTGTTCCAGCCCCTCCAGATGAGGACACTGGCCTTCCCCATAGCAGAGACAGAAGAATGTAGGACATTTGCAGACTGACATCTTGGGGTTTGGCTGTTAGGTTTAAAAAAAGAGAAGTGGGAAGAATCTTGGGAACCAAGGAAACAGGGAGGAAAAAAAGTAAAAGGAGGTTGCTCTGAATTATACCACAGGCATGAGGAAAACTAAGTTTTGTAGTATATGTTCTGGAGAACTAATAATAGCCTTACAACAAAAATAATTACCCTTTAATTTTAACAATTAGGGTGATTCCACAAGTTCAAGGAAGCTCTTTTAAAAACTATCAAAAGAAAAATATTTACTTTTACCACCTGATGTCTTCTTGCCCATTGTCATAGGCAGAATAATGCTTCCAACACCCCTTTAAGACGTCCTACGTTTCTAGATCCTATGGATCTGTTACCTTACATGGCAAAGGGACTTTGCCAATGTGCCTAGATAAAGAATCTGGCAATAGGGAGATTACCCTGGATTCTCAAGGGGCCAATGAAAGCACAAGGGTCCTTGGGTTTCTTTCTCTCTTCTCTCTCTGCCCCTCCCCTGCTAGCTTGCTCATACTCTGTCAAAATAAACTGTAGAAAGAAAACAAAGAAAAGACAAGAAATAGGAAAGAAAGAAAGAAAGAGGAAAGATAAGGTAACAGATTCTTCTCTAGAGCTTCTGGAATAAAACACAGGTCTACCAATACCTTGGCTTTTAGCTCAGCAATACCTATTTTGAACTTCTGACCCCCACACAGTAAGATAAGTTTGGTGGGCTTGTTTGTTTTTAATTTTTTTAATGTTTTATTTCTGAGAGAGACAGAGTGAGAATGGGAGAGGGGCAGGGAGAGAGGGATACAGAATGTGAAGCAGGCTCCAGGCTCTGAGCTGTCAACACAGCATCTGATGTGGGGCTCAAACTCACAAACCGAGATCATGACCTGAGCCAAAGTCGATGCTGAAACAACTGAGCCACTCAGGCACCCCAAGAAGTTTGTTTTAAGCAACAAAGTTTGTGATAATTTATTTCAGAAGCAATAGGAAACTAATGTACCCATCTAAAACATCCAGCCATTTAATGATCAATCAACACGCAGAAACACTGAGAAGTCAGACTTCTCCAGAGAGATGATATTTGTGCCTTCATGACAAAAATGTGGTCTCTGCATGTAAGAAAGAAAACCAACACATAGGAGGGAGAGGGAACACACAAGGAAACCTGGAATAAGAAGCAAAATTTAACCCTGAAGTTTGTTTCACTTGAATGAGGAAAAAACCTGAAGGATCATGAATTTTTCACCTCTGCCATAAAACATTTCACAGCACCTTCAAATCAGATGGGCCCTGGTGAAAGGTTTTAACAAGCCAACAGCCCATGTGGTAAGGCTCAGAAAATGAACCTTCAATTCTCTTAATTTTCCAGTTAAATCAATCTGATTTTCTCCACAGAGAGGGAATTAAACCCCCCCAAACCAAAAAAAAAAAAAAAAAAAACCCTTTTCCACATAACCAATACAGTAAAGATAAAACTTGGCTATGTAATGGTCTCATTACTCTTGTTGCAAACCATCTGTCAACTTTTGTTTAACAAGTAGGGTAAATTCAAGAGAAATAAATAATAGTTTTCTGAAACCCTCATGTCCACACAGGTACACTTTAAATGAGCTATGTTTGACATAAAGTGCGTGCATGTGCGTGCACACACACACACACTTTCTCAATTTCTTGGCAATGCACTCTTGCTTAAATACACAACCATCAAGCACAGAGAGGGATGCAAATCATTCTTCTTCCTACTCCACCCCCTCCCATTTTGCTCCTCTGGGAACTCAGACCCAAACCAGTTCTGCTCCTTCCCAGCTGCCAGTTCCCAAGAACACTCACAGCCCGTAGTCCTCCTAAAACAAACAGCACATAAATCAGCAACAAAAACTAACTTGACTTCAAACCAGCCCATTCCAACATTAATAGTGCCTTTGTTGTCAATAAACCTAGATTTGACTTCTCCTATTTTTATGTGTGTTTTATTTATAAATTACTAATGCTTTTCCTGAAGCAAAATGGTCAGAGTAATAGTCTACACTGAGTACACTCCATCAGCTGGAAAAGAATAAAAAAAAGATACAGTTCAAATTGAGTAAAGGAAAGAGAACTATTAGCTGTGAATATACAGGCATTTCCCATTTCTTCTTGATCTCCAGTACCTACACTTTCTACCCCATGTACTCAGAGTGAGCAAGTACCATGTGGACTTTACGCTGTAGTCGATCAGAGAGATGGAAAGTGGAAGTCACAGCTCTGAGGAGCCATTCTATCAAGCTGTGCCTATTCTTCAGAGGCGAGAGTATTGATGTATTTGTCCACACTGGTAGAAGTATAGAGGCGGGGATAGCGGTTTTATACTGAGAAACTACTCTAAACCAGACACATGACAGAACCCTTCAGCTCCTCAGGAATGCAAAAGACTTTCACTAGCAACAGTTCAGGGAACAAGAGAATTTCCCCAACTTCAGACCAAGCTAGGATATGGTACTTGCTAGAAGAGATGGAAGAGTGAGCTCTTCAGAGGAGGAAGCAGAAGAGAAAAAGCCAGGATTTAACATCAAGTCGTACTGCCTTCTTTGCCCAGAAACTAAAAAGACCCAGTTCTCACCTGCAGGGAGCTCTGGATCTAATGGGTTTGGAAGGTGAAGTGCCTTATGTGAAGGGAACAGAGAAAAAGATGACAATTCAACTTTCACAAGCCATCCAAGAACTTTCAGATTCCTGGTTCAAATTGTTCAAAATATGAGTTGGTTTTACAGAACTTGGGAGATAGAACCATTACAGGGACACATTGGGATGTCCCATTGGGATGGGGACAACAGCCCCTGAAATGCCACTGCCTTCCCCAAGCTGGCCCCATTTGCAAACACATAGGATTCCACCTTCCATCACAGGTTCATGGCAGGTAAGAGCAGGAAGGCACCGGAGACACTGCCTTTTCCAACTGCTCACTGAATTATCCCAACAGTGGCTCACAGTCCCACAATACATGAAAGGTAAAGTTACAAACAGAATCCTGGTTTCTGCACTCCTCCTGTATTTTAACATCTATTCATTTTTGAAAGATAGAGTGCAAGCAAGGGAGAGGCAGAGAGGGAAGGAGACACAGAATCCCAAGCAGGTTCCAGGCTCTGAGCCATCAGCACAGAGCCTGACATGGGGGCTCAAACTCATGAACTGTGAGATCACGACTTAGCCAAAGTTAGACACTTAACCATATGAGCCATCCAGACACCCCAATCCTGCACTTTACTTTCAACCCAAATATATTGGGGTTCCTCCTGAAGTCAATATAACAGGCCTAAGTGTGGAGGCAGTGGAAACAAGGAAGGAGCGGGCACTCTGCTACAGTGTACATTGCCCTTTCTTTTCCCTCCATGGATCCAGCTGGGAAATATGCAGGTACAACTCAGACCAGTTCCCTGGCCTGTTAAGCATTATGTGGCAATCAGAAGAGAACTGATCTCCTCTCCTCCCTCAGGGACCATGCCAGTCCTATCTTCCTGGGGCATACTCAGTTCCTCCAACCAACCTCTCTTCCATCTCTATGGCCAATGTCCCCTCCGTTTTCCACCTTGCCATCAGAACAGTCTCCTCCTTCCCGCCAGGAACAGTCACATACTATGATGTATTCAGTTGACTAAGAGAGGAAACGCACACTTAGGAGGACCAGTCTGTCGTCAAAGAGGGTTGCCACTTGAAGCTGGCAGATTTAGCCCATCTGAATCTCAGTCCTCCTTCAGAATGCAGCTCAAATCCAACCCTTCCATGAGAAACCTCTCTCCTACCTTCATGTGTTTTAGACATCTTCGATCACCCCATCCTCTTCCAGTGCTCTTAAGTAATCTCAAGAGCCAACATGTCAGGAACAAGTTTTAGCCCAAAACTTTGTGAGATACAGGAACCCTTCTCAGGGAAGGACTAGAATCTCTCTCTCCTTTTCTTCACCTCAGACTCTGTCCTCCCCTGAGCCCAGAAAATCTTTATTATGCAGAGTCAGTCAGTTCCTCAATCATCACAGTCTTCCACATCAGTTTTCTTATACTTGGGCCTCAGCTTTTGAAACTCAAAAGCCAGGATGAGAGTCTCTCTTCTGTTTTCTGCTGTGTCATCACTTAAAGAAAGTAAATATCAAAAACTGAAGCTAACAGGAAGGACAAGGAATGCAAAGAAATGTAGTTTAAAAAAACAAGCTCAGTGACAATCTCAAACTCATTATCCTGTCATACCAACCTTACTGAGCCTCTCTTCCATGTTGGGTACTTTGATGGACATTTCTATTCTCTCATTTGATCTCAGAACAGTCCTGTCTCCATGTTACAGATGAACAAGTAAACCCAGATGGCCAACAACCTCCTCAGAGCCACACAGGCCATGAGCCCTCTGCCTTGAGCAGGTGTACAGGCCTCAAGACTGGAGCCATAAGCTCATTCACATGCAGGGTAGTAAGGCAGAGTGGTTAAAAGTGAGGGACAAAGTTCAAACACCACCACCTACTAGCTGGGTACCTAACTAGGTGACCTCTCTGAATCTATTTCTTCATCTGCAAAATAATGATAACTATTCATATCTACCAACTTACCTCCCTCCCCCAGTGGACTGTCAGAGAATTAAATACCTATAAAAGTAGTAAGAATTATGCCTGGCTCAGAACAGACCCCTTAATCAGTATGAGCCACCACCACCATCATCCCCATCTCCCCAAGCCAGGGCTAGGCACACAGGGCAGCAAACACTGCCTACCACAGCCAACACCACAAAAAGTACCAGATTCATGAAGGAATTCCTCTTGGGTACAAACATGTGCATCTGAGAAGGGTCCGTCATAGGGGTTGGGGACTTAGCATCTTGTGCCTCTTCGCCTCAGCTTTGACAAGCCAGCCTCACTTCAGAACACCATGTTACCTCTACCTAACTTCCAACTTACGCATGCCTTCCTCTACTCCTCTCCCATAGTCAGGCAAGCCTTAAGAACTACACAGGGACCCACCTCTGAGAGACGTCCACCCTGTATTGCATCCCCAATTAGACTACAAGCCCCATGAAGATGAGGATGGAATCAAGTCCATAAATATGATTTCCCAGTACCGAAAACTGGAGATGGAACTTGTGGATGCGCATCCCACCTCTGGGCTTTCGGAGCTGGCACAAGCAAAGTAACAGTGCTCGCAGTATATGTGACTCATGTCCTGTTACTCATGGGTATCAATGTTGTTGGTCTAGGACACAACCACTGGCTGGCAGGTAAAGTAATGCGAGGCTGAAGTGACAGTTTCTTATTATTTAATTTTCATCTATGGGAAAACCTATGCATTCTTTCCGGCCTGGTGAGCCAGAAGACACAACAGAAGTTTAGGTTCTAGACAGCAGGAAGAAGGTACGAGGACTACACATGCAAAAGAGAATGTGAGAAACCAAGAATAGATTCCGGATGATTTTAGGAAACTTCACGGTTTAATCTCAATCCTTCCTCCCTTCTCACCATGAAAATTCACAGGTTTCCACAATGACAGTGAGCTTAGTGGCCAGCAAATCCAGCCACCTTTCTTTTACAGAGAAAAGCAGTCCAGAAAAATGAAATGACTTGCCCAGGGTCTCCTGACCCAAAGAAAATGGAGCATTCAGTAAAGAAAAATAATGCAGTGGAAAAAATGGTCAGTCTCAGACAAGGACACATGGACACCAGTGCCTGCTCCATCACTGATCAAGACACACTACTTCTCTGAGGCCCAGTCTCATCTATAAAAATGAGACCTGGAAGAAAAGCACAGCAAATCACAGTGTCAACAGGTATCAGAGACACCTTGCTGGCAGTAACATTCTGGGACCTTCGGATCCACAGTCTTACAGTCTAGGGTTCTTTCTAGACACAACTGTAAAAGTAGTGCTCCAAATATTACATGCCCACAACTATACAAAAATACATCTTTGTTAACAGAAAGTGAAGAGAATTTCAAGATCCTTAAGAGCTTTGAGTTTAACATTCATTTTGTTTCTCCTCTCTCCTGGCAAACTTGCTTAAGTGTGTTTCACACACGCGCGTGCACACATACATGAAAAAGTCCCAGTCTCTGGCCATTTGGGTTTCTGTTCCCAGGCCAACACTGCTCCAAGGAAGAGGGAATGTCAGCCAGCAACGGTGGCCCATGAGGGCCAACAAAGAGGGGCCAAGCACTCCCACTGTCACCACCCTAAAACACCTGGTCAGGTCTGATTAAGGAGATGAGGACCAGATGCTAAAAATGTCTGCTAAATTAAAAGAAAAAAGAAACAAAGAGAAAAGGAAAGGAAACCAGAAGCCTGCCTTTAATACAGTGCACTTTGTTATCTGTAATGTCTTTCAACCACAGATAACAGAATCAACCACATGGAATCTAGATGCATGCCAGGTGAAAAAACATCATAAAGACATAATAAAAAGTTCCACCAGTGCTCATAAATTGCTGGCGGACTGTTGCAAGGGCAGAGCCATAAATTCTTGATGTTTCCCAAATTAGAGGGTACCAACACATATGCAGATATATTTGTGTGGGTAATTGAGGGCTAAAAAATCTTACATTAAACACAGCTACCTCCTTCAAATGCTGTTAGGGGAGCCTCCAACAGGCACACACATACAGCACACACTGTAGGAATTCAATTTGGAAACCATCATCTAAAGCACAGAGGAGAACAGGAAAGTCATATTGCTATAATGCTTAGATTATCAATCATCTTGACAGTTTATTGGCTTTATCACCACACATACCATTAAAATGATGTCTGGCCTAGACTGTCAGGAGCAAACATTAAACAGACCAGGATTAAAAAGCAGATCCCAAACAGCACTCCAGTCAAGTTTCCCTTCCACTCTGAAATTAGTTAGAGCTGACTAAGAAACTGGCACTAGACTTTGAAGAAATATACAGCCCAAAAGGCTGCGAGTCAACTCAGACCTGAGGAGCTGATAGGTAGTGTCATGTTATGGCAAATCTGACTCTCCTGAGGTTGATTTATCACGCACTCTGTGCAACAGAATGATTGCTAATGGTGGAAGCGAGGAGGAGGGGGAAGAAAACACCAGCACCGTAATTTGCCTCTTCTTACAGCCAAGGGCTTGCATCAAAAGGGCCAAGCCAGCTCCCTGAAGTGGGGTAGGAATGCTAATAAATTCACACTACTGAGCAAACATATTAACATTACCCCCACACAGGTTATTAAAGTAATTTTACAGATTCAGAAAAACGGAATAGGCAGCGGAAGAGACATTCATAATTCAAGAGCTCTAGACAGCGAAAGAGTTACGAACCCTATACGTTTTTAAAATGCTTCTGCATGTGTCACTTTGGCAAGGAAATCTCAACACAATTAAAACTATACTAGCACATCAATAGGGCTCAATTGAGAGCTGTGTACCTGCCTTTTACTAGGCCAGGGCTTTATAGATGCCTCAGGAAGAAAGGGGAAATGGGAAATTCACTGCTAATTAAAGGGAACCTTCTGTGCCTAAGGAAAAAATGGTGGCATTTCTAAAATATCTATAAAAGAAACACGTTTTCGAATCTCTGCCAAGGGTTTGGCTTTTTCACAGCCCCTAGAACTGTTCTGTGTTTGTTTGGAAGTTACAGAGCCATTCTGTTTGTGATTAATAGTTCGCTTTCCAGTACAAATAAGGCATTAAAAAGGGTGGGGTGGGGTTCAGGAGAGAACAGACAGGGTAGGAACTGGCCCTGAAACAATCCAAGTAAGCAATTCATACCACATTTTCCAACGTTTTCACTTCCTTAACTTTACCCAACTAGGGTCCATGCCCTCCCCACTGGGTGACTTCAACATGACTCTGAGTGAACACACTCATTGGGACACCGCAGTAGAGGCCCTGTCTCTTGTACCCTTCTCCCAAGTGGACTTAGGGATACCTGGGGAATTCCAATAACTCATCATTCATTACAGGTTCTGGAAAAGAATGGGACAAAAGCAGCTATGGGGCAGGAAGCAGCAGCCTCAGCAATGTTCCTGCTCTCACCGGGTTGTCTCCAGCTCCCCCATGGGCTATGCTGCCATTTTGTGACCCTCCAACCAGCCTTTCTTTTCAGAGCAGTAAAGTCTTTGTTTTGTTGGTTATAGGAGAATAGTGACAATATACCACTGACCCAGAGGGCAGGGAGATAATTCCCTGTACATGTCCCCAGAAGGAAAAACTGTAACGCCAGAACCCAAAGCTTGTATACAGCTGAGCAAATGCTCAACTTTACACTTGAGCATCTGGGTTTGGGAAGCCAAACAAGACCCACCCCCATCTTTGAGCATGCATACACCCAATAACATCCTGGCTCTTTGTACAAGAGCCAAGAGAGAAGTAACTAGGGGGAAAGGCGGCCAGCATCCAAGCTCCTCACATCAGAAACTTCCTCTGCCACCACCTGTGCCTCAGATTTCTGAACCACTGTCACTATCAGTGAAGAGGAAGCCTCCCACAACTGGCCCTCCACACACACACCCACACAGAAAATAGATAAAGTTTCCATTTTCATACTCCAAGACATCAAGGCACCATGAAGTCCATGGGAAGGGGAGAGGTGTAGCAACCAGTCAATGATATTCATGAAGGACACTGGGCACCTGCCAAGGGACCAACATGGTGCTGAGTGTTGTTACAGACCTATGAGACTCTGAAGAGCAGGGTCCATGTATCCACAGAACCTAAAACCAACCCAGCCAGGGGACACGACTGGCTCATCACCAGGAAGATGGAGATTTTTCTGCTCTTTCTACCAGCCCTTGAGCTCCTGCAACGCAGAGACTAAGTCTGACTGATTTGGTGTAAAACCTACCAAGAATTAATGAAATCAGATGTGAATGAGAAAATAAATGCATGATTTTTTTTTAATCAAACAAGAATATGTACAAAGACAGAACTGTTAGTTGACTTGGAAATCCCAGCTTGGCTACTAATTCAGGCCCTTCTTCCAACAAGTGGCTGAAAGATATCAGACAGTAAAGCAGCAGGGTGCTGTATGACCCCATTCTCTTTCCTCTAAGTCCTTTTGGAACACTCTCTTCTTCCCCTACCATACCTTCATAATGCTGACATCCATGCCATACAGAGTGCCAGTGTGTGGTGTCCCCAAGCCTGTCTATGATCACAACAGTAAGGCAGGCTAACATTAGCAAGCAAGGGAGTACTATTAAGAAATTAGAGAACTGGGGTTGATCCTAGCTTCTACTTCTGCTCTGTTGCCATCTATCACAGAAATGGCTCTAAAAGATTCCCAAGTGTCACCCCAACACCAAGCACACTGGGGGTTTCTTATAAAAAGTATGACTTCAAGGTACTACCACAAGAGTGGTACGATGAGGGAAGTTAGTCCCTCCCATAGTACTCTTAATAAACATTGACTGAACTGAAATGAGACAAGCAATAGTGATTTGAAAAGCTAAATAGGGGCGTCTGGGTGGCTCAGTCAGTTAAGCAACTGACTCTTGATTTCAGCTCTGGACATGATTTCACAGTGAGTTTGAGACCCACATCGGGCTATGTGCTAACAGCCAGAGCCTTCTTGGGATTCTGTCTCTCCCTCTCTCTGCTCCTCCCCACCCTCAAAAATCAGCTTAAAAAAAAGAAAAGAAAAGAAAAGAAAAACGCTAAATAATTCAGCATGGGAGTTAAACAGAAAAGACAGGCCATCGGCATAAGAACCGTTGTCATTGCACAATGCAGTAACAGGAACCATACTGTTAGAATCCACCTAAATAAGGAGCTGGGGTCGGGGCAGCAGGGACAGCTTTCTAGAGCTGATAAGAATCAGCAGGTCCTTGAAGCATGCATACAAAGGGAGAAGGGCATTCCAGGTAGAAAGAATATGGGTGTTTTGGGAAGAGGGTACAACCAAGTATACTACGGTGCTAGATTAATGGGGTACAGAGGAGAGTCAAAGAACTAAGATGGGATGAGGGCAAGACTGTAAAGATGCCAAGCAGAGCATGACATGAACACCTAACACTCAACTCCTGATTTCCTCCTATCAACTGGTCTTCTGGTATTTTCTATTTCAGTGACTTCATCATTATGATAGGATAGGCTGGTTGTCCCCTGGTATCCACAACTATGTGTGGTCATGTGACTAAGTTGTGGCCCATTGGCTGGTAAGCAACTTCTAGGTGGTGACTCTGAAGTGAAGACACACATTTAGACTGTGATAGGAAAGAGCATTCTATTTCCAACTCGTTTAGCCCCTTAGGAATCTTGTTTAAACAGCCAAACCTGTATCAAAATTACAACTATCATTACTCATCCAGTTTCAAAGCCAGGCATTCAGATATCAGGCTGGACTGTGTCCTCTCCCCCATCATCCATAGAACCTCTCTTTCACCAAGTTCTTCTGATGCCAATTACTATCTGCCACTCAAATTTTCCCTCTTTATTCCACCTCACCTCAACAGCCAAGTACATGATCTGCCCACACATATCTTGACTTCCTCAAACCCATTATCACAGAAAGAATCTTCCTCCAGACATGCCCCCTCATGAAAACTCCCAATGGTTTCCCATTGTTCTTAGTACAAAAAGAATCAAGAATCGTAAGCACATACTATAAGGCTTAGCATAGTCTGATCCTAATCTGCCTCCTCTATTCCATACTCTACCTCCCAACCTTCCATTGGTCTTCCTAATAAGTACCATGCTTTCTCCCCACACACAAGGTCTTTGTACATGCTGTTCCCACATTGCACCCGCCTGAGAACTAGAATGTTTCTTCCTCCCCTTCCTTATTTAGTTAAGATATGAAGGATGAGTAAGACTTAAGAAACACTTGGTTAGGGAAGACTTCCCTGACCTCTTACCAGGTCAACTCCCCCTATTACCGCATGCATCAATATTTATGCACAATATGTACATTTATACCCATGAAGCTTTCTTAAAGTATTTCTCTTTATAATTAGCTAGGTATCTGGCATGCCTCATTTTCTATTAGTCCAACAAAATACAGAATGAATTATACGTCTATCTGATTAATGTCAGTCCACTGTTCCCCACCCAAGACTATATGGTCAGTGAGGGTAAGGACCATCTCTATTGTTGCTTACCTCTCAATCTCTGGCATCTAGCATGTTGCATGACACAGAGGCACTCAATAAATATTTAATACATGAATGAGCTCATACAAAAGTTAGTTAATGGATGGCTCTGGTACCTTTCATGGATTTTACTTCATTAATACCACTTATCCATCCAGTACCTGGGTAATCATATACCCATGTCCCCAAAGTGTTGATATTTCCAAACAAAGCCAAGGCTTTTAAAACTAAGTACAGTACTGGGAAAATATCCTTATCCTGCCTCCTTGTCCTCTTTCAGGTTCTTCCTGAAAAAGACAACCTGTGGGAGAGTGGCTCCATGGGCACTCTCTTCCCAGTGCAACTACTGCCCTATCAGGAAAAAAAACAGAACTGAGTATCACTGGTATTTAATGACCCATTAGATAGCCACCTTGATGCAAACCAGAAGGTGGTTAATGCTCTAACTAACTGATGCTAAACCAAGGTAACAGAGGGTATCAAAAGGATTAAGGCTTCTATAAACCAAGAGTCAGGTTTATAACACTAGTATTTCATTAACTGAATGGGAAATAAGGCATACTACATTCCTGACCAATTATGAAGCAACACAATGGAATCACAGGGGCTGTGGCAAGTTCCCTAAACATCTGGGTCCACAGGCCTAATGTCATCCACATCCCCCAAATAACAAATTTTCTTTTAAATAACCACCACCATCACTGCCACCCCGACCTATAAACACAACACTCTCCAGCAGGAGAAGCTCCAACTTTGAAACTACACAATGAAGTATTCTGGAAGAAGCCAATGAAACCGTCCTAAATGCCAGCTGGCTTTGCATTTGAAAGCAAACTTGTTTTTAAAGGAAACAGGCACAGTTGTGGTACCTATAATAAAGAAAATGGGCTATTAACTGACAGTTGGTATCCTCACCTCGAAAACATGCATTCCCGAAAGAAAGCAGTTCCTCCCTGGCTTTTGTACTTTTACACGGTGACCATAAAAACGCATTTATGGGCTTGTGTACCATCTTGTCCCGCCACAGAGAGACATTTCCATATTTGAGCCTGTCAGGTTAAACTCAAAGGCAGCAAGTGATTGAGAGAGTGCTGCAAGGGTCACAGGATGGTGTTGGCACAAAAGCATCACAGGAAAGGGACAGTAGCCTCTGCCTTGGGATTGCAGGACTGGAGAGGATGAACAACCACTAGTCACAACAAGAAGGGAAATGCACCTGGTTGAGCCTGGAGAGGCCTCTGAACCCCTTGGAAGAAACACCATCAGTCAACTTAGGACCAAGCTTGCACCCGCCTGAGAACTAGGGCGAACCAGGCCCACAGGCCACTGATGCCAGAAATTTATGATTCCCACTTCTTCCCAACACAACACCATGGTTTGGCAGGGGCTCTTACCCCATTCTGCAGAAGAGTGAACACACACACACACACACACACACACACACAGCAACTATCCCATGAACTGAAGTCAGAGGTTAAGGCTAAGAAAAAAAAAATCTGGTAAGAAAGTATTTAACTTCTCTGCACCAAGTAGGTCAATGATGATCACCTCCCAAACTATGCCAACCAACTGGGAATGAGGAAATAGATCATCTTCAATAGTCCGTGCTACAGAAAATAGAAACCTACACAATTGTTCTGTTCTCATCTTCCTGGGCACACAGCTGGACTTCATTTTCCAGTCTCCCTTCAAGAAAGTGGGGCCACAGAACTCATTCTTCCTGGTGAAATGTGAAAAGAAGGGAGTTGCACAACTCTGGGGCTGAGGCATTTAAGAATTAGTGTGTTTTCTCCACATTCTCTCTCCCCATCCACTGAAAGAACTAAGAAGGTTCCAACAACAAAGCAAAGGGAAGGCGCAGAAGAGAAATGGTTCCCGGGCTCCTGAATGATGTCAGGAAACAACTCTCCTTTCCGGACTCCTTTCCTCATATACACACCCTCTGCTTTAGATTGGAGAGCGGCCAACAGATTTGTATCATGTTAGACCACTAAGATTTGGGGGCTTGTTTAATAGCAATTAGTCTTCTCTGGCTAATAGAATAATTCAAACTTCATTAGCATCTGGTTTGAGACCTAGATTGGTTATGTTTATTTGTATAGCAGACCCAGCCTCCTGATTAGGCTGGGCTCTGGTTAATGTTAATGCGTGGTTTGTGTTCTCTCAGCTGGATCAGAGTTTGGGATGAAAATTTCACCACAGAAAATCTTCAATACAGAAAAGATACTGGCAGATGTTCATGAGCTGACCCCACCTCCGTGTCTATAGACAGTCCCACTCCTTCTCACTTTCAGGTTCTTTCTAGTCTCTCTTGAAATGGATAGGACACACCCATGGAGTCCACCACTTTTACAGATATATTAGGTCACTTACAGTTTGCCAATAAAAAAAATATTTTGGAACACATATACACCTATCAGGCAAGGACATGTTTTACAAGGGGATAAATATGAATTCCAATCAATGGAATGAGATGTTATCCCCTCTCTTGTCTGAGGCTGCAAATCAAAAATGCTTATTTCAAAGAAGAAATTGTATACAGTTTAGTCAAGATGCTTATCTATCATAGGATTAGAAAAGAGTAAACAAGAGATGGACTTCTGCTAGAGTGACAGGAAGAAAAGGCAGAGACTTAAAGGAAAAAAAAACCAGCATCCCAGCACCCTGAAGCCTGGAGAACCCCAAAAGCCCAGATGTGCATCCCCAAAGACAGGTCATGACAGAGTGGCACCCACAGTGGCAAAGTCCCTTTCTTGAAACAGATACAACCATCTAAGGGATCTGAGCCATCTGTCCAGAAGACCAGTACCAGGTGGCACAAGCTTACTCTGGAGTTGGGAAACCAATCCCAACTAACAGATCAACTCACATTGCTAAGTGTTTACTGATTATCTGCTAATACAACTTGAAAACCTGTGGGAGAAACTGAATTTGACTATTTCAGAGCTGTAAGAACTCTTAGCAAGCATTTGTCACTTCTCAGCTGTGAATTCTTGCTTAACCTCTCAACCTCAGTGTCTTCATCTGAAGCTAATAGATGCAAAGCATTTAGCAAACGTGAGCCAACAATTTATTTCAGCTGTCACCATAACAGTAACCACCCTGAAGAACTCAACTATATATGACTGTGTTCCACAGAGCAAAGGAAGTCACTGAGGCACCTTCATGACTCCCACAAAGACAGAGGGCCAATCAAGGGAATCTCCAGCCCCCCACCCCACTCAGAAGCAGCTCAGTTCAGACTGAAGTCCTACATAACCTATCATTTAACCAAAGGTGTTTTCCTGCCTTTTTCTTGGCAGGAAAAAAAAAAAAGTTTAACATTAGTTTAATCCTCCTCACCTTTTTTGGGCTTGTTTTTTCTCCTCCTCCCAACCATTGAGGAACCTGGAGGCTGGGCAACAGAAGTTAACACTTGCTTTCTGACTCCCAGTTACCTTTCTATTGCACCAAGCTGGACACTGGGGATGAAAAAGGTTTCTTTTCCCAGCTCTGGCTGCTGCTCCAGTGTGCAGATCTTGGCTCTGACTAAAGGCCATCTCTGCTAACTCTACTACTACAGGGACGACCGTGCTGTTACCCGTGGCCTCCTTCTCCTGAGGTGCAAACATCCCCTCCCATCCCTCACCTACTATCAGCACCTCCCTATTGGCTGTGTCAGATGGGGTTGTCTCCATGCCAAAGGCACTGCTCAGGTAAGCTCCAGCCCCAAGTCATGTGCCAGGATAATGACGGTTATGACAGTAGTTTAATTATATTAGCAGTAAACCACCATTTGTTGAACATTTACTCTTTAACTTTTGCCAGGCGCTATGCTAAGCACTTTGCACCCAGTACTTCATATGAACTTCAGCACAATTCTGAAACCAGGTGCTATTATTAACTCCATCTTAGAAGGAAATGGAGATGCACAGAGCAGAAACTGGGCCCAATCACCCAGCTGGCAAGTATGAAGCCAGAGTCTGACGCCGGTCGTATTGGCTTCATTTTCCATCCTTCTCAGCAGTCCATCCATTGTTTCCCAACCTCACACCCATACCTGCAATGAGAAACCAACACCATGGCCTGTCAAGGATAACTGCATTTTAGGACAAGGTCAATACCTGGGAAGCTGGCAGACACGTGGGGTAGAAACTACACATCTCAAGCAAACTGGCTGCAAAACCACCTGTCAGTGCTTCTGACCCAGCTTAAAGAACTAGAGAATTAAGGAAATCTCTAGATTTCACAGTCCAGGTCACCTCCATCACCTCCCTTTCTTTTAGCCTCCAGGTTCCCATTTCCCATATGGTTCCACTTCACACAGCACACAGTAGGCACTCAACTATGTCTTCCTACCTGGCTGCTTTAGGAGACAAACCCACAGCACTTCCTGGGGTTCATCTTCCCCAAACCAACTCAATCCCCCCTCAGACTTCTGAATGAATGCCGAGAAGATCACATCCCTGCCACTGCCTTGCCAATTTACCCATTGTCCCTCCTCTTTTAATTTCCCCCCATTATGCCTGGATCAGTTTCCTCACCCTCTGCTAATTCCTCTCCCTCTCCAGTGTTTATACCCTTCAGATGTTTGCAGGCTATTATCATGTACCCACTTAGTCAAGCAGCACACATTAAGTTCTTTTCATCTTTCCTCATAAATCAATCCCTTAATCCCTCCAAGCCCTTTAATCGTGCTAGCTGCTCCTCTCTGAACTCCAGCCAGTTTCTCCAAGTCTCTGATAATGTTGTGACATTAGGCTGGATGCAAGGCTCCAGCTGCTGACTCTCCAAGCTCCCTGAGTGTCAAGGAGCCCCGAGCATGGACACAGCTCCATCTAGGAGGATGGACACCTTGCCTTACTGCTCCCAGGACCCTTCCTACAGCCACATCATCATTAACTGACTGTGTCTGTCCACAGAGATGCAGGGAGCTATCAAGCATTGTGTGCCATGCAGAACTTTAAGGGGGGTTAAAAGCCCTGAAGGAAGTTTTATAGCCCCCATAAGATTTTCACTAGCTATTCCCACACACCTCCTAAGAATAGATAGTGCCTCTGAGATCAAGGGGGATATAGGAGCCCAGGAAAAGGCCATTTTGGAGCCCCAGGCCATAAGCAAATGAAAACCAGAGTGAGCTATTCCTACACACCAACAGGGTGGCTATAATCGAAAAGACTGACAATGCCAAATGCTGACAAGGATGGAGAGCAACCACAATGCACATACACTGTTTGTAGAAGTGAAAATGGAACCACCACTTCAGGAAAAGGTCTGGCAATTTCTTTGTTTAGGATAGGTGTAAGTTTAATGTTAAAGCCCAAAATTCCACTCCTGGATACTTAAAAATTAAAGCATGCATACACACAAGGCTTATACGCAAATGTCCATAGCAGCTTATTGGCTAAAACCTGAGAACAGCTCTGCTGATATTCAAGGGAATGGACAAACTACAATCTATGCATACATTCGAAGACCACTCAATAAGAAACTACTGATACATACAACAGTACTAATGAATGATTCACAGAAAACATGTTGTGTTTCCAATTGTACCAAGTCTTAAAGCAATCACACAAAACTGTGGCAAAAATATCAGAAAGGTGATTACCTCCAGAGCAAAAGAATTAGGGAATAACTAGGAAGGAGCATCAGGATACTTTCTCTGTAAAAGTTTTACATTTTGATACAAGTATGCATTATAGAGAGGCATGCATGTATCAAAAATTATAGAAATGGTACACTTAGAGCTTGTCCATTTCTCAAAAGAAATAAACTAATACTGAACTCTAGTAAAGGATATGCTGCTGATCATTTAGGGTGAGGGATATTGATGTCTGCAACTTACATTGGAATGCACCAAAAAGAAAGATGGACTGATGGATGGAGGTAGAATAAAGGGAGTAGAGTAAAATGGTAATGAAGAACCTTCATGCTACTTTAATGTCAGGTATATGCATGTTCACCATACAACTCTTTCAACCTCTCTGTACCACTGATTTTTTTTTTATCATCTTTTAAACGGTTTATTTTTGAGAGATAGAGAATGTGAGTTGGGAAGAGACAGAGATAAGAGAAAGATACAGAATCTGAAGGCAGCTTCTCCAGGCTCTGAGCCACCAGCACAGAGTCTGACATGGGACTCAAACCCACAAACCATGAGATCATGACCTGAGCCGAAGTCGGACGCTTAACCAACTGAGCCACCCAGGTGCCCCTCAAATTTTTCATTATAAAAAGTGAGAAGGAGAAAAACTTGACTCTTTCCATTCTTAACTTCTTGTGGACCTTGGAATCATGAATGCTACACTGACACACAACAGAATATTTACCTTCCAGGCATCATCTCTACTTGCTTCTCATTCTAGGTGTGGCCTCCTAACCATTCCCTTCTCTTACCCATCATTTTAATAACAGTATCTACAGTCATTAAAAAAAAAATCAATAGTTCATCCAGGGATTCTTAATCCAGGATTCCTGAGGGGAGGCAAGAGGAGAAACTCAGGAAGAGTGAGTCCACAGATCAACTGCAATTTTATGAAAAACTGTGCACATGTATATGTGCATTTCTCTGAAAGGAGGATCCATACTTCTCAGACTTTCAAAAGTCTAAGAGCCAGGAAGATACAAAGCACAACTAAAAGCCTTCTTCAAATGCACTCCCAAAAGTGTGCCAATGGCAGTTTATACTTCTAGTTTAGAAATCATCCACTCTTTGATACATCAGTGTTTTTCATTATCAAAGTGCCTTTTCACTGTATGCTCATCTAATTGAAGTGAAAAGGGGGCTGCTTGAAAGCAATCATGTGAGAGCCTATGCCCATGAACATCTTCAGCTACGTACAGTTAGATTCGGTTATCCCATGTGATGTATTCAATTGTTACATACACTGTTCAGTTTTTTAAAAAGCTTTTGATCATAAAGCACTTGGCAGAGTTATTTGCATAAAAAAAGAAATGAACTTTTACTTAAGACCTACTATGTGCCAGGCACTTACATATGGTTCTAATTTCATTCTCTGTGGAGTTACATCTCACCTGGCCTGTTTTGCATTTAAGAAAACTGGGCCTAAAATCATCCCCCAAAAGCCACACAGCAAGAGATTTTGAACCCAGATCTCCAAGGGCTCCAAGGTTAAGTCTCTTCAAAGCTTCTCGAAGCAAGAACTTCAAGTACTACACTCATAGCTCCTAGAACTTGGTTAAATTTATTTTAAATACTCTGTCCCATAGACTTTAAAGTTCTCAAAATTGTCCAGAAATGCAAGCATTCCAGAATGTAAAACCTATCACCCAGACTGCCCTGTGCCTCCAGAGGTGGCAGAACTCACCATATTATATATCCCAATTCCTGGTCGGGAAAATTCCACTGCTGCTGAAGGACAAAGAATGGACGGGCTGAGGTGTAAGAAGGAACACCGCAATGTCACCTACAGCATCGTCCCACCTCAGAGTGCCTTTGTGAGCACTGGAGGGGGCTGTCTCCCCAAGGACTTGGGGATGACCAAAAGCATCACCATCTGGGTTTGCAACAGCAAAGGCTAAATAGAGCCAACTTACCCTGAGGCATCAACTTTATTATCTTCTATTGGAAAAAAATTTTTAAGTAGTCTGTTCATGGGAAGGAAACTAGATGACACTGGACTGGATTTCCAAATTCTAGGGATTTCTGTGGGGTAGAAAGCAATTTATCCCGCAAGCCACAGGCCTCTGGACCTCAAGGGGGTTGCCCTCTGGCCCAGATGCCTACAGGTGTAGAGAAGAATACCAGCTGTGAGCCCAGAAAGGGCAAAGAGCTTAGACACTTTCAGAAACCATTCTGGCAACTCTCTGGTCACCTTTCCTTCTATAAAGCAGGCCTTGATGTTTCTACTGAATAAAAACTCGGCACTCAAGAAAAGGCTTCCTCCATCCCTGTTATCTTAATATCAGCAAAAGTGAGTTAAAAACCATCACAAGATACCTTGAAAGGGAAAACTGATAGTAAAAGGCCAGTCTGGACTATGTATGGATCTAGGGAGGGGCATTCTGACTACAGTGGAGAAGATGATAAAGTGAGCGCACTCGGGGGAAGGAACAGGGGTAGGGACAGATGAATGAACTGATACATTGTATGGCAGTTTACAGGTGGCCTATCCCAATATCCAGTCTCTCTTCCTCAAGAACAGGACCTCAAGTTTTGGCAGGCACATTGTCACCCTGTTTAAAGACTGCAGTTCTCTGCCTCCCTTGTAGCTAGGTGTGGCCTTACATCTAGATTACTGCATGAAACTCAAGTTCTTAAGAGGAGGGAGGGAATGCCCTTTGCCTTTCTTCCCACTTCAGCCTGGTATGTGGATATGATGTCTGGACTATGTATATCTTTAAATTTATTTATATTGAGAGAGAGAACATGCACACACATGGAGGGGGGCCAAGGTGAGAGGGAAGGAGAGGGAGGGAGAATGAGAATGAATATCCCAAGTAGGCTCCAAGCTGTCAGCACAGAGCCTGACCAACTGGGAGATCATGACCTAAGCCAAAATCAAGAGAAGGATGTTCAACTAACTGAGCCACCCAGGTACCCCTGGACTATGTCCATCTTAAACTATGAGGTTCAAAGAAACCCTCGAGACAGCAGAGTGGAAAGATGGAAGGAGCTCAGTTCCCTGTTAATACCATGAAGCTACCATATTCAGCCCTAGGTTGACAACCTCTAGACCTCAATGAGAGAGAGAAATGAATACGTACCTTATGTAACATGCAGGTAATTGCAATTATCTATCCTATGCAACTGAACCTATTCCTAACTGATATGGGTGGGTGGATAAATCTCTAAGAAGTTATTTTTGACAACTGATAGCCCAAGTACCACACCCTAATCACTGCTCTGATCTCTAACTAGCCCCTACCATCCAGATGAAAAAGGGTTCATTATTAGAAGTAGCTCCAGCACTTGGGAAAGGCCACAGGTCCACGACCATCCTTCTCAAACCACTAAATCAAATCCAGCATTTCAAGCAAAGTCACCTGTTCAGGGTATTATATCTTATTATAGAGTGTAAGACACATGTGAGTTCATAAATAATTAGGCTTCAGAAGCCCCACCTCACAGCACGTGAACTCTAAAATGCTTAGTTTCCCTCAAGAAAAATTTAAAGGGAAAGATGTAGGCTTTAAACATGTGAATTTCAAACAAGTCAGCCAAGCAGTCTCTAGCCCAGAAGCTACGTTAATGACGCAACAGAGAATAAGAAATAGGAAGTGGTGACCTGTCTTTCCAGGTGCTCTTCTCCCAAGTTAGGACTGTGTGACACTAAAATTTCTGAGAGGAGACCTGCGCCCAGGAGGATGTTTACCACACATGTTATTCCAAGTCAAGCAGGAAGTTACCCAACAGCAGCGAAGAGAGGCTAAAGTTGTAGGCCAGTTCCCAAGGGCATGACATAACCACCTCCACCAGGAGATGTGTTTTCCATTACATCTCCAGCAGTGGGAGATTCTTCAACAGCCTCATAGAGGAGTGGCTTCACAGCATGCCCACCGTGGCTGTCTGGTCAGTCCAAGAATCCTGAGAGGACACCCCTTTAGCCCACAAGGATTCTGAGAGGCTCCCTTGACGTCCCATCTGCCATCTCCCCATTCTGATTTCCTGGGCTAAAAACATACACCCACACCCCAACCTCATGACTCCACAATCCTCAGCCCTCACTTCACTCCCCAGGCTTCTTCAGAGAGATCCCCAAGGGCCAGGATTTCTGAGATTCTGGAGAATAAAGCTCTCCACTCACTTCCCAGCTGTGCAGGACTCCTTCTCCAAGGACATCCAAATGGGAAGGGAAAGCTATCTTTTAGGATGTGAGGTTAGATTTTGGTGATAAAGTTTTAAATTGCTGTCCATTATTAACGTTAAACTCACAGCAGTCAGCCCTGAGATCTGCAATTACAACAATTCATAAAAACAGCCCCTTTGTTAGTTGCACTTGAAGAGCTTTTGAAATATAATTGCAACATGGTGCAAAGTAAAATAAAAATTCAGATTTTCTTTTACCAAGGCCATGAACAATACTGTCCTTTTTACAGCAGCGGAAAGCCTCAAGACATCCGTTATATTCCTCAATGAGCTTTGTTCAATAAATGCTAAGCCTTGAAGCTTTTAAATGTATTAAAGTGATTATGATATCATCACTCCAAAGGCACTTCAATAGAACATTAAGACAGAAATAATTTTCTTCCACACAAACGGCGTAACAGTAACAAAAAGTTGATTAAATGCACATTGTATCAAAAATATTTTCAGTATCTACAGACATATGTAGGTAACATTAACTGTAACCCACACCATGGACAGGGGAAGAAAAGAGTAAATAATAAAAGCATTAGGGAGAGAGCAAATTTTAACAATATATCTTCAAAACAGAAAAACTGTAGGCTGACTATGACTTTGGTTTTGGATTTACAGTCAAAGTCAACACTACATAAAAGAGAGTAAGTCTCAAAATTAATACATACTAGAGGAGAACAAGTCCTTGTTTGCTTCTCTAATAAGCCCAAATATATTCCCCACTCACACATGCCAAAATTTCTTAAATGCCTCAATGTGACTGGTAGGAAATTTGAGTCCATTGATTTATAACATCACTTAACACACTGTAAGCAGGCGATGACTCTGCAAGGGGCAGATGCCTAACATGTCCAACCAGGATGTGTAGAGAAGGTAGGATCGGAGGCCAAGAGGTGGTTTCAAAGCAAAACGGCAAGATGTAAGATTCTCTTTGTTGCAGGCTCATTACAGAATGCTCTTAGCACAGATAAGGGGATTATGAATTCACATGTGAATTTATCCCCTATTAAACTTTCAGCAAAAGGGTCAGTTGGCTGGAATAGCAAAGCCAAGGCACCACGGTCACATGCCAAGGTAGAAACTACTTGCAGGCTTTCCTGACACATGAGTAAGAAAGAAGGGAAGTTTCAGCCCTTTGAGTGCGTGCAGATTAACATTTACATCTCTGTGTTCAGTTACGTGTCCTGCTATTTTGCTCAGCTTTATCTTGCAAGTATGCGCTCCCAAGCCATTTAGTACTTGATATAGCCTTACTAATGGGTCTATAACAGGGTGTTTGGTGGGGGGTTTTTTTGTTTTTTGTTTTTTGGTTTTTAGCAGCTATTCATGTAGTAAGAATATCTATCATATGTGGGTCATATTTTGTTCAAATATTTACCATCAGTTGTTTTGGCCTAAGTTTGTTTATGGTGTGTTTTTAAAACAAGGAAATGAATTCTAACATCTTAAAAGTAAGGAGGGGGCGCCTGGGTAGCTCAGTTGGTTAAGCATCCAACTTCAGCTCAGGTCATGATCTCACCGTTTGGGAGTTCGAGCCCCGCTTCAGGCTCTGTGATGACAGCTCTGAGCCTGAAGCTGGCTTCAAATTTTGTAGTCTCTCTCTCACTCTGCCCCTTCCTGACTCATGCTCCATCTCTCTCTCTCTCAAAAATAAACTTTTTTTTTTTTTTTTTTTTTTAGAAAAGTAAGGAGAAAAGCATTCTAAGGATGGGGGGGGGGGGGGGGGGGGCAGTCCTGCCAGGAAAAAACAAACAAAACTCTCAAAAGAGTTAAGACCAAATCCCTACATATGACCCAGTACCTTTCCACTTGTCTTACCCCCTAGACCAAAAGAAGAGTGTTTCTCAGTAGAACACTCCATAAACAATGCAGACTCCACAAGAAAGGAGATGGACAAGGCCTTTTATTACACAACTCGGGGCCCTTGTGATTTCCTTTATGGGGAGCATATCCTTGTCCATCACTTCAAGCACTGCTCCCTAGCCCTGGCAGCTTCTTAAACTAGCCCAGAGAAAGAAACACATAACAAAGGGCCAAGGAAAAAGGAAAATAAAGACCATACAGTGGGTGACAAGTTCCCCCACTCAAGCAACTAGCCAGTGCCGTGGGCCAGAATTGATTTTCTATACGACATCAGAAAGGATTACCTCTCCCCCACAATACTGCCCAGGGGGATGGAGTGGAAATCATAATTAATTCAAGCAAATTCAATTCTGAGAGTCCAAGTGACAAATATTTTCCTTACAATATGAAGCACAGCCTTAAAACATCTTAGAAAACAGTTGGTGGGAGCAACAGTGACACACTCAATGCAATAATGCACAAAGCTACACAGTCAAATGCTTGTGACCAAGTAAGAATTCTTCCAAATCAGGAAAGAACATTCTTTTAAAAAGTAAATTCCAACTTCAAAGAAAATTCATTTCCATTAATGATGTTGACTCTCCTTCCCTCCTGGTGATATGAGGGAGGGGGGAGTGGAGGTCAATTTAATTCCTCAACTATCTTGGTCCATTAGGCCAACCAAAATATTCTGTTAGAGAAAAATTTATTATTGTGCTCCTGATGCAAGGGATCATATGGGAAAGGTTGCTTCCACAGCCAATGTGACCTCAACACCAAAGAATCTAAAATACCATGGCACTCAACTACAAACTAGCCACACCATCAGAGAGTTAGCAACACCCATACTATCAAAAAAGATCATCACAATACCATTTCTTTTTGATTTCTGAGTTTTTTTGTTTGTTTGGTCTTTGGGGCTTCAGAGTGTATTCCATTGAGTGGTAGGGTTATACAGGAGAGAGAACACTGAGTCAAGAGGCAGGCATCCCAACATCTAGTACCAACTCTTAGCACTAACCAGATCAGAGGCCTTGGGCCAATGAACACCTCTCTGGAGGCCCTGGGCCTCCTCTCTAGAATAAAATGACTTACTTACATGTTTCCATATACTCTTTCAGTTGTAATATTCTACAACTGTGGATTATTCTCATCTTCCTAAAGAAATTCTACTTAGAATTACTTTTAAATAAGTTTCCATTCCTTGGCCCCAACAGCTGGGCAAGAGTGTGTATGTTCTGGGTAAAAAAGGGGATATTCTGGAATTCACAGTCAGAGGGTAAATCCCCAAAACAAAGTTAGAAGTTCATCCTATGTGTCATACATGCACATACACAAGCATGCATCTCCTTGGCCAAAACACTTCTCAATCATTACAACCCATTATTTATTAGAGAATGCTTCTGTTTAGCTTACTATATGTGATCAGAAAGGGTGGGAAGAGCATGGTTGATACATGCACAGTCTTCAGCATCACATGACTGATTCATGCTATGCCCCTTTGGGCAAACTTATATTAACCTCTCTGATCCTGTTTCCTCATCTAGGAAATGGGAAAGATAGTAATACCTTGCTCACAGGATTATTATGAGACTCAAACAGGACAATCACATGAAGCAGACACAGTAATTGTTATAATCACTATTTACCTCTACCGCTTCTATTAATATCCCATTAGGTTGCTCTAAGAATTTAATAAGAGCATATATGAAATACTAAGCACCAGTCCCTAGCATACAGCAAAAACAAAGGTTGCCAGTATTCTTATTTTTATACTCATTACATGGTGTTATTATGTCATCAAATAAGCTTATAGCACTGCTAGTTAGCACAGTACTCCTGGTTTTCCCCCCAGTGACCATTTTCCATGATCTAGTTCTAGCCCTCAGGCTCCCTCAGACAGAAAACACAAACCCCCCAAACTAATGCTTCTTGGTGATAACAAGGCTTGGTGAGAGGAGCCAAGGAGTATAGACGAAGCAATTTATGTTCCTCCTCTCCAAAGTGAGAAGGCTACAGCCAACTAGCTCACACATCTGTCCAACACTGGCTTTATACAAATCTACCTGTCAATCATTCCCAAGTGTGGGCAGCACCCACAACCTCATGAGAGTCTTAATGACTGATGACCCCAAATAACCAACCTGAAACCCAAAGGAATAGCTTCTACATACAGCTCCAAGAACTTGTGGGAGATCACTACCAAACCCGGGGTTGAATTCATTTTCTGGGCTTTGCCCAATTTTGTTCCTATCAAACAATGGATGGGTGCTGCTGGACATCACTTCACAGTCAAGAGTTTCTCTACTACACCTTTATTTTCCACTTAGAACTAGAGTCAGTAACACTCATTTATTTCTGTCCTCTAGTAGTAAGATTCCTTCTCAGGTTGTTTCCCCCTAAAAGTCCAAAGGGATTGGCATAGAAAGTTCTGCCCACAATGGGGTGACTGACTGCTGCAAATTAAGATATACCAACCATGTTTGAGGCAGTTCAGTGAGCTTCCCTGCTCTTTATGAGCCACATTAAATAACAAGTAAGCATGACTTGTTCCTTTGGCTGTGATTGGTGTGATTTATCTTTCTGGGAAAGGTGCACAAGACCTCAGAGGACTCCTCTGAGATTCATGTGAGAATTGAGAACACATGACCATGGTCACAGTTTGCCAATTTCTGCTGGTTTCTATAAAGGGAAAGGAAACTGTATGTTAAGGGTTAAGGGGGCTCCAGGCCTTTAAGATGGAAGAAATTACCCCATTTCCAGGGAACAAGGCAGATGATAACTTAGCATCTCCCCTGGGAGCCCCTCCTTTCTGTAGACCCCCTGCCCCCAGTTCTTCTGCTTCAAAGAAGGCACTGCTACTCACTCTGGATCTTTAAATGGAAGCAGATCCTAGAACCATGGGGACAATGGTAAGACACTGGCCATCTCAGGCCCACCACTTGCTTATTCAATACCTCCCAAGTTAATCTCAAAACACCAAAGGGCAAGAGAGAAGAAATGAAGATAGCACCAATGCTAACTTTTTATCCCCATTATTTACTTACTTTATTAGAGTTTTCCGAACTCCTCTGCACAAAGGAAAAGGTAAGCTATAGAAAACTAAGTGGCTTTGTCATCAAAAGCCTTCTCCACACTGGCATGCAAACACCTGTCAGTGCAAAAGATGCCTCTTTATCAAGTCTTCATGCCTACCAGGAGCCAAGTACACTCCGAGATTTCAGACTATTTTCTTCCAATGTTTTGAAGTCCTTTTCAGTTCACATGAAGGCTAACGATTTCAAAAAGATGGGAAAAGGAAAGAGTTCTTTAAAAAAAAAAAAAACGAAAAGGAAAAGATACTGTGCCATGATTATGAAGTCCTAAAAGCCTTTTAGCTGACAGCAAAGGCTTTGTTGAATAGCCCCCAAGAACCTCCACTGAAAGACACGGTACAGAAATAAAACAGAGGAAGAGCATCCACAGTTTAGCATCCCCAGCCCCCCAGATTCAGACAGCGCATATTATAGCAGAAGTCAGGTTTCTGCCCCAACAGCCCTTTGGAATACTTAAGGTCCAGTGTGGCAGCTGACAAAGGAGTTCAATCAACTGACCTCTCACATTCTGCCCATGGAGAAATTAGTTTGTACCAAACTCAGCACAAGCCTGTGGTTAAAACCACAATTTCAAAAATAGTAAAATGCCCTAAACCCTCAGAGTTCCCCCCATGTCCCAAGTAGATCAGTTTACTCATGATGCTCTGTCCTCAGTTTCCACATTGAGGGATGAGTGCCATGCTAACGAAGTCTGCTTTTCCAAGCGCTTGCCCCAGTCACTAGAGTTCGGACCACTCACAGACACTTAGCACTGGGGCATTTCGAGCACTCACGTGGGGTAGCACCTGCTTACACAGAGCTGTGGTGGAGCTAAACCTACCTTTTATAATCTCAGTAGCTCGTACATTTCCTGCCATTCTGCCCCAACCAGTGGTGCATGAACAGAGAGTTAGAGTTGGGAAGAAGAAACTACAACCAAGATTCTATTAAATAAGTTCACATATCTCCCACACATCCCAACATGAAAGCATAATTTCAACAGCACATGCAGTATTTGGCTTGGGTGTGCGAAATACCAGCTTTTGAGTGATGGGGCACTCCCCCCTACTTCAGACATACCTTTTCTCTTAAACTATTACACTTGGAGAGCTTCAAGCTCCTGCTCCAGACCCATCCATCTAACAACAGAAAGCACCTCTCAAGCTCCTTTCTGACACAAGCCCATCATTCACCATTTGCTGGTATGCACAGTTTTTGCTGACAAAGCTCCATTACTAGAAAAAGCTCAGTAAGTAAAGCTGATTTGAAATAACTATATATTATATGGAGGCTGGATGAGGAAAACTGATTTGGAGTCTAGAAAATCATCATATAAAAGAGGCTCTAGAAAGAACTGCTTAATTATTTAAATACCTTCACTTCCTACAGACCATACATCATTTGATTTATCATCAGTGTTCAATACTTGGTAATTTACTGGGGTCATCTGACAAAACAACTCCATATAGCAAGTACATATCAGACACTGTAATTCTTCAGTTGAAATGTCTGTGTATCCCTGATTAATGTTTGAATACTAAGCTAATGCTATCAAACTGAGGTGTGTGCCAATTTCAGCTCTCCAGTGAAGATGCAAAGCTGAGAGCATGCCAATAGGGCAGCTCGAAGAGCAAATTATCATGTGCTGTCCTCCGTTGTTACAAGGTACACTGATAACATGGCTGGGATGGCCCCAATAAAGATGCTTATCCCTAAGTCAGTTCAACAGCAATGTCTCATCCCAGGTGCCTCACTGCCTGATTCAACTGCTACGTATAGCACAGAGACCAAGACCTCAGGAAGAGGATCTATGCCTTTCCCCCAACACACCAGGCTCATCCCAAGCCCAGCTCTGCTCGTGGTGTGCCAAGCCCAAAAGGCACCATTACATACTCCACACCTCCTACTTGCTCAAGACCTAACTCCTGTGTAAGAGCTTTGTTATCCAAGCTCAAAATGCTCTCTCCAGTCTTTCAACACTTGCTACTACCATCAGTGGTTTTTTTTTTTTTTTTGAAATCAAGTGGTCTCAATAATTTCAAGATACAATCTCCACATTCTGGATATTCTTTGGAGTGCTTAATATGTTAATAAATGAGAGCAACTCTAAGTTTCAGGACATGGCAAGTACAACAGGTCAAAAATTATGAAATGAAGAAGCCTACTATCAATTCATCAGGACATCCAATCAATAGATTTCTAATTATGTAATTTGAAAACAGATGTAACTTTTTGAAGTGCCTATTTACAAAGCTTGATCATATGCTAGGTCATAAAAAGGACCTAGAATTCCAAGAAACAGATATAGTACAGACTGCATGACAGTACTCGGATTATACATCACAAAAATTTTTAAACCTCCAATTTTTAGGACATGAGAAAAATCAAAATCCCAAAATACCTAGAAAATAAAAATATAAAACATTATGTATTAGGCTCTATAGGAAAGGGATGCCTGGTGGCTCAGTTGATGAAGCATTTGACTTCAGCTCAGGTCATGATCTCACAGTTCATGAGATGAAGCCTCATATCAGGCTCTGTGATGACAGCTTGGAGGCAGGGGCCTGCTTTGGATTCTGTCTCCCTCTCTGTCTGCCCTTCCGCTGGCTCATGCTCACACACTCATGCTCTCTCAAAATAAATAATTTTTTAAAAGACATTTAATAAAAGAATCTGCAGGATATAATTTAAAAAGCACTCAGATGGGGTGCCTGGGTGGCTCAGTTGGTTAAGCATCCACCTTCGGCTTAGGTCATCTCACGGTTCGTGGGTTCAAGCCCCACATTGGGCTCTGTGCTGACAGCTAGCTCAGAGCCTGGAGCCTGCTTCAGATTCTGTATCTCCCTCTCTCTCTGACCCTCCCCTGCTTGCACTGTCTCTCTCTCTCAAAAATAAAAAACCATTTAAAAAATGTTTTAAATGTGCTCAGAAAAAAAAATCCTAGCTTTAAGCAGTGCAGCTCTAAAGATAAAATGCTTTACTGTGCAGCTCAAATACAAACAATAGAATAAGGAAAGCAGAAATATTGATAGGTATAAAAACAGTAATAAGAAAAAAATAGTGGCACTAAAATAAATACAAGACCATTAAATAATAAGCTACTAAACTGATAATTAAGAGGAAGAAAAGATCAAGGATATAGGGCTTAGGATTCTGTACCCCGCAGGATGAAACTATCAGAAACAGTCCCTGGCAGGTTACCACCTCCAAAGCATTGCACTGACAGGAGAGGGAAACACATCCCCAGTATTTTCTATAACCGCTCCTTCAAGACTTGGAGAAGTAGGTGTTTCACCTACTACAGAGAGTCAAGCACAATGAAGAAACAAACAAGAATAAGATAGAAGCAGGGAGGGGGACAGGGAGGCAGTGCCACATAACCAAATGGAGATAAGGTAATTCACCTGATTAAGGGTAATTTACTTGATAAAGAATTCAAAGTAATAATCATAAATATGCTCACCAATATCAAGAGAAGCATGGATAAACACAGACATCAGCAAAGAGGAACTCTAAGTAGCATACAGAAGTCACAGAGTTGAGTAACACAAGTACTGAACTAAAGGAGTTCACCAACAGACTACATGAAATAGAAGAACCTGTGACCTAGAAGAAAGGGTAGTAGAACTCATCCAAACAGAGCAGCAAAAGGAAAAGATTTTTATAAAGTCAAAGTAGCTTAAAAGATATACGTGACATCACGGGGAAAATAATTTTTGAAGAGCAGAGGATGGACAGAGAAATGGGTACAAAACTTATTTCAAGAAGTCAACAGCTAAAAACTTCCTTAACTTGAAAAGGAAAAAGACATTCAGATTCAGGAAACCCACAGAGTTTCAAATAAGATGAACCCCAAGAGATCCACACCAAGACAGACTACATTAAAATGTCAAAAGTTAAAGAAAACACATTGGTTTTCTCTTGCTGCTCTGAAGTTAAGACCTAAGACCATCAGATTTTTCAGAAGAAACTTTGCAGGCCAGAAGGGAGTGGCTGAAAGCAAAAACTTCCAACTAGCAAGGTTATCCAGAATTAGAGAATTTTCCAGCTAAGCAAAAAAATAAAAAAGTTCACTGCCACTAAATTGGCCTTACAAGAAATGTCAGACTTCTCTAAGCTGAAAAGCAAGGATGCTGATTTCTAACAAAACATATAAAAGTAAAAATCTCACTGGGTAAGGCCAATATATAGTAAAAGCAGTAAACAAAAAAACAAAACAAAAAAACTAGGAAGAATAACTACAACAATTAAAGAATACAAGAAATAAAAAGATGTAAAATGTGACAAACATGGAGTAAAACTGTAGAGTTTCAGAATGCATTCAATTTTAGGTTCCTCTCAACTTACAACAGACTAGTATACATATAGGCTGCTATATATGAGCCTGAGAGGCAAAAACCTAGAGTAGACACACAAAAGATGAGAATGGATTCTAAACCTAACACCATAGAAAAGCATAAGATTACAAGGGAAGAAAACAGGAAACGGAACAAAGAACTACAGAACAGCCAGAGCAGCCTCCACACTGTTTTCCAGAGACTTTTCAATACTGAAAACAAACTGAGGGCTGAAGAGGGAAGGGGGAAGGGATAAGAGGGTGATGGTCATGGAGAGGGACACTTGTGGGAAAGAGCACTGGGTGTTATATGGAAACCAACTTGGTAATAAACTATCTAATAAAAAATTTTTTAAGAAAAAAATAAATTTTAAAAATTTTAAAAATTAGAAAAAATAATAGAACAGCCAGAAAACCATTTTTCTAACAGGCAGTAAACACATACCTATCTGTAATTATTTTAAGTGTAAATGGACTAAATTCTCCAATCAAAAGACATAAACTGCCTGAATGGATTTAAGAAAAATAAGTAAGATCTATCTATACGTTGCCGGCAAGAAATTCACCTCAGATGTAAGGACACACATAGAATGAAAGTAAAAGGGATGGAAAAAGATGTTTATTGCAAATGGAAAGTAAAACAAAGCTAGAGTACCCTGATCAGCAAGATGGAATTTACAACAAAGACTAATAAACCTCAAAGATGGGCATTACATAATGATAAAGGGGTCAATCCAACAAAGAGCATTTGTAAATATTTATTCACCTAAAATAGAAGCACCCAGATATATAAAGCAAATATTAACAGACCTAAAGGGTGAAAGCAAAAGCAATACAATAATAGTAGAATATCCTACTTACATAAAAGATAAATCATCCAGACAATAAGGAAAAAAAAATCAACCTTAAACCCATTACATCAGATGGATTTTGACATATACAGAACTTTCCATCCAAAAGAATACACTTCTTCTCAAGTGCACATAGATTATTCTCCATGACATAGCATATGTTAAATCACAAAACAAATCAATAAATTTAAGATTGATGTGTCAAATATCTTTTAAGACTACAATGGTATGAAACTCAATCACACACATACATACACACACACACACCTGGGAAAATCACAAGTATATGGAGATTAAACAAAATGCTACTGAAAACCAACAAAGAAATCAAAGGAGCAATCAAAAATACCTTGAGACATATGAAAACATCACATACCAAAATCTACGGGATGTAGCAAAAGCAGTTCTAAGAGGGAGGTTCACACAACACAGACTAACCTCAGTGAACAAGCGACATCTCAAACATGTACTTTGCACCTCAAGCAACTAGAAAAAGAGGCCCAAAGCCCAAAGTTAGAAAGAAGGAAATAGTAGAGCAAAAATAAGAGGCTAAAAACAGAAATCAAACTAATCAATGGATTAAGGAGTTGGTTTTTTGAAAGGTAAACAAAATTGATATACCTTTCTTATTTGAATGCTCTTTTTCTAGGCAATCAGAATGAAAGACAGAATATTACATCTATTACCCAAGAAACACTAGGAAGCCTAAGCAACTACTATGAATAATAAACCAACAAATTGACAGCCAGAAATGGATAAATTCCTAGAAACACACAATGTTCTAAGACTGAATCAAGGAGAAATAGAAAAACCTCAATAGCAAGGAGATGGGATTGGTAATCCAAAACCTTCCAAAAAACAAAGTGCATGACCAGACAGCTTCTCTGGCAAATTCTGCCAAACATTCAAAGAAGATTTAATATCAATCCTTCTCAAGCTCTTCTAAGAAACTGAGGAGGATGGAATGCTTCCAAATTCATTTTATGAGGCTAACATTACCTTGATACCAAAACCAGACAAGGATACCTCAAATAAAGAAATCTACAGGTCAATATCCCTGATTAACATAAACTTAGAAGTTTTCAGCAAAGTATTAGCAAACTGAATTCACTAAAACATTAAAAAGATCATATGTCATGATCAAATGGTATTTATTCCAGGTATGAAAAGATTATTGAGTTACAAATCAATGAGATACACTGTATTAGCAAACAGATAAAAATCAATCACCCCAATAGATGCATAGAAGTATTTGACAAAATTCAACATCCATTTATAATAAAAACTCTCAACAAAGCAGGTACCTCAACATAATCAAGACCATATAGGATAAAACCACAATCAACATCATACTCAATGGTGAAAAGCTCAAAGCTTTTCCTTGAAGATCAGGAATCGGACAAGGAAGCCAACTCTCACTACTTTTTTCAACACAGTATTAGAAGTCCTAGCCAGAGAAATTAGGCAAGAAAAAGAAATAAAAGGCCTAACTATTGTAAAGAAGATAAAATTGTCATTATGTGTCACTATTTATAAACTTTAACTCAAAAGGAGTCCACACAAAAATCTTAGAATAAATTCCATAAGGTTAGATACAAAATTAATATATTAGATTTTTTTATACACTAACCAATTATGAGAAACCAAAACTAACAATACCACTTATAACTGCATCAAAAAAAAAAAAAAAGGCAAAACCCTAGGAATACATTTAACCAAGAATGTGGAAGACCTCGCTAGATGGCATTGATGAACAAAACTAAAGAAGACAATAAATGGGAAGATATTCCATGCTTCTGGACTGGGGCAATGTTGTTAAGATGTCCATACCATCCGCAGTGATCAGAATCAATCCAACACCTACCAACATTCCAGTGGCATTTTTCACACCAAGACAAGTAATTCTAAAATTTGTATGGAACCATAAAAGATTCCAAATAGCCAAAACAATATTGAGAAAGAATAAAGCTGTAGGCATCATGGCCCTTGATTTATAACTATACTACAAAGCTACAGTAATCTTAACAGTATGGCTATGGTATAAATACAGACACATCTTAGTCCTTGGATCAATAGAACAGAATCTAGAGGCCAGAAATAAGCCCATGCACATATTGGCAATAAATTTATGACCAAAGAGCCAAGAATACACAATAGGAAAAAGACAATCTCTTCAAAAAATGGTGCCAGGAAAACTGGGCAGCCACAGACAAAATAATGAAACTCAACCACTACCTTGTGCCATAAACAAAAATTAACTCAAAATTGATTAAAGATTTGAATGTAAGACCAGAAACTTTAGAGTTTACCGGGAGTCTGGTCAGCTCCCGGACACTGCTTTTGCCAACTTATTTGGATCTGATTCCAATAGCAATAGCAACAAAAGGAAAAATAAACAAATGGGAGTACGTTGACCTAAAAAGCTTCTGCAAAGTGAATGAGACCATTAACAAAATAAAAAGGCAACCTAATAAATGGAAGAATGACATAGTCAATAAGCTGTTAATATCTAAACTGTATAAAGAACTCCTACAACTCATTAACAAAAAAAAAAAACATATTAAAATAATGGGCATGGAATCTGAACAGTCCTTCCAAAATCATACATATGGCCACCACATACATGAGTAGCATTCAACATCACTGATCAGGGAAATGCAAATCAAAACCACAATGAGATGTCACCTCACACCTGTCAGAATGGCTATTATCAAAAAGCCAAGAAATCACAAGTGTTGGCAAGGATGTAAAGGAGAAAGAAAAAACTCTCATGCACTGTTGGTGGAAATGTAAATTGGTACAGCCATTATGGAAAGAGTATGGAGATTCCTCAAAACACCAAAGATGCAACTACCATATGATCCAACAATTCCACTTCCAGGTATTTATCAGAAGAAAACCAACCATCCAAAAGATATCTACACCTCTATGTTCATTACAGCATTTTTACAATAGCTAGCATACGTAAACAACCACAGTATCAATCATGGATGAATGGATAAAGAGGATATGGTATACATATACAACAGAGTACTATTCAACCATATAAAAGAATGAAATCTTGCCATTTGCAACAACACAGGTGAACCCTAAGAATGTGCTAAATCAAAGAAATCAAACACAAAAAGGCTAATCCTATATTTCACGACTATGTGGAATCTAAAAAGCAAATCAAAACCAAACTCAGAGGCAGAGAACAAAGAGGAGTTGCCCAAGGGGAGGGGAGTTGGAGAGTGGGCAAAAATGGGAGTAAGGAGTCAAGAGGTAAAAACTTCTCATCCTAGAAGTCGTCACAGGAATTTAACATACAACAGGACTCCAGTCAATAATATTGTATTGCATATTATGTAACTTTATATGGTGTTGGGGAAATTAAAGTTACTGGGGTGGGTGATCATTTCACAGTGTATACAAATACCAAAACTTTATTTTGTACACAGAAAACCAATAGTTACCTGTCAAGTACACCTTAGTAATAAAACAAATTTACAAAGAATGTAAATGTATACATAATCAGATGCCAAATAAAAAGACATAAAAGCAATAATTTTGCTCGACTTTAATACATTTGAAATCCTGGATAAACTGTATTTTCTAGGGTATTATAAATTATCAAAACTAAGTCCGGAAAATATTGAAAATCTAAATAGACCAAGTACTCTATAAGATATGGATAAAGTTACCAGAGATAAAACTAACACATTCCAGGCCCCAAATGTTTCACAGATAAAACTTATCTATTCCCTTAAGAAATAGGAAACTACAATGCTATCTGAACTATTTCTTCCAAAACATAAAATATTCTGAACTACTTTTATAAATAAGTATAACATTGTATTAGTCTGCTCTACTATAACAAGATACCTCAGACTAGGCGTTTCATACAACAATTGTATTTTCTCAGAGTTCTGGAGGCTCCAAGTCCATGATCAAGGTACCATCAGGATGTCTGTTGAAAGCACTCTATTCAGCTTGTAGACCGCTGCCTTTTTGCCATGTCCTCATGTAATCTTTTCTCTGTGCAAACCTCTCCTTGATGGTTCCTTAAGGACACCGGTCCTTTGCATTAAGGCTTCACCCTTACTGACCTCATTTAACCTTTATGACCTCTCTAAAGGCCTTATGCCAAATACAGTCACACTGGAATTTAGGGCTTCCATACATAAATTTTGGGGGTACACAATTCAATCCATAGCCAATGGGATTAATAAGTGCCTTATTACAAAATCTACAATAGTCTGTCATACCAGTCAATAAAAAGGGGGGAAACAACATGCCCACCTCCTCAGGTCCTGAGAAAGCAGAATGCTAAAAAGCCAGCATCAGTTACTCAAAAAATATATGAAGTACCAAGATGCAGATTTCAATTCCTTTGGACATATACCCATGAGTTGAATTGTTCAATCAAATGGTACAGTTTTGGGGTTGTTCTGTTTTTGCCCCTCACCTTTTTATTTCTGAAAGTGAGAGGGCACCAGAGTTGGGGAGGAGCAGAGAGAATCCCAAGCAAGCTCTGCACTGCCTGACACGGGGCTTGAACTCAGGAACTGTGACATCATGACCTGAGCCAAAGTCAAGTGTTGGATGCTTAACTGACTGAGCCCAGGCTCCCACATCATATGGTAGTTGTATTTTCAATCTTTTGAGAATGCTCCAAGCTGTTTTCTATAGTGGCTGGAGCAATTTACACTGCCACCACAAGTGTACAAGCTTTCTCTTTTCTCCACATCCACACCAACACTTGCTATCTTCTCTTTTATTGATAATACATATTTTTACATGTCTCAGGTACAGCAAAGTGCTTCTAGTTAGTAACACTGTACTATATACTTAAGAACACTTAAAGTTTTACTAAGAGGGTAAATCTTATCACACAACCTAACATATACAAATAAGGGGAGGAACCTTTTGGAAGGGATAACTATGTTTTTAAATTTATTTTGAGAGAGAGAAAACACATGAGTAGGAGACAGGCAGAGAGAGGAGGAGAGAGAGAATCCCAAGCAGGCTCCACACTGTCAGCACATGAACCAGATCATGACTGGAGCCAAAGTCAAGAGTTTGACACTTAACCAACGGAGCCATCCATGCATCGCAGTGATAACTATGTTTAAGGCATAGATTGTGGTGATGGTTCCATGGGTATACTGAGATCCAAACTCATCAAGATGTAGGCATCAAGTATGTACAGGTTTTTGTATGTCCATTCATACTTCAATAGTGTAAAAAGCAATAAAATTACACTGCTTTAATTTTTTTAACCTTTATTTATTTTGAGAGACAGAGCTTGAGCAGAAGAGGGGAAAAGACAGAGGGAGACACAGAATCCGAAACAGGCTCCAGGCGGTGAGCTGTCAGCACAGAGCTCAACAACACAGGGCTCAAACTCATGAACCATGAGATCATGACCTGAGTTGAAGTCAGATGCTCAACCAGCTGAGCCACCCAGGTGCCCCAAAACTATACTGCCTTGAGAAAAATTCTATTTTAAAAACGCTGGGAGTACTAGCCAATGTGATTAGAGAAGGAAAAGCAGCATTAATAAGAAAGCTGCGCAATTTTTTCTCATATGATACAACTGTATGCCAAAACCCAACAATTACCAAATAACTTTTAGAAAGGAGATATTAATATGGTAGCTTATTATAAAGTCAACATTTAAAAACCAAGTTTCGCTCTTTACTATTTCATTTTTCATTCCATTTCATTCAATTAACTACAACTTACAACCCTTTTATTTTTGCAAAGCATTTTTCACAATCCTGTGAAGTAGGTATTAATCAACCCCGTTTTACAGGTGCAGAAAATAAAGCTCAAGAAGGTTAAATCACTTTTCATGGTCACAAAGCTAGTAAATAGCAGTATCTGTCCTCTGACTCCAAGCCCTGTATTCATTCCCTCTAACAAGATGCTTCCCTTCCTCACCACTCTCCACCCAATACCACAAGAGAGAGTTATTAAATTGCTTGAGTGTTTTTCTCAACTCCAAAATTAACTCTTAAATCAACAGCAGATCCTAAGAGCCTAGATCTGTTTCTAAAGCAGAAATTATCTATGAAAATGAACCTATTTGTTACAGGGGTAGAGTGATTAATGTTATACACAGCAACCTAGGTAAATAATTCTTAACTAGTTGGAATATATGATCAACATACTCATTTTCACTTTAAGATTGCAGCATTTTCCCCCCACAATTCATACTATAACCTCTTAACACAAACCAGTGTTTTATCAAAATTTCTATTACAGAAAACACACATTTCTACTAACTGTCATTTTGTTTCAAGTTGGCAAAGTATCATAATTAAATGCAAAAGGTATCCTAATACCTTTGGCACCAGGCCAATGTGGCCACATCCAGTAAATTCTTAAGGTTATCATGGAAGATAAAGTATGTGTTTCAACTCAATTAGGTGGTGTCTTTATCACTTAAGAAATGTGTTGCACGACACACAGGGTGTTGTGAAATCCATGCACATTAACAGACCCGAAATTTGCCCTCACAGAACTTAGTATTTAGTTGGGAACACAGACATAAATAACAATACACACAATCACAAGTGTAATTGCTATTTTATCAGCCATGTCTCACCAAGATAATTCTGTCCAACAAACTAAAATTCATTTCTCCTACATCTGCAAATCAGCTACCAGACTGTGGGGACTCCAGACAGGGCTCAGCTCCACCTGAGTTCATCAGGAGCCCACTCTCAGAATGGACAACAGCAGCGGCTCTAGAGGGGCAGGCTCTAGAATGTGCAACGCTTCCTGAAGTGTAGGCTCAGAACCGGCACACTTTCACTTCCGCTGATGCATCTGGCCTGAGCAAGTCATGTGGCTGTACCCAACATCAGTGGGTCGTGTTAAAGGGCATGGATATGGGGGGGCGGGGAGGGGTAAGGAAGAACTGAGAACATAGCACTATCTGTCACAGCCATGAAAGAAAGACAAGGGATGCTGTGAGAACACCCAACAGACAGAGCCAATCATGTGAGGGAGGTCTGGGAAGACTTCTCTAATAGAGTGAAGCTCCAGGGCACCTGGGTGGCTCAGTTGGTTAACTGAGCCTACATCAAGATCTCATGGTTCCTGGGTTCAATTGAGCCCTGCATCGGGGCTCTGTGCTGACAGTTCAGAGCCTGGAGCCTGTTTCAGATTCTGTGTCTCCCTCCCCCACTCACACTCTGTCTCTCTCACAAATAAACATTAAATATTAAAAAAAAAAAAAAAGAGTGAAGCTCCTACTAAAATCTGCAAGACAAGTAGAAACAAAGTCAGTGAAAGGGAAGGTAAAATACTTCCACACAATGAGAACAGCATGTACCAAGTCCCGATGGCCACTGGACACACAACTAATTCAAAGCATTTAAGGAAGACCTATGGCTGGGCAGAGAGAGAAAGAACATGTCCTCTCTGAGGACAGAGAGGGAGTCAGGAGACTCATGCTCCACATGAAGGAATGGGGCTTATCTCAACAGAATAAAGCCACTGAATGATGCTAAACAAGGAAGTGGTGTAATTAGATTTGCCTCTTCACAAGATCACTGTGCAGAACAGAGAATATGTTGTGGGGTGGGGGGCAAACAGGAGGCTATAGCAAAAGTCCAGGTGAGGGATGATCATGCCTTGAACTAGAATGGTTTTTGATGGACAGAGAGGAAAGTCTTCAAGGGACATCATGTGGACAGAAAAGTCCACCATTCTATGTAATCATTCCTGCCCAAGTCACTAACTATGTCTCTATGCTAAATCCCATGGTGATTCCCAGATCTCATCCTCTTTTTCCTCTCTGCATCTTACCCCACTGACAGCTCTCCCTCCTTTTTCAATTATTCTCCTTCCTTGATTTCTGACAAACTAGCTATATCTTGATTTTCCTCCACTATCTTTCCTCATCCTTAGTTCATTCCTTAAGCCCTAAAATCTGTCCTACCATCGCTCATTACTCTAAACTTCCCTCCCCCAACTCTAAGCAAATCCATCCACTCCCATGTTCTAAATGCCTTATTATGTTGATGGTTCCCATCATGGACCTTCAGACCAGACTCTGCTCTCAAACCTAAATCCATATACCCAGCTGCCTCTTGGACACTTTCACTGGGATGTTCCAATAGGTATCTCATATTCAACGTGTCTTAAATTCATCTCTCGTCACTTACACCCTGAAAATCCTCCTCCCCAACTTCCTCATCTCAGAGATAGCCACCACCATCCATCCAGTTATTCCAACAATAGGGTCACCTGGGTGGCTCCATCAGTTAAATGTCCAACTCTTGGTTTCTGCTTAGTTGCGGGAGTTTGAGCCACACGGCAGACAACACTGACAGCGAGGAGCCTGCTTAAGATTCTCTGCCCCTCCCCTACTTGTGCTGTTTGCTCCCACTCTCTCTCAAAATAAACTTTTAAAGAAACAGTAAGGAAGTTATTCCAACAATAAAGCCAAGAGGCAGCTCTGATTCCTCCCTGCCTCACCACTCCACATTCCACTCAGCACAACTACTGGCACAACTACCTCCTAAAGTATTTCTCAGATTTATCTACTCACCTCTCCTACTACCACTGCTCCAATGCAGGCCCCCATGCCTCATCTGGAGGACTCCACAGCCTCATAAGTTATTCCCTAAACTGTAACCCAGCCCACTCTCTCCATGACGACAGAAGTGATCTAAAACACAAATAGGACCTTGCCACCTTCCTACCTAAAACCAGTCATTGCCAATCCCTAACCCTCAGAAAAAAGTTCAACCTCTTGACAGAGTGGCCCCTGCTTTTGTTAATATGCCTTGACTATATTCATGCTACCTGAACCTGGACATTGTTCATTCTGTTCTATCACCTGAAAGACTCTTCCCCCAACTGCACCTGACTTGGCTACTTTTCCCAACTACAATATAATTTCATGAAGGCACAGACCCTGCCTTTTGCTTGCTGTTATTTGCCAGCAATCAGCACAGGGACTGCCCCCTTAACACATATTGGTTCTCTAAGGTCAACGAATGAGTAAATCCTTCAGGCTCATCTAGATAATCCCTTCTTCAAGCTGCCTTTCCTGATGCCTTTCCCTTCTCCTAAGGTTGGGTGTACCTTTTAGGTGTTCTCAGAGTGGCCTACGCTTTCCCCATGGTAGCATCTCCTCACTATTCCCTCATTCATCTGCCCTACACTCACCATATCCTCTAACTCTTGCCCCAGTTAAAATGTTAGCTTCATGGAGGGGGCGCCTGGGTGGCTCAGTTGGTTAAGCATTTGACTCAGGTCATAATTTCACCTGTTCAGAGGTTTAAGCCTCACATTGGGCTCTGTGCTGTCAGTGTGAAGCCTGCTTGGGAGTTCCTCTATCCCTCTCTTTCTACCCCTCCCTCGCTCATTCTCTCCCTCCCTCTCAACATAAACTTAAAAAAAAAAAAACGTTAGCTTCATAAGGGTTAAAAATTCTTTCTGTTACAGTAAGAATTGGGAGCTACAGTGAACCAGAAATATTATTGCCTTAAAAGAGGCCCCTGAAGGCAAATGAAGCCAGGCAGGAAGCTGAGAGCAAAGGCCCAGATAAAGTGAACCATATACACAATTCAGGGGTACACAGCAGATATATATGGGGAGAGGTGGGGTAATGAGCCAGTGAGAATACTTAAACAAGAATACAGCCAGTCATTGAGGCCAGACAGCTCCACATCTAACTCACCCATGACTGGTTACATAGTGATACCTTACTTTTACACAGAAATTACAGGTGGGACAGTATCTCCATAGTTTGTAAAATTACACCAATTCCCACTGAAATCCCTCCCACATTAATGAAGAAATCCTCTTTTGGACATTTTTACTCATTGTCACTTTGTTTCAAGGGGCCAGGCTAGGTTTAAATGAAACCTGAGGGGTATGTTAATGCCTCTTATAATGGATAGGATTTCTTCAGAATCAGTCAACTCCTTCCAAAGTTATTAAAGAACAGCCTTTTAAATGCAGAAGACTAAGTACTTAAAACAGAAACCTTCCTTAACTCAGTCAATTAAATATGGTAACTATGCTAAGGGACAAAGCAAATCAACTCTAGAGGCAAACCCAAGCAAAATCAAATATTAAAACTGCAGAAGTTAAAAAGATTAGAGATCCTCTGTTGACAGGCAATAACGTGGCTTCCCTGGACCTTCAATCTCTTGGTTATTAACAGCAGACAATGCCACATCAGTCACCAAGTCTGAACCAAGGACCTTTTGCCTGAGGTTAGGTTTCTAAACCATCCACTCAGCACATTCAGATTCTTAAATATGATGTTTCCTTTGCTATTTTTCTCCACCTGACTCAGAGCAGGTTGTGCCTTCTCCCAGGGTAATGGCAAGCAGCACTGAAGGGATGACAGGCTACAAGGAGACTTCCAGACACACACTCCTGTCCTTCAGCCCTTCAGAGCAATGGCATAACAACTGATAATCCATTCAGTCCATTTCTGAAGTGGGGCCTGGCTCAGAAACCAGAGTATGGGAAAACATGGAAAACCAGATACAGGGGGAAAGGAAGCGCCAGGGCAGGCCATGCCACGGAGGCCACAGTGGTAGTGGCACTGACCCAGCTTGCCTCTAAGAGGCTAGGGATGTCTCCTCTGTGGCAGCTGAAAGGGCCATCATGGATAAGCAATTAGAAAAGGAATAGTAATTACCACAGATATGACAAAGAGGGCTGCACAACAGGGAATTCTGTCAAAGCCAATAATTCTTGCAAACGAGCAGCAGACCCTGGGTGACACAAGTCTTCCCTCATGAATTATACAGGTGGCCACGCATAGTACGTTTGGGGTACGGCTTAATCAGAAGGGACCATTCATGGTAGGGACAGCATGTCTTCAGGAGTTATACAGACCTTGTGTCCCTAAGAGGTGGCAGAAATCCAGCCTTCATGCCAACAACTGCATGTGGGAACTTTAAGTGGAAGGCCTCCCAGGAACGTAAGGCAGCCAGCTGGGCAATTATACAGAGAGTCAGGGAGAACTTCATGGAAACAGGACATTCAGACTGTGAGCCTGGAACTAACAGATGCTTGATGGGATAAGTTCTCTCCTAGGGGAGGGTTACGATGTTCTAAGGTGCATCCCTCAAAACCCAGATGTTGAAATCCTAACCACCTATATCTCAGAATGGGATTGTATTTAGAGGCAGGGGTCTTTTAAGAGACAATTAAGAGGAGGTCATGAAAGTGGGCCCTGATTCTCCATGATAAGTGTCCTCAGAAGAAGAGATTAGACATGCACAGAGGGAAGACCATGTGAAGACCCAAAAAGATGAAGATCTTCTACCAGCCAAAGAGAGAGGCCTCAGGAGAAACCAACTCTGCCAACACCTTGATCTTGGACTTCTAGCCTCCCGAACAGTGAGAAAATTTCTATTGTTTAAGCTACTCAGTATGTGGTGGTTTTTTAGAGCCTCCCCAGCACACGCAAGGGGACAACAAAAATAATGACTACGAACTGGGATGATGCAAGACACACTGAGTCAGGGCATTTGGCCAAAGCTTAGGAACAGAGGAACTAAACTAGAAGAGTCTCCTGTAGATTAGGAGCCTGGCCTGGATTTCAAGCAGCAGAACAACTTGAATCGGATGGTTCCTTCTCAATTCCTGCTCTGGTGGCAAGGTTTGGAGGAGAGAAGAGATGTGAGCAGGCAGAACAACATCTTCAGCAATTCAAAGAGTCTGAAAACATGAACTTGCACTCATACCTGGGTTATCAGGAGGATGGCAATACAAGTAACTGTGATAAAGGAGACAAAAACTGTGGGGAGGAAGTGGTGAAATTCACTTTGGATGAGCTGAGTTTGCGCAGATTTAGGGCAGGAAAGCGGGACAGAATCTACTCCCCCACCTCACCATGAGCTGACTGATACCACACCCCTAGCTGAGCCTGGGGCCACGTGCAAACAGATCTATTCCCATTTGGGGCCCCATGTTCACAAGCAGTAGCTTCTTTTTAAATTATCTTATCACGTGACGTGAACGAACTTAACCCTAACAGGATGGTCTTGAAACAAAAGCCCGTAAGTTCCAGTAAGTAGGACTAAGACTTGAATGACTCCACTTTAAATTCAGATCCCTAGTAACTCCCAAAAGGTTCAGCATCATACTTCAGTTCTGATGGGCCAGATTCAAGAATCTCCGGTGAAGCTGTCTGAACATTCTAATGTTTGCAAGTTGTGAAAGTTCAAGCAAGAGTCAGCCACATGGAAAAGAGGGGGGTGGGATTGGATACAGAGGGTGGCTCTTAGAATGTTGTGGTCTTGGACCACTTAAGAAAAACATAATCAAAAATCGCTTTCAACACCCACGCCTTATTTCAGACAGAGAAAAACATTAAAAAGCACTGCCTATTGGAAAAGAAAGTTGTATAAATCATTTTATTTCATGCTCCATCATTTACTCAGCACAGGCTTTGGTGACACCTCCTGATTAGGTTTAATTTTAAGCCAGCAAGCACACCACATACCCTATTGTCAGAGAGAGTTCCATTTCTCTCCAAGCCTGATGGGCGACTATTGTAATGTAAAACCCTGGGATTTAAATAACACAAGCGGATTCTATTATGAGAAGAAAGGTTTATATTTTGGAGTCTTTTTCCTTCAAAGGAGCCCAGATACCAAACCATGAATTACCTGAAACAATGGGCTTCAATGATCAGCACGTCCCCATTTCTTTAGGAAAAAGACTACTTGCCTGAAGACCAGGACTCAGTGATCCAATTATCTCTCAAAAACAGTCCCAGACTCTCAAAATTATTACTGGTTAGGAAAACCAGAGAAGGGTGGAGACCTGGCTTACCCCTGAATGGCCCCCGATTCCTCCACCATGACATCCTTACCCCAGCTTTGGGATCCTCCCCTGCCCCGAGGCCTTGGTTTCCACAAGGGAACTGGTTATTATGTTATACCCATGTTAATCTACAGGGAGAGGTTCCTAAGAGGGCTGGAGGCTCACAGTAGGATCACCTTCCTGAGAAACACAGGAAGAAAGCAACTAGGGCCACAGGGAGAAAACCTAAGATCTATGGTCTCCAAGACCTTCAGATACTCTCAGATATCCAACCAAGAGCTGCCCACATTACGCTCCCATGAGGTCTCAGTCTCTCCAAGGACCCCACTGACAACATGGGACTCTTACTGATGTCTCCCAAACAACATTTACAGTCCCTCAAGATATTTTTGAACAGTACGATGTGTCAGGTGCTAGAGATCAAAGAACTAGTTTCCACCCTGAATGAGCACAAATCTCATGGTGGGCCAGATAGCTCCATGAAAGAATAGTTGTCCTGCAGTGTGATACACACCGCCAAGTGCTGAGGCAGGACAGAAGATGGGAAACAATTTCCTTCAGGAGGGGACATTGGCACACATCTTGAGGGTTCTGCCTCAACCATGTTTACCAAATGAACTGAGTACTGCACCATGCATACACATATATGCACAAGAGTCTTATATCCAATTGATCAGACTGTCCCCACAAGATAGAACACAATACAAAATGAAATAGGATCACTATGAGGGGCCCTCTAGAAAGTTCTAAGACAAACTGCCCTTTGTGCCTCAGTCACCTGATGCCCTTAGCCATAGTATCAGGTCTGTCCTCTAACCAAGCAAGGCTGGCTTAAAAAGCAAAAGCACTCACTGCCTTAACTCCCTTTTAGGAGTCCTCATCCTGCCCCCAGGTATTCCTGCTTTGATCATGAGAATCCTTCATTTCAAGAAGAATTTTGGGTAGCAAATCTTCTAACTATCCAGGGGAGATGGCAGGGCAATGAGAAGAACAGCATATGCAACCACACATTCTGAAGTCTACTGCATGGAATCCAAGTGTAAAGAGACGTTCTCCAACCTGCTTAATCTGGACATTACCCCAGACCTACTTAATCTGAAATTCAGTGGGGTAGAGACCAATAATTTTCATTTCTAACCAACTCCAAAGTGATGCTGATGATCCTGGGACACAGGTTGAGAATCACTGCTCCAGGGAACAATTTCCTTGGTCACTGACAGGAAGATCATGACGACATAGATCACAAGAGCAGGTGACAACACCAACCAAGCAGTTACTAGAAGCCAGAAACTGCACCCAACAACTTACAAGCATCATCTCATTTAATCCTCCCAACCAGCATTCCACAGATGAGGGATCGGAGCCACAAAATGTTAAACAGCTTACCTGAGGTCCCAGCAGCCACAAGTAGAGCTGAGATTTGAACCCAATCTCTCTGCAGGGATACTAACAACTTCACCTCTCAATGCAGCCCACTGAACTGCTGCCTGGAAATTCCAATACAAGACTGGCATAAAACCCTGAGAGATCCTGACACCAAGGAAGCACTCACCTTTGAAACCCAACACTTCCAAACACTAAGTTTGAGTAACACTTCTTTGTAGAATGTCCATCTTTATTACTCCTTCAGCTCTCCAGCACTTCCTTCTCCCATCATGTAGTATATATAGCCCCTGCAACCTGCCTCCCTAACTTCACAGAATGCTATGCTGGCTCTTGCAAAAAAGCTCCAGGTTGGGCCCCACTTTGGGACACACTCCTGGGGTGGCTTCCACTTTGGTACACAGCCCTGGTTTCTGCCTCCCCTCCCCGGTTACACATCCCTAGGCTCATTCCCACTTTGGTGTACACCCATAGTTAGGCCTCCATGCAGTTCACACCTGTCATTGAGCCCCCACTTTTGTTTACATCCAGTATTCTATCTCTAGCCCACAATGAAGTATCAGCTATCAGACAGACTGCCATAGCTTCCAAAGCTTCCCTACTGGACCATTGGGAATGATAAAACATCTCTTTCTGTCCATCATTTGGGAAAGACTGGGTACCCCATGAAGTGCTGCACAGCCCGAATCTCACACTGGGTAATCCTGATCTGACACACAAAGCTAAGGGTGGCCAACAAGGCAGATCATGCCCCCTGAACTCCCAAGCTAAAACCATTCTGCTCTCAGATCCGGCCACACCCACACTCCCATCCACTGTAAGGATCTCATCAAAAGAGGGGAACTGGGATAGAGACAAGGAACAGATGTTGGGCTTTGGTCTGGCTCAGGGCAGAAAGCAGCTTCAAGATGTTTTCCCTTCCTTTCCACCTCTTGTCAATTCCCAACCTTTGCCAAACTGCAGAGATCACTGTTTGAAATCAGAAGCACACACCACATGCACAGCTGACTAAATTTTTCCCTCCTGATTCAGCAGTGCACAGGAGGAATTTTCACCTCCACAAAAGAAACTGTCCAACAACTCAATTCAACAAGCATTCAATGAGCACCTACCATGTGTCTTGCACTGCACACTGACCACTAAGGGGGAAGTTAAACAGTCCCTGCCATTTCAGAGTTCTGCCACTTCCATGGTACTCCTTTTCTCTTGCCCTGCTTGGATAACTTTAACCCCTCCTACCTGTGAAGTGAGGATAATAAACCCCACCCCAAAAGGTTGTTATCAAGATTAAATAGGACAAGAGGAGCGGCTGGGTGGCTCAGTTGGCTAAGTGTCCTACTTCAGGTCAGATCTGATCTCATGGTACGCGGGCCTGAGCCCAATGTCGGACTCTGTGCTGACAGCTCAGAGCCTGGAGCCTGCTTTGGTTTCTGGGTCTTCCTCTCTCTCTCTGCCCCACTCCTGCTCATTCTCTGTTGTTCTCGGTCTCTCAAAAATAAACATTTAGAGATTTTTAAGTAAACAGGACAAGAGTAGAAGAGTGCTGTGAATATGAACTTGAGACCACCCCCCTTGCCTCTTACACAATTCTGAGGACATGAGTCCATTAGATGGCACAGAATTTGGTGTCAAATTGGAAAGGGTAGGATTTCAGGGAGTGTAGGGCAAGGAGAAATCAACTTTGGTGGAGGGACTGCCTGGAGACTATATATGTTGAGCTGAGGTTTCAAGGCTAGACAGAGCTTGGTACAGAAGATTTGAGAGAGGAGGAGGCCAAGAACATTCTGAGTAAAGAGAATAGATCCAAAACTAGGAAATAAAGTGGCCAAGTTGATGGGAGAGAAAGGACCAGCCTGGCAAGAAGGTTTTGACTCCCCCTGAGAAAGAGGACATCAAGATTCTCTGTAAAAGCCCAGCAAAGAAATCCAGCTTCAGTCAGAAGCCAGAGGGTCAAGGACAAGACAAACTCTCCTTCCACCAATCTTCACTGACAGAGAGCAACATGCTCCCCAGACAACCTGGAGGCCCCTACAAGGCTCCACCTGTGCTGGCCCAATGGCTCCTTTTGGGGAACATTGGGGGGCAGGGGCAAGCTCAGTACTCTCCAATTTTCAACATCAAAGAAATGAGAAATAAACATTCAATATTTCGGGGACTGGTTTACATTAGAGTAAATCAGCATGGGGAGAAAAATCATGTAGTCATTTAAAAAGATTATCATGAATACTATAGAAACACAGAAAAATGCTTCTGACATGTTAAGTGAAAAACAGCAGAACCCAAAACATTGTGTGCACCATTGCCAAGAACACGGTGCAGTAGAGGGAACAGGCGCAGAAAGAACCAGTTGTGATGTTAACTGTAACTTAGAAGCTGGGAGACCATAGGCAGGTTTTACCTCCATTCCCTTCCAGATACAGGGAGAGAAGAAAAATCACTTTCCACGGTATCAAAGAATTTCCAAATGCATGGCAGAGTGCAAAGCTCAATTTCCCCACTCCCACAGTGCTTGCAGAATGAGCCATAGCTCTTTGGATGAAATCAGGTTTTTCAAAAGGAAAAAAAAAGTTAAAAACAAGATAGCTTCCTGAAGACAGGGCCTAGGTCTTGCTGTGTCCTGACCTCAATAAAAGCAAGACAAAGGTAATGAGATGATGGTAGTTTATTACTACCCCTACGTGCACTTGTTTAAAAAGGCAGTTAGAAATGTCTATCTATAGCCAATACCAAGAACATGACCACGATCAGGCCATTTCTCCTCTGTGGAGCCAACTTCACTGCTCAAGGCACAGGAGCAAGCATCTGTAGATTCGCAACAGAACCAACCTATGCAGGAGATCAGCAGCATCTCTGCACCATGGATACGTATTGGGTCAGGGATGGTGATTCGAGCGAGAAGGCCCAAAGCTTCAAAGCTCTCTCAAGACTAGACTGGGATCATTCTGGAGTATGGAAAAGCAAGGCAGGGCCTGGCCATAGCTAGCCAGCATTAAGGTCTCAAAACCTCTTAGCTATCACCAGGTAATGACTAACACTTCCCCTGGGGAAACAGTCCCCAATCTCATGTACTGAGTGCATAACTGTTCAAATGGACAGTCAGTAGAGTTGCTCAGACAAAGGGCCCTACAGGGAAGGACCCACCGCACAGAGAGGCCACCTCAGAGCCACGAAAGCCATTCCAGCACAGGTTAGGAGGAGCACCATCCACACTACAGCCGACCAAACAACCGCGTGCTCCATACCCACCCCCACTGACAATTCTGAAGGACACCCTGAAATCCCTCTTTCTAGTGGCAGAAACCCCTTCAAAAGCATTTCTGCCCTACTTAAGGTTTTGATCTTCCTGAAATGTAGACAGACACAAGATAGTTAGAAGCCATTCCATCAACACAAGTATGAAAGGGTTCCTGATCTCATAGACTGCTTTTGATGGTGGCAGAGAGAAAGCAGTAAACTACTGGGGCCTTGAGAAAAAAGGAGAACATGTCATTAAAGGGGAGAAGTGCATCAAAGAACCAAGAATATAGGGCCAGTAAAGACAAGCCTTACTGGACTCCACCATGTTGCTGAGATCCAGGGTTGGTACCCTGCAGACGATGAGCCACAGCACTCAGAGAGCCACAGCACTCAACATGCAACCAAGAGGAGAAATCCCTGGAGACCAACACCAGCTTCTGAACCCTATTTGAGGCTCCAAGTGCAGTTATCATGACAGGTAAGCCCCAATGCCGATCTCCAGGTTTCTCCTCTGACCAGGCTGGTGACAACCCACACCCCTCCACAATAGTGCAGCATTGCTCTGCAAGTCCAAGGAAAGCAAAACTCACTGCCTCCCCTCATCCCACCATTTCCTCCATCACCCACCACATGAACACACAGGGAGGTCACACCTCCCAAAACACACACACACAGAACACACATAAGCAACCACTTCCATACCTGTACATCCACCTTAACCAACAGAAACCTAAAAGCAAGGTCAGATGCTATCAAAACCATCAGAGAGAGGCTGAAAGGGAGGGAGATGGGGGAAACAAGGCAGCATGCTCCGGGCTCGGGCCCTCTGCACCCTTTATGGCAAGGCCCTAGAAACTGCCAAGGCCTTTGGTTGGGTTCAGGTTGGGGAGTAGTTAAGGCAAATAACTGAAGGCATTTCGATTGATGGTGCTCCTCCAGTGACTCACTGTTTCTTTATTGCAACATGCACTCCATAAAAGCCATTTTCCTCTCGCAGGATCTGCTTGGGCAACATGTGATGTCATCATAAATCATTTTTTTTCTTCCTTTAAAATGTCAGATTTCTTTGAGTTTCTAAAAAGCCACGAGAGCCAGCACCATCTCCCAATTTTGGCAGAGAAACCCATTTTCTTTCCTAAGACGTCTGTCTTCACTTTTTCCCCTTGCTCTCCCATAGGAGTCCTGCAGAGATAAAGCCTTGCAGAGAACAGAAAGTCACAGAAATCATTTATGAAAAAAGCCTTCCTTTCTACCCTTTCCAAATGCAGGCTCTTTCTCTTGCTCCTTTTTTCCCTCTCATCCTATTTTGGTGCACTTCCAGAGGAAGTGAATGTATAGCGAGCACTTTTAAACAAGGTCTAATACAATCCATGCCTCCCAGACACGGATGCCATTAATCAGAACGAAGGCTTTGTGTGAGAGAGGCCACAGGCTGGATGGGCGCCATGGACCAATAGAGCAGACAGGCCCCTACTTACCCACCCCACTCCCTGTTGGGGCTTGGCATTCATCCTTCCTTACCCCCTCCATAACCCCATGCCCACTTTTCCCCTAACGACCTTCTCCAAAAACCTTCCACCATTGGAGAAAAAGTTTCCTTTCATTCCAAGTTCATTGGACCAAAAAGAAATCATCATTTTAACTACAGAACCTCAAAAGCAAAACACCTAACCCAACTCTAAGCCACAGAGCTAATAGGGCCATGGCAGAGGGGAATCTGTTGCTTGCTGAGGCATGGGACTTAGCACACTTGGAGTCTCTTGAGGAAAACCTACCTTCTGAAAGACTTCTCCCAAAAACCTCTCTGCTATGGCTGCCCTATCACCTACATGCAATGGGCACATAATAAAGAAGATGGTGATGGATTCCAATGGTCCTTTTACATACTTGGGCCATATAGCCAAGTCTATCTTACCCCCCTACCCAACAAAAGAATCCAACAATTGAAGACAAATGAAGCAAAGGAACTTACGTGGGGGAAAGAAATACCTACATGAAGTCCTTTGGGGCTATTGTGAATGTTCTTAAGCACCCTCCCTAAAAGCAAATCCTCATGCCTGGTCTAAAATGCCTGATATTCTATTAGTGCTGAATTCATTAGAATTAATCATTGGAAATATTCAGATATTCCTTGAGGATTTTTATGGCTATCAGCTATTTGTACCTAAGTAACTGTTGGTGCCTTAGTAAGGAGGGAGGAAAAAGAGGAGAACAAAGGCACCAAACAGCGATAAAGAATCAAAGCAGATGAAATTGCAACCTTGACAGATGTGGTCCCCACAATTTATCCCTACACAGGTGTAAGGTCCTCCAGGAACCCATTATACTATGTACTGACGAACAGGCCACACCCTTTGTTTCCCCTCTCCTCTCTGATCCCAGTTCCCTATCATCAATAAAGGCGGCAAGAAGTAGGGGAAATTTAGGAGGGAAAAGGAAAAAGGAACAAACGAGATGCAGAGTGCTGAGGCCTTTGCCTTTTTCCCTCACTTACCTCAAGCACCTGAGGAAGGTCCTGACATGAACACTTAATTTGTTTGCTGAGTAAACCAGAGACTACTAAAATGTCAATTGCTGACCTACATGGAGAAATAGCAAGCAGGAAAGTCACCTACCAGGGTGAACAGAATTGTGGCTCCACCTGTTTCACCTTCCCTGCCATTGCTCAGGGCATTAACCCTGAGTGTCTTTCCTCATCCTCCCAAATGGCTTCTCCTACTCGTTACCTTTTCAGATTCAGCTCAGACTTGCTACCACTCCAGGAAACCTTCCTCACCACCCCTAGAACTGGCCAACCTCCACTCCTCCACATCACCCATACTCTCCCCCTGCCTTCCTCAGGATTTCATTACTTCACTGGCTTCTCTACATCTGTCTCCTCCCTGGGGCTATCAGCCCTTTCAATTTTTTGTTTTGTTTTCTTGCCCAGCGAGGAACAAGCCATCATGAGCAGGGGGAGGTGCAGAGGGAGGGAGACAGAGGATCTGAAGCAGGCTCCGTGCTAATAGCAGAGAGCCCAATGTGGGACTTTTACTCATGACTAGGAGATCATGACCTGAGCTGAAGTTGGACACTTAACCAAATGAGCCATCCAGGTGCCCCAGTCCTCTTGGCATCTTTACTGCCTGCCCTTCCACTAACACATAGCAAGCTTTCAGTGACGTATCAATTCAGCCACTGAAAGAAAAAGCAACCACTAATTAAACCTAATTATTTAACTTTTGGGTTTGTGTGTGTGGTTTTGTTGTTATTGTTCATTTGGGGTTTTTCCCCCCTTTGCTTTCCATTTCAGAGTAGGTTTTCCAAAAGACCTATGCAAGGTTTCCCAAATGCTAAAATAAGAGCAGAGAGAGAATCCAGGGAGAGAGGAGATGGTTCAGAATAGGAGAGATCCACATCAAATACAAGAAGTATTATTAACTCTGGGGTGTTCTCTTTCTGTGAAGGAACTTTCTGGAATCTATGAGGCTAGCCTACACCACCCAAGATGGAAAATACTGAAGAAAAGGTAGGGCACACAGCCTCACTTAGGGCAGTCCAAGCCCTCTTGTCTTTAGGAAGGAAGGAACTTCAGACTTTATCAGTCCCTTATGCCTATCCAGCTGGCCAGAGTAGTTTGGGGTGGCTTCAATGGATGACAAGGAGATTGTCAATGAAGACATGTTAATGACTGCAGAACAGCTAAGGATTGAAGCAAAACCACCAGCTCCTACAGCGCCCAGAAAAAGCATGGAGCTTTAGTGTCTCCCCACCCCTCTGTCAATCTGGCACATGTGGTATGCTCCCTTGTGAAATGCAGGGTCTTCAATATTTTTCCTAAGTTTTGATTTTTATAAAATGATCCCTCAATTGCACAAAGCAATTGAACTGATCATGTCAAAGAAAAAAGCTCCCACTGCAGTTTTGCCCACAGACCCAAACAAAACCACACTTCCTAGAACTGATGCCTTCACTGCAGACTCAGCAAACTGAAGATGGGGGGTGGGAGGCGATTAAAAGTCTCTCCCCGAATAAAGTGAAATGCACAAGGCAACTGCCCTCCAAATCCTCTCCTGTCCAATGCCTTATTACTACCTTTTGCAATCTCGCAGCCTCCCTTCTGGAAAGTTTCAAAGTCACCACCAACCAACCCTTTCCAATGCACAATGGCATTTAATAATTGCTTACGGTTCTCGCCTGGGAAGCCAGGCAAGCACCCACAATTCATTACACGTGTGACCTTTCGAGCCCTCAGCCCCCAAATGATTTTCACTCACTTTAATCTGACTCCGATTCAAAACAGATCTGCTGTCAGCAGCCTGAATTCTGTAGCCCCATGGATGGGCAGTGCCTACGGCTAATCTTTTAGTGCCTTAATCATAAAATGCAGCACTTCTCCAGCTGTTTTCACCCAAACAGCCAGAAAAGGGGTTGAGCGGGATGTGAAAAATGAATTATGAACTCCAAAGTAGTATTTCATTAAGCAAGGTTGGTTGGATGCTAAAACTCTAACTGTGCTCTCTGCAGTTGAAAGGTCATTTTTTAAAAATCCTAACTTAGAAAGTTTTGAAGACTACACTTCACAGGGGAGCTCACCACCATGTACCAGACTGACAGGGGGTGGGAGGGGGGGGGGAGCAGTGGTCAGCATAAAATGTTTAAGCCATGGCCACTTCGGAGTTTTGTGATGTGATGCCGAGCACATTCAACAGGTCTACAAAGGCACCGCATTAGCCTAAATTTAGTGGGTGTTAATTGGAATCAGAGCTGCAGTCGTTACCACCGACATGTTTCTAAATACTACCCAGTAAATTTTTGTCTGTTTCAGATTCTCTGTGACAGCCGGCAGTGAAAACCCACCAGCAGGCACGTAGAACGGTCTTCTTACGTATGCCGTCCTCTAGCATGCTCACTCACAAAAGGATGTCTGCCTGTGGATCTGGCCTATGTCTGCACACACAGACATGTGTATGGATAAACACAGGATAGATGCGCATGCCTTGCCCATTTTTAGAAGGCAAACAAGGCAGACATGTGCAAGGACACACGCATATACTCTGTACTCAGGCAGCTTCTTTTACTAATGCACCTCCACAGGGAGCAAAATGGGCCTCTTTCAATGTGACAAAAACACTGTCGTTTAAGGTGAAAGGGGTTTATGGTGCAACTTACGGCCCTTTTTCAGATGGGCTGTTTCCCTTCCTTTCTCTCTGGCTTGCCTCACTCCTATCAAGGTAAGCCTCGTTTCAATTTAAAAAAACAAAATTAAAATTTCCTCCAGAACAGAGCATTTAAGGGTCAGCCAGGAAAAGGTCTGTAACACATAGAATGTGAAAGGAAGGAGGAAGGGGCCTAGGGGAAGGATAGAAAAGTCTGGAAAGAGAACCTCAGCTTTCATGAGGTCTCTCACAAAGATATCACTTTCATCATTCTAATTACTCATTAGTTCATTAGTTTATGTAAAAAGAGGTGGCTTTGTATCCTGAATCATGATTCTAGCTGAAATAAAGAAAAAGGTGAGTGGCCTTGAGGTTCCACATATTTTGCCCATCCTCGATCCTGATAATCCGAGGACTTGCCCAGATCCCAGAAGTATTGTAACTTTGCCGGGGGTCTATTACAACATAAAACAAAGAGCAGTCAGCTTCCACAGCAGTGGGCCAGGAGGAACCTTGGAGGCAAATATGTTTACCAAAGACAAATGACACCAAAGGACTATGTTTTGGCCCCAGCAGATCCTCTAGCAGACCCTCGCTCCACCGCACCCCACATATGTCCCATCAATCTGATTATTCAAACGAGTATCCACTTAGTGTTCCACTTAGCACTCTCTCCCCACCTCTCACACTCACCCCCCTCCACCCCTCCCTCCCTCTCACGTGCGCGCATATGCGTGCGTGTGCGCGCACACACACACACACACACACACACACCCTCTTTCCCATGGATTGGTGCATGCCTGTCCCCAAACACACAGCTAACGTGTATGTCAGTAGATCACCTATACACTGTACACTAGGCTTGCTGTGTGCCAATTCCCAAATACACCACTGAGTTACGCAGAAACAAGTTCTGCCAACACACAGGATTCAGTACATGCTCTTCCTCAGCCACACAGTGAGCGCACGTGCACAGTGCACGTGCATATATCACACAATGGCAGTCCCTTCAGAGAAGGCAGGGTACCGAGAACTAGGAGACAAACCTGTCCCCTGGCCACTTAAAGCTGAAAACAAAACAAACAAAAATTGGTGCATCCAAGCCTCTTTTGAAGGGGCTAGAAACATTTGTACAGGAAAAAAACATAACTTTTTGATGTAGGAATCCATCCACCCCAGCCCCCAAAGACTTCGCTCTTCTTTAACCACAAACATGGTCTTATAGGAGCCCATCAGATGATCTGTGGGAAGAGGACTTGAACTCCTTGATACCCAAGTTGGGTCTGCACAGCAGGTCAACGTCACCTGGGAATTCACTAGAAATACGGAGGTGAAGGCCCAAACCCAGACCTACTAAAAATCAGATACTGCACTTTGACAAGACCCCCAGGGGATCTGTGCACACTCAGTTCACCCTCCTACATCCAGTTCCTTCTCAGCAGAGATCACTGCGTCCTTATCAGTTCTCCAGCGGCCAGGTTCTCCAGCTCCTGCCCAAGTAGAAGAGGGAGCAGAGCATTCCTCCACCATCAGACCTTCTGCCTCCTCACCCGAAACTCCCCTTCTCTTACCAGCAGTAACTTGAGCTAACAGCACAGCCTCAGGTGTCCAGACTCGCCTGCATCTCTAAACCCACCAGGAGCTCAGCGATACTAACAGTTTTCTCCCCGACTAATTGTCTCATCACTCCACAACTGCTGCTTTTTATTTCATTATGCTTCTCATCAGTCTCAGATAGGAATAGAACCGAAAAAGAAATTGGAGGGGAACAATTTCAATATTTCAAAACACATGCAAATCAACACCCAGAATCCTACCTGGAGTGTTTTTATTGAGACAATTCTGTGCTTGTCTGAGAGATGACCTTATAATAAATAAATTCATATCTTGCAAACATAGATTTTCTCCCCACCTTATAAAGCTAATTATACCAGCACAACATAACGTTTTCCTAAATGCCTGATAACCTCATCCTGTTACTCAGGAAATATTATTTTTAAATAGGTGTGATAGATACAAACTGAAACACTCGGATTTCAATTCCAGCCCCAATTCCCGGATCCCCTCTCTGAGTAATTTAAGGACTTCCTCCAGATAGTTTTTCATATTCTTTTAACTGACATTTTATCTTTATACAGTATCTCACAGAATGAGCACGCACTAAGACAATGACAGCCAAGAAGGCCTGTCATTTCTCATTCCGACAAAGACAGATGTCTTACACAGGCTTATGCCAATAATAGATCCAACAAAAAACAAAAGAGACTACACCTGCCGCTGATGTAAAGGCACCAATTCACATTTGTGACACTCATTTGTCAATTAACAGATTTCTTCCATTGTTGACACACGAGACTTAAAAGATGTGGGCTCCAATGTGATGAATTAAAAAAGACAGATGAGTAAGCTATGAGCTGCAAAGTAATGCTATAATGTGCTTTAGATATGAATATCAACTGACACCCCTGACAGGCCATACAAGGTTTTATTTCATTTTGCACCGTATCCAGGCTTCATACTTTGTCTTCTTTGTTCGCTTTTCATCAAGCTCCTAACATCTCATTCTGACAGCCAGAGACATTTAAGGCACTTTCGTTTCAAATGCAAGTTAGCGTACTTGATTTGTCATTAAAATGCAAAACGATTGCCGTTGCAGGTAAATGTAGGTGCGCTTAAAAGGTTGGATCTGCAAAGGAGAAGCTGAAAGTGGTTTGGGTTCCTCTCCTTACCCCTCCACAAGCAAGGCAACCTGGGAGGGCGGTGGGGGGGGGGGCAGTGCCAAGGCCTATCCTGAAGGAGCCTCCCAAGCTCTGTGTCCCAGAACCAGCCAGGGACAACCCGCCAACTTAGGGGAGCCAGGCCTGAGTGAAGTGCACCTTTCCCTTCCCCACAGCTGTCGAGCCCATCTGAAGTCCATCAGTATTAGAACCAGCATTCAGCCTGTGGAGAAGCAGCACAGACAGGCTTAGGTCAAGATGCTCAAAATAATTCTTCCCATCAAGCCCCATCCAACATCTCCTCCTCCACTGCCTACAGGGAAGAAGAAAACTCCACACCCTACACCCTCCTGTAGGAGACAGAAGAATGGTTAAATGGGGACTTCAAGAGAAGACCTTGTTTTAGTAACTTTTAATTCAGTAATTTCACTCTTTGGAAAATTATCTTAACAGTAAAAACAGTGAAACCACAATTTATAGGCAAAGACAGTCATCACAGAATTTTTTTATTAACACCTAAAAGTGGAAAACAGCATTTAAATATAGGTCAATAAGAGAATGGCTCAATCATGCATCCATGGGAAAAAAATCTTATGTGATCACTCAAAGACCACATTATCCATGAACACTGAACCACATGGTGGAACGGGGGCGGGGGGAAATGGGTACAAGACTGTATACACAGCCTGAACACAAGTTTGATAAGTTACACATAGTCTAAGTAGAAAAGTGGTTTTTGTTCAGCACCAAGATCATGGTTTTGTTTCTATTTTTCATGTTTTTAAAAACATGTATAAAACGAGTGTGTGTTACTTTCTAACTCGAAAAAAGTAAAAGCAAAGCTTGAAAAACTAATTTTAAAAAGTAAACCTTTCTGTGGCCCAGTTTCCTGTTCCCTAGCACCACCTTAACCATGTGTACTTTCTAGGCTTCAATTTCCTTTGTTAAAATATTAAACCAGTGTTTTTCAAACTGTTCCACAGAACACTGGGGTATCCCAAGGGGCTCCTGAGAGTCTTCAAGTGACTAATTTGAATTTAACATTTAAATTACCTTAGTCATTTTTTAAAACTATAACTTGAGTGCAGTGCGCACTCTCAAACATGTTAGATACCCAATTTCAACACACTAGAGAGCAACGGCCTATTATCTTATGCTGCCACATTAACTCCTTTTGTGCAGATCTCAAGGTTTCATCTTAAAATGGTCTAAAGAGTATCTTGATATTTGCAAGATGAACTTTAAGAGGGGGAAGGGAACCTCACCATTTGCAACTATTTAACTGAGTGAGTTAGCACTTAGGTATTGCACAAAGCCAAATCTGAGCATAATCTGAACGCCAGGACTCTGAGCAAACTGCACTGGTCTCCAACCTCACTACCAAGAAGCCAGCAGTCATCTCAACAGCTTCACTGCTTTTGCTGACTCACTTCAAAAAAATATGACCACACTTATCCCATAATGGTCTTTCTATATAAAATTGTTTGACAAGGATTCTGCCACTAGAAAAATCACTTTGAAAACCACTAAACCGGGGCACCTGGCAGGCTCAGAAGAGCATGCGCCTCTTGATTTTGGGGCCATGAGTTCGAGCCCCAGTGTGTAAAGAGTACTTAAATAAAACTTTAAAAAATAATAAACCACTAGATTAAACCAACCTCCCTCCCTCCAAGGCTCCTTCTAACTGCGTGTGGTTCTATGAAGAACAGGGTTGGGGTATCGTGGTGAGGGGTGGAGCATCATGAGAAGCAGAGTCCATGTAAGTCCCAGATTTCAACATGTACTAGGTGATACTGGGCACAGTACCTCTCAATCTAAGTCTCAGTTTCTTCTTCTGCAAAAAGGGGATAAAAATCCTCAGTTCAAAGTATTCGATGAAAGAGATCTACAGAACTGTTGGTCAAGGTTACATCATTAGCACTACTTGGTATATGCAGGAGGAGGGATGCCTCAGCATGGCACCAAGTTCACAGAGGCAATGGATGAAAGTTTTCATACAGTTCATAGAAATGTTTTACTAATAAAATCCAGAGTAGTGTTGCTCTAGATTATCTGGCCCATGTTTATTTCCTCACCTTTTCTATCATCTGATCAGTTTGTATCCCACAAGTACATTTTTTGTTCAATAGCAAATCAATTTCAAATATCCACATTCTACCTCCCTACACACTGCTTAAATATGATATTTATAATTATCTTCTAGGAAGAGGCTCTAACAAGCCCTTTTTAAAAAAGCTAACACAGACCCTGTTACAACAGAACCATTCAATTCAGTGTAGATCAGAAGTTGTAGAAAATCTAACTTGTGATAAAGGCAAGAAAATTAGAGAGGAGAAACATAGCTGTAGAAAACAGGCATATGCTTCTGCAAGTAAACACGGTAGGATTATGATCTCCCTTTTGATTTCAACCCAAGTCACAAGCAACAGATGCCACGTGACCCCAAAGTAAGTAATCCTAAGGCTAATTCTGCTCAAAAACTAAAGAATTAAAAATGAAGTAAACTCTAATAGAGGTTCTCTTTTGGTACATCATCTACAGGAACAAAACTCTTTTACATTTAGTATTTCATTTGATCTGCATAACCTCCATACAGGAGTCCACCATCCTCATTTGGAAAATAACATAGATTAGATAACTTGCTCAATATCTCAGAGCTAATCTGTGACGGGATGAAGACTAACAGTCAAGTATCCTGTTTCATGAGCTCCTTGGTATTCCACCAGATCAGACATCAGCCAGAACGCCTGACTTTGTGGTCTCCAACTGTGACTGCGCTTCAAACTGACAAGAGTTTGGTTGCTCATTTACAAGACCAAATACATATAAGGAAACTGTGGTTTATCAAGCTAACTAAACCCACTGGGATAATCATTTTGCAATCTGTACATGTATTAAGTTGTTCTGTTATACGCCTTGGACTAGTGTCCTGTCAGTTACATCTCAATAAAACTAGGGGAAAAATAATACTTCTACTTACGAGATGCTTAGCAATTGACGAAGCATTTGCATTCAAATAACCTCCTGTGCAAGCCAGAGAGCTCCTCAGAAGTGGACACTATTCTTTGTCTATAACCAGTGAGTAAACAGACTCCTACCCCCCAAACAGCTGTCCTGACAGCAGCAGTGGGACTCACACACACCTGAGGTGGATGCAAAAACTGTGGTGTGGCCCCACCCCACCCAAGAGGCCTCTTATTTGACCACAAGGGAGTTTCTAGATTTTTGCTGCTCATCTTCCTGAAGGAACAGGACAATAGAAGTTAATGCAACCTAATTTTCTACAGACTTCCAGAGCACTAATATTTGATGTAAACATCATGTTTATGGGGTTTTTTTTAATCTCCCCTGAAAAATGAGAAGGGCAAATAGAAGTCTGGGAAGAACATAAAACAGCAACAGCATTGGAGAGGGGGGCAGTGACTGTTCCCTTCTCATGGGCCTGAAAGACACAATTTTCTCTTCTCTACCATTTAGTTACCAACCTTCACCAGTTTACCAGATAAAGAGGACAACAATGACTTAGGAGTGGGAACCACATGGAATACAGTAAGGTATAAGAAGGAGCTAAGCCAATAGGTTCTAAGGATGGAGTCTGGGCTCCTCACTGACCAAGCAGCTGCATGCCCTTGGCAAACTCCTTCCCCCTCCATACACTTTCATTCCTGTATATGAGGGAATGATGAGCACCTAGTTTGCTATGAGGACTTAAGATAATCAGGGAAAATGGATGGATGAATTGTAGTTGCCATTACTGCTACCTCTGTTAAAGAAACATGAACATACTTTTAAACATCCATTTTGGCAAATAAGAAATTCCCAGATCAGATAACAATCTTCCAATAGAGGGACACTTAATCATGTGCATAACTTTTGCCCTGGGCACTCCAAAAAAGAAAAAAAAAAAAAAGCGCAGTTACCCCATCCTGGAGAAGCTTACACTCCAATGGGAGGTAGAGCTATTGCAAAGGCCCCAAGGCACTCACAGAACCAATAATGGCGCAAGTTGGGGGGGGCGGGGCATCCCTAAGTGCCAGCCCTGCAGAAGCACTGTGGCATGGAACAATGATAAGAAGTGTGATTTCTCAAAGAGGACTTTTCACGTTTTTGGCCTCTCCCCTTCTGAAGCAGCCCAGGGCCAGCCTGCAGGGCCTTGCTGGGTGCTAAGTGGCACAGCATGCTCGCTGCACTAGCTGGAGCCAGTGAAGAACTGCATTAACCGTGACCCTTCTAACAGCATAATTACCACGTATATGTGTCAGGGCCACCACTCAGGCCCTGCTTAGGCTGGAAACTGGCTGCCCTCCACCAGCTGGAGCTGGCCTGTCTTCACCACATGTCTATCTTTCCGGTGTGAAGGTCTGAGGGGGAGAACCCACACCTCCCCCAAGTCCTTACTTGATGGGCCTCCCCCAAAGCCTCAGCACGTATGGGAGGCGATTATGTCTGCATGCGTGGGAGGGAGCTTGCCAGCCTCTCCAGTTTCTCCCCTTGACTCTCACCAACTTCTGAGGGCACAGAGGCCAGAGTCTCACCATCTCTACTCAGCACAATCCTGGTTCCAACGTGCAGCTGATGTTGTGTGAGCTATTTACCCTGCCCATAAATCGACCCAGTGTGGGAAACTCTGCTCTTTCTTCAAGGTGTGCCCAAGTCGCCATCTTTTCCTCCAGTTTCCTTTGAAACTCCTCTCATGCTCCTGAAGCCTCCTTGAGCATGAGAATCGATAGTATGCTTTTGGCCCTAAATTGAAGTGAGTTGCCTGATGGCTCACTAGGGAGACCTTTCTGAGAGCCACCCCAGGGCTAACCCGGGTCAAGTCACTGTTGGACCCTTTCTCTCTAAACGCAGCTCCCCACAGCAGCTAAGTCAAAGAGAACAAGCTTTCCAGACAGTCAACAGTAACTGTACACCCGAATAGAACCAAGAAGTTCTCAAAGTCCTCTGGTTAGATCTGACAGGGGTCCTGTATAGTTCTAATAATTTAACCTGTATTAACCTTATCGTCTCATTGAGCATGTGAGCTTTTTAGGGGAAACACCACATCTGTAAGTTCCAGGTGCTGGGCAACTCAGCATGCACTGAATATTTCTATGTATAATAAATAGGAAGAGACCTACAAACAAGCCCTCTTGCCCTTGAGGACAACTCCCAACACCTTTGGGGAAACCATGCTGTTCTGAGCAGTCCCCACCTCCACTTAGTTGAATGATTATCTATGGTCATGGCTGTTAATAGTCAAAGCCATTCAAAGACCTTGAAGACCACTTTCCCTGAGTGACACATCCCTGGAGGGACCCAGTTATACACAGCAGCTAGAAAGAACATTGTAACCTTGCTGGCATCCTCCAAAACAGAAGTAACCCCAGGCCTGACTTCCACTCACCAGCTAAAAAGGAAGAAGAAAAACCTTTGACTATATGGTTAAACTTACCCCTACGATCATTCTTCTAGGGCTTCACGTCACAGGCCAAAACAAATGCACTTTCAGGCCACAGACTGGAACTCCTCAGAGGCAAGACACTTACAAACTGGCCTTGGGAGTCATTATCAGGCTGACTATTCCTACCAGAGCTCCACCTCCAAGAACAAAATTCAAGATATCTGTTTGTTGTATCTAATTCCAGCTGGAACTAGGACGAGCTTTCTGGGATGTTTGTCTGACGTAGGCACTTGGAAAGAATTCCTAAGAGCCTACCAAGACAGACCCACAACTCAACTATCCTCACAGATAGAGACCTTCCACCCTTCCAGATTCATCCTCAGGGTTCTAATCACCCACTGCTCTTAGGAAGTGTGAATCCTAATGCACTCAGAGAATTCATTCTGAAAAGTCCCTGAAATAAACATCCCACCAGCCAATTCCAATGAACCCCTTCAAAGACTGACATGCAAGTGAGTGAATGCTCACTCATCCAGGCTCCCAGAAAGTAAACACACAGCAAAAGCTCTCAACTAACTCCATGCCCTTACTTTCTGCTCCACCAGGCCCACAGTGCATTTTAGTGGGTTCAATCCACAGAGCTGCTGCCAAACAACAACAACAAAAAAACTCACTAGAATTTCTAAGAAACAGAGCACCTCAAAACGCACAGATTTAGACATCTAGCAGGGTCTAGTTCTCTGAAACAGAACAGAGTCTTGGGGAAATGATCCTCTTGCAAACAGCATTTTATTTGAAAAGAACACGTCTAAATTATCCCCCATCCTATTATTTCTTTGGTAACAGAAACAAAACTAGCTCCAATTAGGGAAACTTCTATTTCACATTAAAAATGAAAAGAGGCTTCCTTTGCCATCATCCGGGGTTCTTCCCCACTCACATCTGCTCCACAGCTGAGCGCCACTCGGAAAATGAACAGCATAAAAACCAACCGCTGACTGGAGACTACAGTGACAAAACTACCACAGATGCCACATTCTGACAGTGGTCAACGGCAAGAGTGCTTTTCTTCACACGTCCTATATCTGCCTCTCCCCTCTCAACGGCCTCTTCCAGGCACTCACAGTAGAATGCCCTCACGGAAGGTATACAATATAGAGAATGTGCCTTTTTGGTAAACAAAGCTATGCCTATGAATCGTTTGGGATCTGTGACCCATATCCAACTCAAGCTAGAGTTCCAGGTACCATTTTCCCCTTTCCTACAATGGAAGTCTTTTCCCCTCAGATCCACACATTTTTATCACAATAATTTGAGACTTCATCAGAAAGCCCATTATGCTTGCAAACTTTAAATAATTTAAGTGATTCCCTGTATATAAATATTTCATATCAGAATTTCTTTTCCAAATCAAGTACACATGAAGAATGACCAGACTAAGCAGTGTCCAAGTACATCCTACTGTTCCAAAATACAGACAGCATTTTAATGTTTCTGAAAAACCGCATTCCACCTGAGTTCCTGCAGGATTCTATGCACCATCTACATGGAAGTAAAACTGCTGCCTCGATCTCCCTTCACGTCAGACTAGACATGTAGCCAGTAGAGTCCTAAGAAAAGCTAAATAAAACCCTTTGAAACTAATTGTTCTTTGCTGAACTGCTAAATTTTCAGGAGAATAACCTGGGAAGACTGGCAAGTTGGAGAAATGATGCCAGATACTTGAATGGCCATGTCCTGAAAGCACTAAATTTTAACCTTGGGAACACCAGCACTCGAAGCCTAAAAAGGCTCCCCCCACCCTGTGTCAAGAGGCAAAGAAAAAAAAATCCCATTTCTCAAAGTTGTGAGTAAAAACAGGCTGTGATACAACCCTGAGCCTCCAAACATGTAGATGTTCTGAGTGGCCTGAACAGCAGTCACACAAAGGGGTAAACAAAGATGGTGTTGACACACCATCAACATCAGTAACCAAGGCTCCAAGCAGTGCAGAGACAACCAACTGGAAACAAACGCACACTGAGGTTCCAACAAAAACTTTCCAGGCAGCCTCAGGAGTGTGATGGCCCAGGACCTGCTGTGTGGCAGAGAAGGGAAAGTGGGCAGGGTGTCCTCACAGAGACCTGGCCCCGCCCTCTCCAACACTGGCCACTCCTTTCCTCCATTTCTTCCTTGGGTACCAAGGGGTGGAGGCATAACAAGACCAAGTGGGGCTGAACCAAGTAAAATATACCCGATTCTTGTGCCAAGCCAACAGCACAAATTTGAGCAAATTAACACGCATATATAACTCTCAAATGTACTATTCAGCAAAGAGCCACCACACTGATAGAAGCTTAGAACGAACGAGCAAACACACACACACACACACACACACACTTTCTTTTACCAAAGCAATAGCTGGGAAGAAAAAACTAACTCCTCAAGCCTTAGAGAAAGCTAAATCCTGTCTCACTTTAGCTGTTGCATTCAGCTTGATGTCGTGAAATTAACAAAAATGTTCCCTTGGCATTAAATACTTTTTTTCTTCCCTTTTTCCTCCTTATAAGGGGGGGGGGGGTGACGTGTAATAAGTCAAAAGACAAAGCAACTTCAAAACATAATCAGTTACTTGTAAACAATCCTTGTGGGGATTTTCTCCCTTGCTCTCCCCCCACCCCAAGAAAAACAGCCCTGCCAGTTGTAATAGAAAGCCAAGTAAAGATAAATCAATTAGCTTGCTAATTTCTCCCCTCTCATTTACTTAGCTCTGCACTGTATTTGTCGTAATTGACTACAATTATGTTAATTACTAACTCCAGTATAATTACTATATTTATTGTCATTGAGCATGCGATGTACCCACAGCAAAGCTGGCATTTGTCGGGCATCAAGAAAGCAAACTGTCGAGAGGTGATTCTCTGCAAACTGGCGGATGTGGCTTCAGCAAATCAAAGGGCAAAAGAGATTTCATGCAATGTTAGTTTGAAAGCACCGGTTCATTAAGGATATTAATTTTCTGATAACTACACATTTAAGCATGACACACTAGAGCAGTATCTACAGGATTTCGCAATTATTAATGCGTGACAGTTTCAAATGCTAAGTGAATCAATTAAACAGCAGCATTCACAATTTGAGAAGAGATAACTGCTTCATAACTACCTAAGACTACAATTTTCACATGACAAAAAAGAGCCATTGAGGCGCCTTCAAAACCTGACAGGTCAAGAAAGAAGTTTGAAACAAAAGCACCTTACAACCATCATCTCTCCTCTTTACTTGTCAGATCAACTTTGCTAGTGTCTCCCCAGAAACGGCATCACATGCCAGCTGCCACAAGGTGATTTTTCATGTCTTGTCAAAGAAATCTTTTATTCTATTTGCTCTGCATTAACATGTTACATTTATTGATCAAGGGCCTGTTCGGCAGCCACAGCAGGGCACTGAGCTCTCCATGCCTACGGGGCTTTGATGTCCCGGTGACATTCGAGCCCGAATAATGCACATACTAAATGGATTTAATGCAGAAATGTGTTTGGGCCTGACAGTTACATTAATAACAGCCCCTCACACTGATAAATATGCAATTGCTACTATTAAGAGTTACCCAATTATGGGGAAAATATTTCTCTACCTTATAAATAAATCCATCAAGGAAAAAAAAAGTTTCAACAATGGTGCATTTTCTTAAAACACTTCTCCAGCTGCAGAAAACGGGGCAGGTGGGGGTTACCACCCCCTCTTTGACTTTCCCCTCCAATTGTTTTTAAGAAGTCTTGCTTTATCTCAAGAATGGTTTGGGTGTGTTTTTTTTTTTTTAACTTCTTTTGTTGGTCTTCCCTGCTCTACCCGTCTCTTATTTCTTCAGAACCAGAGAAAAAGCAGACACCCGGGAGACTGAAAATTGGGTTCTGTATAAACTCAGAGAGGAGCTTAGGGGAGACGGTGCAAAGGTGGGGGGCACACAGCTGATCTCCATAATGATGGGTCTGGAGAAGCAGGGGTCTTCCTTACTCTCACTCTCTCTCACAGCCTGAACATGTGTGTCTCTCCCCATCATTTAAAGCCTTAAGTGACCTTGTGCTGTGGCAGTGATGGGGCTGGGGGTGTGAAAGGGAAGGGAAGGCAGCTGAGAGAGAAGAGATCTTTTATTAGAAAAGCCTTGGCCAAGGAGAATTTGTAGTTATTATATCTCTGCAATTAAAGAGACACCAAGCATAAAGCATAATCACCCCCCCCTTCATCATAAAGGAGCAGAACACGGCTGAAATCCCCACCACTGCAGTCCCTGAGGAGACCACAGAGGGACTTCAGATGGTGGGTGTGTATATACAAGTCAGTACATGTGCAAGTACAGACCCCCTCAACACACACCCCTCTTCTCTCTCCAGCCTCAAAACCCACACATACGATAATAGGTCTCAGGGCCCCCACACCAAGGCTGGAACAGAACAGTCTGAGCCACAACAGTTGCTAAGCCACTTCTCCTCATGACAGTGACCTACATCTGAGTCATATCTAACAGCTCAGAGAGCAATAAGAGACTGAGTTCCCTAGGAAGCCCCCACCTCTAAGCCAGCCCAGGTCTCACGAGTTCCTACAAACCCACAGTTTCCAAATAAGGGTTTTGGAGAAACAGAAGAGAAAATGCAAGACAGAACTCTGAAGCCTACAAGGGTCTCCAATTTGGAGCTGCAGGATCCACTGTGATCCCACGATGGTGGCTTCCACAGGCTGCTCAGGATTTTCAAAAGGAAAAATTAGCCCTTTCCCTGTACAAGGAAATACAGGCTTGGGAAACAGCCGCCCATCTTCTCACACCCAAAAAAGCAACAAGTTTGACCTTAAGAAGTAGTTTGGAGTAACTGTAAAGCTCAAGTCAACCCCCGGGGGGCGGGCCATTTAATCCTGGCTCTCCCATTTAGTCATTGGGGTAGTCTGGGGCAAATTTCTTCCCCTCTCTGGGTCTCAGTTGCTTCATCTGTAAAATGTGGGTAATAACAGTCACGTTGTAAAATGCTGTTGTGAAGACTGAATGAGATAACACATTAAGTGTTCCGTGGCCAGGCAGTCATATTGGTTATTCATAAGACAATAAACATGATGATTGATGCCACTTGTTTGACACCTTGTCCCTGGACTCCTTCGGAAAGTGAAGCCAGCCAGCTCTCAGTACTTATTTGCAAGGGTACTTTATGGTGCAGCTCAAGAGAGTCACTCTGCAACCCATCTGAGACAGGACTGAGGTCTTCCTCAGCAAAGCACAGTTGGCATAAGGGAGGAAGGACTGTCCAAAGTGGTCCTAGGTTCTGCAAAATGCTTGCCCCTCCCTCCATCATTGTCACAGAACTTTGTGGTTGAGAACCTGAAAGGCCAGGGAGTATAAAGTCTGAAAGGGTTAAGTTTGCCAATTGCCACCCTCCTCCCCCAAAATCACCACTGCTGCCAACTGCCACCCTGACAACACAGAAGGCAGCCTTGTCCACATGCACAGTGAGGTCCTCGGATAGAGGGAAGGGCAGAGGGAGATTGGTAAAGCAGTGAGGCCCAAGTTCAAAAAGCTCAGGGAGAGAAACCTTATGAAGAAAGGGGAATTAAGTCCAAGGTTCTGAGGGAGTAAAATGGAGGACAAGGGAAATAAAAGGCATTACTAAAAAGTCTAGGAACTTGTTATCCTAGAGGCAAACATACTAGGAAATATAGAGACAGTGTTTATGAAAGCACTTTCTAAGTCACACTGCAAGTTAGAAGGATCACATCATCTGTGAGAAAGCTGAACCTCATTATGGCCCCTTAGACCACTCTCTCCAATCTCCCACTATTTCCCCTGCCCAGTCTTATCCACAGTGGCTCAAAACCCATTTTCTCCAGCCAAAGGGTAAAAATCCAGGAAGTCAGGACATTCTTGGAGAAGAAGAAGGTGGTGCTATTTAAATCTCACACACGGTGGCCTGACACCTACTGTCTGAGGGATCTTCCCTCCTCCCTTCTGTTCAAGCTGGTTTTGGGGGTGTTACCATCATGGAGGTCACTTGAGCAACTATAAGCACAGGAGATTAAAGTCCTGCTATTGGGACATTAATTATTACCTGCCAAGTCATTTTGCACTTCACCTTTTGGTTTTATGTTCTATTGGTAGCTGGGGATGTGAGAATGACCACTGATTCTCTTGGTACAAAAAAAAAAAAAAAAAAAAAAAAACACTTTTCACAACATTGCCCACCTTAGAGACAACATCTATTCCAACATGTAAAGACCCATGCCTCCTTGGAATTCATCATTGATCTAGAATTATTTGGAAAATTCAGTAACAGTGTATCTTTCTAAATTCTATCTTTTCTACCATCATACCTTTCCTCAACATGAGCTCTGTTGCCACCTCCACTCCACCATCAGCATGCTCTCCACCAAGACCACTACATTTGGGTTTTAAAAACAAGTGTGAACTGGGTCCCTGACTGCAAAGAAATGATTTGATCAAGATCCATGCCAACAAAACATGCCCTTTTAACTATTCTCCGGAGAGTCTGAGTGGGGAATTTTCTTTTACCCATTCCCACATAATATGAACAAAGGGATGCCCCTAACTGGCAAAGATGAAAAATATGTAGGAGATGACCAGGTTGAATCTATGAGATGTCAAAGACAGCTAGAGAACTAAAGTATACTGGCTAGGATAAGCTAGGTTATGCTGCATTAATAAACACCATGAACTTTTTTTTTTAATGTTGACTTATTTTTTGAAAGAGAAAACACAAGCAGGGGAGAGGCAGAGAGAAAGAGAGGGAGACAAAGAATCTGAAGCGGGCTCCAGGTTCCAAGCTGTTAACACAGAGCACAAGGCAGGGCTCGAACTCACCAAACAGTGACATCATAACCTGAGCTGAAATCAGATGATTAACCAACTGAACCACTCAGGCACCCCACAATACCCTAAACTCTTATAAACAGATTTAGTTCTCATTTAAAATTTATGTACAATATGGATCAGCACAGGGTTCATTTATAGTCAAAACCTAAGACTGTTATAACAGGTAGGAGAGTAATGGGCAAATTGTGCAATGACTTTTCACATTTCTGCCCACTGGTCACACCAAAGGATGCAAAGATGTGCAAACATACCATGTACTAAAGGAGAGGAAATCCTGAATGTGTATAATGAATCCCAATGACTACGACAGATCAAAATGGCCCCTGTGGAAGGCTAAGTCTAGGCTTTCAGTCTCCCCACCAACATGTTTTAGCTCCAATTGTAGCTATGCTTACTGAAGACCTATTATGTGCCAGGTAATCTGTTAGGCACTTTACACAGTTATACACTCGGAATTTTTGCAATCAGCCTAAAGCCAATTAAACTGGTGAGTGACAGGAGGATTTCAAGCCAGGGTGGCCTAACCACAAAGGCTTGGTTCCTTTTAACTTCCACTGCCCATTTTCTCAATTTAGCATCAAGTTACCAGACCTAGTTTAATCTAGCAGTTCATAACAGAAGACAGAAATGGTCGTTTGCCTGTCCTTGAAGACCTTCCAGTGTAACATCGAGGGTCCACCTCACTGCCTTGGTGGAGATGGGAAGCACAGAGCCACCATTTCATCACTGGAGGTTCCAAAACTCCCGTCTTTCACTTCCATTCTGGCCAAAGCTAGGGAAGCAACAAGCAAGCTCCCACCTAAGACATTTTCTTCTAAGCAATTCTCCGGAGTATATTTATCAGAGTGATGCTAAGTAAGATGCGAGCACAAATAATTTTTAAAACAAAAGCTTCCTATTGTCATCGATCAATTAAACCCTCTCAATTTTATTGCCAGATTGACACAGAAGTATTTATCACTGTTTGCCATGGAGCCCTGCTCTGCCCGCTGTGTTTAACAAGCTCAGAGAGGAACCCACTCAAACTACTCAGGGCCCTTGAGGGGAGTGGGCGGAGCACAAGAGAGAACTCTATCCTTTCCCAGTCAGGGAAAAAAGGAAACTAAACCTGAAACAGCTCATTAACAAGGAGTCTTTGCCTGGAGATCAAGGAACCAGCACTGGCCAAAGCATAGGATCTCTTTATGGATCTAAAGATAAAATCTGAAAACCTCAACAAGGTCAAGGAAGAGTTTTGGACAATGGGCATTCAGATAGTCTTAGTAGCAGAGATTGGTATAATCTCGAGGGCAATCTGACATCTTTATCAAAGCCCTCTAAAATTCAGTCTCTAAAACTTTGTCCCAAGAAACTAATCAGAGACCTATTCATGAGTGTTACAAGAATATGTAATAGAGAATTTTAACAGTAAAAATCTGGAAACAATCTAAATGTCCAACACTAAGAAATAAGAAGCCATTAAAAACTATAATGCAATATGTATTCATCCGGAAATGCTTCCAACACAATGTAAGCAACAGCAACATTTTTAAGCATTTGGCATTATAAAAGATTGGAAGACAAGAAGACATCAGCACTGGTTATTTCCAGTGGTAAGATTATCAGGGATTAGAAAGAGCATTTCCTCATACCTTTCTAAGTTTAATATTTCTGTACTGATTATGTTTTTATTTTAATTTTATTCTAGAGAGTACGAGCCAGGGAGAGAGGCAGAGGAAGGAAGAGAGAGACAATCTCAAGCAGGCTCCACACCCAGCACAGGGCTAGATTCCAAAACCCTGGGACTATGACCTGAACCAAAAAGCAAGAGATGGACAGTCAACCAGGCTACCCAGGCACCCCAATGTTTAAGAAAACTATCTTTAAAAAATTAAAATCTACAGTACAAATTCAGGCAGATGCAGACCCTGGACTCATGATCATTAATGCATTCAATACATTCAGATTCAACAAGCAATGCTCTTCTCAGGCATTACCTGACAAGTTCCCTAAACCCTCTATCCCCCTTCTACAGCAGATGAGAAGATCCAGTCCCTGGGAATTATGTCCCGGAAGAACATCTAGGCTGAAAGGGCAGATCAAGGAATGGAGGTTTTTGTTTTTGTTTTTTTAAGTTTATTTTTGAGAGAGGGAGAGAGAATCCCAAGCAGGTTCATCACTGTCATCACAGAGCTCAATGTGGGGCTCAAACTCATGAACCAAACCACGAGATCATGACCTGAGCCAAAACTAAGAGTCAGACATTCAACTAACCGAACCACCCAGGTGCCCCCAAAGGTTTGTTCAAGTCTTTTAAGGCAGTCAGAAACTTCTTTTCAGACCTATTGTCCTGTTTTGGCTTCCAACTTCCAACCTCATAGGACACACACTAGCTCTAGTGACTTTCATTCCCCCAGGACAGAGTCACAGAAACAGTACAGCCCAAATTTCCACAAGCTTCTGCACACACAGGTAACCACTTTACTATTGGAGAATCCAAAAGAATCAGAGGATTCACAATAGTTCATGCAGGAAATACGACAGAGGCCTAACAAGAATAGGGGCGCCTGGGTGGCTCAGTCGGTTAAGCCTCTGGCTTCGGCTCAGGTCAGATCTCACGTTCGTGGGTTTGAGCCCCGCGTCAGGCTCTGTGCTAACAGCTAGCTCAGAGCCTGGAGCCTGCTTCCAGTTCTGTGTCTCCTTCTCTCTCTGCCCCTCCCCCTCTCATGTTCTGTCTCTCTCTGTATTAAAAATAAATAAAACATTTAAAAAATAACAAGAATAAAATATACATATATAGGGACATAAAACCAAACTTCAGAGCTTATGAACCCATAACCGTTCTCCCTCCAGCATGAACAGGTGGCCATAGGGAGAATCAATAGAACCATCACTTTTATGAAGGAGATTAACAATATTGATGGTAGATGGTTATGAATTAGCAGTAAGACAACAGAGAAGTATGTTCCTAACATGAGTGGTTAGCTGAAACCTGGTGTCTCCCTTTTAACATCTTAGCAAGAAAAATACAGCCACAAAACAAGAAATTCACACTTTAGTGTATGCACAAAATAGCTCTGGACAACTACAAAATGGTAAGTAACAGTAGGGCAGAGGAGAACTGGAAGGCTAAAGAATCTACATGTGAAAAATTCTTCCCCCCCCCCATTGTTTGCACATTTGTTCCTTCTAAAGCATGTGCCAGGTACCTATATTAACTATTCAAAACTGAATAGAACTCCCTAAACAAACTGTAGCCTAAAGCACAAACAGACTACAGCTGATTTGGGGACCTATGAGTATAGCAAAATTTGTAGTAGGGCTATTGCTCTGTTTAAGGCAATACCATAATAGGAGGATCTGGATGTGGGGTGGCAGGGAAGCCTGCAGAGATGTTCTTTAAAAGAACAGGGCACTACTTTTTCTGTATATAACAAAGCAAAAAGAATTTTGTGTTTCTGAGGGCAGCTCTGGGAAGAGGGTAAGTAACATGGAAAGGTGAGAAACAGGCTGGGAGGGACAGGCATCTGGTCACCTGCAGGAAGCCGGACCCTAAGGAGAGCCACAACCAGGGAGAAATGCTCTATGGCAACAGAGCCCCCAAGAGCTTTCCAGGAACAATGCTATCCCAAGCTCGTCTCCTGCTGTGTGCTACAATCCTCCCTCCTTCCAGTATACCTTGAACTGGTAGTAAAAGTATTACTGTATTAAGTAATACAGGGTTGGTACAGGAGAAACGAAGGGAGGATCTTGAGTGGGGGCATATCTTGAATAGGCTGCCAAGAGGTCAAGCAGCAAACGACACAACAGAGCAATGGTGGATCCAAGTGCTGGCAAACTGACCAGGTTGTATGTTCCCCCAATCCCGTGGGAAGAGCTAGGCAGGGCTAGGGAGAAACTTTCTACAGAATGTGATGGGGGTTCACCTTATTTCATTTGGATATGATGACCCTGCAGCCTGGTGGGCTTGGGTCCTGTTACATACATACTTATTTAGAAATGTATGATCTTTTTGTTCTCTTCCCTCTTTCCTTCTCCCTATTCTCTCCCCTCCTCCACTTTAAGAATTAGCTAAGAATCTGGGGTGCCTGGGTGGCTCAGTTGGTTAAGCCTCTGACTTTTGGTTTCAGATCAGGTCATGATCTGGATCTGACAGTTTCGTGAGCTCAAGCCCCACACTGGCTCTGTGCTAATAACATGGAGACTGCTTAAGGGTCTCTCTCTCTCTCTCTCTCTCTCTCTCTCTCTCTCTCTCTCTGCCCCTCCCCCACTCAGGCTGTCTGTCTCTCAAAAATAAATACACTTTAAAAAAAAACTTAGCTAAGAATCTGAAATATTTTATTTTGATCTAGCTGATGACAGAGACAGAGACCAGTGCCTGAGTAAGCTCACAGAAATAGTGTCACATCCCCTCACTCCCCACTTATGTAAATACAACATTCAAAGAGTATCCAGTTCCAACATACCCACATTAAATCAGGACTGCTTTTCTCTATTCTGGTCTGTAAGTCCCTCTAGCTTAACCAAGTCCTCACAAAAATTCTCCCTGAAGCTTAGACTTCACGCCTCCATGGCTCGTCCCTGCCCCAATCCAGCTATAACCCAGTGTGGCAATCACACGCTGACCACCTGCCAGCAAGAACAGGCTCCTGACCAAAGGCGATAGCACCTCAAACTCAACACTACAGAAATTTTCTCCTCTCAAAAAAGGAAAAACTCAGATTCACAACTCCTCTCCTTCCAAATCCTTTTTACCAAACTTCTTCTCACTGAATTACCCTGCCTCTATGACTGGTCATCTCCCATAAATCCTTATAGATCCAGCCCCTCAGAGCCCCTTCTCATCACTGACCCTGCTCTGCTTGCTCTCGCGC